>NC_060141.1:157614980-157922333 GCF_021461385.2 Schistocerca piceifrons
CACTGTAAACCATACGTCTTTGTTCAGCCAGTGGGTGTTTACTGACATTGTAACAGATTAGAAAATAGCGTACGTCATACCGACATTGCAACAAACAAGCTTTGGAAATGTATACGTTTGAAACTGTAACAGGAAAAACGGCCTCTAAGAAAGGAATACAGAAAAATTAATTTTCTTCCATCCACAATGTAAGTGGTTACGTTTTAGCTGCGAATTAGGTAGCAACGCAGTTAACAGTCGAGGAGTACAACATATGGCTTAAGGTGATCAGTTTCGCGATAAGATGTTCAATTAGTCGTACGGCACATAGTCTACTGAAATCACTTCTAAATGAGTTGATATTTTGGCAAAGTCGAACATTTGCTCTCACCGTAACTATGAATCTAATTCAGGACGAAGAAAAATATTTTCACACTCAGTGTCACGGTGAAGTTTCCAAGTAGGCAAGGACTCTGACACTCAATTAATTTAGCTCTCATCAAACAAGCACGTGATTCATTGATAAAACAAATCCTCCACGAACGAGAGAGAATGAGGAGACATCTTCTACGGAAAGGAAAAAAATATAGAAATGTATCTCTTGTAATTCAGAGCAAGGCATTTCACGAACTTGGCTGAAAATTAGCCATAACATTGAACCTATCCAAGCCTCTTTCCGAGTTATTAGTCCTATTGTTTGCCTATCTTGTGCCGATCATATCTCTGCATACTGTCTTCTTCCTCCGACCTCTATAACCTCTTCTAGATGTAATCCTTATCCGCATTTTTTCCTGTTTTTCCTGGGTGCAAAAATAGGTGTCCTACTCACTTGTGCCTGCATCTGGAAAGTCTTTCAATTTATTCTCTTCTTGTCTGTCCTATTTCCGTTTCTTATATTCTCTGTAACTCAGTTTCTTAATTTCCTTTATATATTTTAAATGCTCTTGTTTTCATTTCCTCCGTTTTTTCTACCGATCCTACTTATTCCCTTACTCGATGTCAATATTTGAGAATATTCACCTCTTTTTTAGAACATTAATTTTATGACTTGCGAAAATCTGCTTCTGATACCTTTCTTCTTTCGAAAGCATTTTGTAATACCGCTGGGTAGATAACAGCATTCTTTCGCTTTTACTATTTTACTGCATTAATGTTTGTTACTCGCCTTTCTGCCCAGCTTCATTACGTACAGCTTTGTCTGGTTTATCCTGAAACTCCTTTCTGTGCTAATCGCATTGTTCATTTTGTCTGACAGATCTTTCAAATAATCTTTCAGACAGGAGCAGTATGTTGCTGTGAAGTCACCATTGACACTTGTACCCCTTGAGCTTCGACGTAAAGAACAACTGCTTTAAGTTGCAATCCTTCTTCACATCTTGTTTTGAATACAACGATTCCTTTCAAGCAACTCGTGTTGAGTACATCGAAATAATCAGCAACCAGCTGCATAAAAGGTATTTAGTGCCCGTCTTCAGAAGATTATACCTGTCGCACTATGTGCCATTGAAAACAATAAGACGCTTGCAGACTATTGCTGTGGTCATGTGGATCATTGTGCCTGCAAATGCTTGCTGATTATTTCGATCTATATTTTACTCTGTTTTCTCAAATAAAGACTTTTATATTGTAATATGACGAACAAACAAACGACATTAACCATCAGATTGATATTTCGATGGAGAGAAATATACGAACAACTTCATGCTTCTCTCCATGTTTTCTGATCGATGTCCTCGGAAAAATTTCAAACAATCGCATTCGCAGTAGATTTTACATCTCATCGATGCCCCAACCATATACTAACACACGTACATGTGAGACTATTTCTTATTGCCTTCAGTAATGCAAGATCTCACGATGTCTGAGGTTTAATTAAACCGAGGCAGGTAGCACCTTAGGTGTCAGAGAAAGTTTCCATTCGTATACTGCAAGCGACGGTTGCAATAACTGTTGAACAGAAGATAAGAACCCACCACGAGGTGACTCGACTCAGAAAAAAAAGGGTGTAGTGAAAGCGAGACGGGAAATATCTGCGGGCTCACGCGTGCTGTGTATCTCGAACGAACAGGTTATCACTCCTTACATGTGTCGCGTACGCTGATGTCGATAAACCGTAGAGTAACTACACTGTATAGTCGTAATTGCTTACTGAATAACATAGAGGAAACGTCTGAGCAATTTCTTTTCGCAAAACAGTTCGGACTATCACTGAATCTTTTCCCCACTTGTAAGCTAGATAGTTACAACCCCTTATCACATTACCGCTCCAGTTCATCAGCCACTCTGCACGCGACACGACAATCAGAAAATAAGGACTAACTTAAACTTCAATGCAAGTTCTTTACTGTCCACCTTTCGACAAAAAAAAAAAAAATCACACCACAAATAGCAATCAGAACAATTTTCTCACAAAGTTTCTGACAATAATCTTCTCCGGCAGATTATGTCGCACTCATTCTACAACTCTATCAACTGCTAGAACTAAAAAACTCAACAGTAGCTACACTCTGAGGGCGTATAAAGGCACAAGAGAAACTTATCGATTACAAAGATACTAAAAACTGCAAAAAAAATTGTAACAAGACTGCATGCAAAGGCTCATACTGGGGACATCACTGGCGTGAAACTCATGTAGGCACTTCCAGTAACACGACCTTGGTTAGCTGTCATGTCACTTGGAGCGCTGCAAGTTTATCGATTCTTCATCGTCTCATTTTCTTAGAGGGTAATTTAAAGTCTTATACATTTGTTTTCAAAATGGTTCAAATGGCTCTGAGCACTATGGGACTTAACATCTGAGGTCATCAGTCCCCTAGAACATAGAACTACTTAAACCTAACTAACCTAAGGACACCACACACATCGATGCCCGAGACAGTATTCGAACCTGCGACCGTATCGGTCGCTCCGTCTTTTGTTTTAGTTTCATGCTACACGTAAGGTGATTTCATCCAATTGTGTTACTAATTACGCCTTCTTGTCTTGCATTGTAAACATATAACTCGTATTCTGCTTGATTTTTGCCCACATCTGTAATACTAGGTGGAGTAAATGATTCCATATTTACTTTTATTTCATATGAAACAGATCCTGGATTCATCGTTTCGTGTTCTGTGTGCTCACATATATTTGTTCCTGCTCTATTTGAATGCTTTGTATAATGTTCGTATTCTATATTATTTTTGTTCGCGTGTGTTTTTCGTACTTCCTCGCATTTAATGGAGAACACGTTAGTAGCTTTTTGCAGACGTAATAGAAATGAACACCAATCTCGTCAAAAGCTGCTAACATAGAGTTCCCCATTAAATGTGAGAAGGTTCGAAAAATGGAGGCGGGCAAAAATAAAATACAATACGAGCAACATGCTTATAACGCGTTTCACGGACGGATGCGTAAGCGGGAACAAGTATACATGAGGCCACTGAATACCATACGACGATATCAGCTTCTGTTTTATATGAAACAAAAACAAATATTGAATCATTTACTCCAGCCAGCATCACGCAGAATACGAAAAATTGCTTACTGTGCAATTAAAAGAGCGCAATCCGATGTCATGTCATGTCAGATGATTTTTGGTATTTGGCACGTTCTAAAGCGCAAATATTTCCACTTGATAATGGCAACACGGTCGAAAGTGCAATACTGGGCTTCTCAAATAAACAAGTTTACAGTCAATAAGTGACAATGACATCATTTACTAAATTTTACGTTAGTGTGATTTCCAACTACGAGAAGTTAATTTTAATTTTTGATTATGATTTCTCGAATAAATTACACAAAAACTCCTCCAGTCACACACTTTACCACCACACTACGAGGCCCACCCATAAAGTATAAGGAAAAAGTGTTATCATCTAATATTTGTATTTCGAAAACCAAGAATACGCATTTTTGTGCCATATTTTCTGGTATTCGAAGTTCACTGCCAGGCCACTGGGAGCGTTGCTGTTGTCCTCTGTTTAAAGCTCTCTATATGCAGGGCTTTACCTCCGTTTCCATATCGTCACATGGGCATTGCACTACTCACGTTTTGGTGTTCTGTGGGTGGCAACCACTTTCCATGTTCCACACACGTTAAAAACTTATAGATAAGATTTCAAATTTATGGGTCTATTACAAATATGTCTCACTTAAATAGTAAATAAAAAGTTTCGCTGATTTTTGTTTCTTTCACCAGTTCAGCGATATTAAATCCAGCGCTAATTTATGTATCTCGCGATTATCATAAAGTGATACTATATTTCTAAGAAAATTAATGGAGTGGTGTTCTTAATTTTTGGATGCACTTTTATTTAACTACAATTCTTACAGAAATGGCAGGAAGCTCTGTTTGGGATGTGTGGAAATCCTGAGCCAATAGCCAAACGAAAAAATTGAAGAGGTCATGATAAAACGTATGCGTAACATTATTAAGTCGATAATAGTGTAGGTTTGCTATCGAACGAATGAAGGCATGTCGAACAATATACCGGATGTAATTATATCACTAGTTCAGAATTTTTTGTTTTCCCTCAGTGGTCTTTATTTAATGGAAATTTAAGTGTATTATGGTTACGTTTCTTAAAAATTTTTAAATGCTGATTAGAACAGGAAGCTCAAAATTATGGCTACAGGAAAATTTTACAATATGCTTAGCAAAATTTCGCTGTTACTGTAGACTGAGACAATGTGATTCTAATGTAGGACGATATTCATTTGATTCTGGGCTGCTGTCTTTGATATTTACCTAAGTACTACAAAATAATTTTAAAAAATTTGCATACTTCTGACTCATCATCATTATGTTACTAACAGTCAAAGAGTTATAACGGAATACAGACAACACCATTGCCTCCACCTTGTCACGAGTATATCGTCGAAATTATAGAGCTGTGTAACAAAATAATCAAACTGATTTCACATGGGGAGATATACCCTCTTAAGTCACCGAATTTTACAGCCAACATGGAAAAACGTATCCATCTAACAGCCAGTAGAAGAGTTCTAGCCAGTGTGAGCAATAAGAGTAGGTTACAAAGGAATCTTATCTACTATCTCAGATGGAATCACCAAGGTCTTGCAGGTACTAAATACGGCAATGTCAAACTGTTCCTGTACGTTAATCGATTCTTCCGTCGCTGTTTGGATAATAACTTCATGATATAAGAAACACGCGCAGTTGTGGATATCATACTGTAGAGTATTCACAGTGTTGTACCGTTAATTTATAATGACATTCTTACGCAACACCTATATATTGCATTGTGGAGCCTTGTGCAACTACTTGCAGTTCTGAGTGACAACTATTTCCCCAGACTAAACATCTTCCATTTAACTAGCATACTCTCAAAGCTGTTTTCACTAAAAAATAAAACACAATATATAAGACTAGTTAGCTTAATTTTAAACTTAGTTCGTCTCCCAGTTCGAGTATTTCGCTCATACTCCTCGCGCTTCCTAATTTTTCAAGAAGGAAGCTAAGATAATTCTTCAAGAAAAAGAATATATTTCTTCCCCAAACTGGATAAAGGTAAACAGAAAGCGACACCTATGATGACGTGACGCACAGTAAATTTAAGTTCCAACATTCTGTTGTGTTTGCAATTATTACTATTACTATTATTATTATTATTATTATTATTATTATTATTACTATTATTATTATTATCTGACATCTTGAGACTGTAGCTTATGAAGATTTAGGTCATTTCTAACTGAAATTACACATGTACAATGCTATGATTAATTTTTGTTTCCAGTTTTTATCTCCTCGTGAAATACGAAACAGTTATACACCAGACGTCCATTTTTCAGTGACACCGAATAGTTTTACGCATATGTACAAGGGAAAGTGGTGGACAGTTCCAGACGTGGCAGAGAAATGGTGTTCATATCAACAAAAGCCCGCTCTCTATATGTAGGAAGATGTTGCGTAATATATGTCAAAAGTCAAGTTTCACTTTATCTCGAGAATGAATAATATTTAAAAGGTCTGTGGGGTTATTTAGTTTATATGGCTTTTTAAGTAGTGGTTGCGCTTCTTTTAAACTAATGAACTAAAACACCGTAGCACCATAAAAATCTTTGTTTTGTTGTCGGTGGAAAATCGTTCAAAGTTGGTGAATATTTTTAGCTGGTCTACTCCTTCATTTTAAATAAGAAATGAGTATGTAAACCCAAACAGAGACGTATCTCTTAAGGGTGTTAACACAGAAGGACGTTCCAAAATTACAGCCACGAATCAAATAATCAAGTGATTGTACAGTATGGTAGTGGATCATCTGAAATAAAATGCATAAAATAACTGACAATAGACAGACAAAACAATGTGCTATATTTTAGAAAATAATAACTGTTACACGTCTTTGTCCAGTTGTAGAATGTTTACCCCAAAAAATCCATTGTTCTGTGTGCTCACTAGTTATTAGAAAGGAGGCGTTGATCCATGTCATCAGAAATGAAACGGCAGTCAAAGAATTCCGTGGTAGCTGGTAGATATGCACCTGAAAACGCAGTTGTGTCCAGCGTTCTCTAGGATGCAACGGGGATTCTCCCTGTTATCTTAAAAGGAGTAAACGTACTACTGGCGAATGCAGTAGTAATGTTTTGTAATAAATGTCCGAAAACATACGTGAGGAAGGGTTGAATACAAAAAGAAGCAATGTCCTTTTTCATCAAGTCCACGTACCTCCCCACAAAGTTTCTTGAGAATGATAAAACTGATTGTTTTCAACCCTATTCAACAGCTTTGACACTCCCTACCTATCCCCGTATCTAAGCAAGATGGTATCTCCAACAACTTTTTGATTCTGCTAAAGAGATTGCTGTAATCGTAGATTTTCCACACATTCTAGAACTATTGACAAAAATGCATTGCTTTTAAGTATAATCAAAAGTTTTTTTTTTTACTGTCAGGCGGGAGATCTTTTTATCAACCGGAAGAATTCACTTTTCTCCTTAAGAGGAGCGATGGGTTACTGTTATTATTCGTTGCTGACCATTTCAGAATTTCCTAAGGTCCTTCTTTGCCGTCGAACCACACATCAAAAATTAAAAAAGCACTAAACATTGCGGCAGTCATAAAATAAGATCTTAATTCAAGTTTTTCTTTAATTTTTACGCATTTGGTGACAAAATACGTACAGAAGTTGTCAAATGGCACCTAGTCTATCAAAGAACGTTAAAAGATTGTGCCGCCAGCCTCAGTCCTTAAAAAAAATAGCTGTTTCTTTGCTGCTTCGATAATACGTGCCCAAATAACTGTAATAATTCTTTGACCGACTCAATCGGTAAAAAAGAAATACCATCTTATTCAAAGAATACGTAGCTAATAGAGTATTCTTTCAACGTTCCTTAGAAGTACACCAGTTACATCGTTCAGTCAGATCCCCCATGAATATTTAATTGGAGGTGTGAATGGTAATTGTTGTAATTCCGAGTTAGATCCTGCTGAATACCAGTCTGATAAAATTTTTAACTGCTAGCTTTTAACGTGGAGAAATGTAAAGTTATACATTGGAAATAACACAAAAATGTAGTTGCCATTTGTCTTCAGTATTAATGTGTCACTCCCGAATTCACAAAAATGCCTGGGAATAATAATTCGTGGGATTGTAAAGAAGAACGGTCACATATGGTGTTCTAGCTAAAACAAATGATAGACTTTGATTTATCAGGACGATACTGAAGAATATCACTTGGCCTTTACATTCAAAATCCTGATAGACCTACGCCGAAATACTAACCAAGGTTTGCGGATCCATAACGGATTTGACCAAGAAGTGACATACACAGGACAGTGTGAATGGCAACTTTCTCGTTCACTTCGCAAGAGAGAGTAACAAAAATACTGAAAAATCTAAATGCCTGAAGAGAGACCCTAATTTCTTGCAGAATCCGAAATAAAAATTATGAACGTAGGTGTTGTGGGAGGGATCAACGAATATTCTGCAGCTGACTATATATCGCTCACCCAGAGACCGCGCTAGGGGGCATACAATATGTCATCTTTCCCGCTTCCCAACCGTGACTGTAACTGCAAGATATCGCAGTTGTTTTAAGTGGTCTATGATATCCAGCTCACAAACTTCTAAGAAAATTCATGATTTGACACAACAACAAAATGACACTTTTTTATTAAAACTACTGATTCCAGTCAATCAACAGACCATGCTGAGACATGAAGAAAGACATTAATAACATTCCGTCCATCCTACCATGAACATCAGGATCAATGTTACGTATTATAGCATTAAAGTTATAGAATTCGGACATGTACTTGATTTGTACGTTACACAACGTGCTCTCAGGGTGAAGCACAATGCAGACTCAAACAACGAACACGGCTTGCAATTACTGTCATTCTTCTTGCCTGAGGCTGGTCTGCTGTTCGTCTGAAAGTGGTCGTTTTAATAAAGAAGTGACACATTGTTAATGTGCCAAGTCACAACTCATCAGAAATCCTAAAATACATTCCAATGAAAAATACAACCTGTTGCGAACCAGTGACTTTTATGAACGTATCAAATTTCATATAAGTTACCGTCAATCATGCGAGGTTTTTTTTCTTTTTTTTTTTTAATGAAAGGCCCAGTTCTGCTGTACCGTCTGCTTATGTAAGCATTTATAGTAATAATACCGCAACTGTTAACAACTCAAATGCAAAAAGCATTGATATACTTAAATACAACAGTGGAAGATGTAAGAATGTGTGTGTCATCCAGTTTCTTCTCCGTATCCCATGTAAGTACACTTGCAACTTTCAGCCATTTACATCACTGTAAAATTACAGAACGTAATATGCAACATAACTTTCACTTTCAGACCTATTTATATGATATGAAACAAGAAATTCCTGCTAATGAGCTCGGCGTAGAGCGCCCATAATCTACACACACACACACAAAATATTCGCATACACAGAGTGAATGTAAAGAAACTAGAGCTTTCATGAAAAACAAAATCTTCTAGACACGCATCGTGTATGAACAATGAAGCGTGAAACGTCACTGGTTGCGGTATTTAACTAAGTCGAGAGAGCAAATATTATTCTGTGCTTTGCTATGTTGTCGCCTGCTGCAGAAAATCTAACAGCATAAATAAAATAGTTTTCTAAGTCAGACACTTTTTTGATTGAAACAAGAAGTCTACCGTTAGCAGTCACAATTTATTTTATTACCAATACGTCTTCCGAGGCTTAAAAGCCGTCTACATTCGATGGGTTTATGTCAATTAATAAGGTCTGTGCTCACGACTTTGACGTAATCTATGCTACTGTCCAGTGACAGGGGGTTAAAGCAAAACACCATTTTATGACATGGTTCATAGTTTTGCAGAGGTCTTTGATGCAAAGATGAACAAAAATACAAATGTGAAAGTAAAAATATCTCCAGCAGTCCTTGGCTGCTTTTTCTGTCGTGTTACATCACATAAAACATTGTAGGCGCATTGTAAATTTGCGATTCAAGACCTATACAAAAGTAACAATCAAGTACACAAACCGTGTTTTCTTTTTTTCTTCTGCTCCGAATTTTTTTTATATGTATAGACAGTACTACAGGTTATCCGATGGTCGTTAACACAACACTTATATGTCGTAATAACTCACATAAATCCACCTAATGAAGGAGGCTCAAATCTCTGTAACGTGCAGTGGATATAAGATAAATTGTTACTGGTTACAGTAACCTTGTTTTTTAATCAATGTCAGTAACAGTCACGATAAAACACAACCTAAAATGTTCTCGTTTGTGAGGCACTTGTTTATTGTACGACTACGCGTTTCTTTAGTTCATACTATCATCTTCAGGTGAAGAAGTTTGTGGTTATATGCGCAGTGTCAATTCTCCATCTGAAGATAATGGTGTGAGGCAACGAAACGCGTATGGTACAAAAAACAAGCGACCTACTGAGGAATCTGTTTTATTTGTGTTCAGTTATCTGTTGCAATCTCATGATGCCGAACTAATTAAATCTGATCGTATTCGAAGAAGTTTCGGGCTTGCTGCAGGTAACTAACTATGTTGTTGTTGTTGTGGTCTTCAGTCCTGAGACTGGTTTGATGCTGCTCTCCATGCTACTCTATCCTGTGCAAAGCTTCTTCATCTCCCAGTACTTACTGCAACCTACATCCTTCTGAATCTGCTTAGTGTATTAATCTCTTGGTCTCCCTCTACGATTTTTACCCTCCACCCTGCCCTCCAACGCTAAATTTGTGATCCCTTGATGCCTCAGGCCATGTCCTACCAACCAGTCCCTTCTTCTTGTCAAGTTGTGCCACAAATTCCTCTTCTCCCCAATTCTATTCAGTACCTCCTCGTTAGTTACGAGATCTACCCATATAATCTTCAGCATTCTTCTGTAGCACCACATTACGAAAGCTTCTATTCTCGTCTTGTCCAAACTATTTATCGTCCATGTTTCACTTCCGTACATGGCTACACTCCATACAAATACTTTCAGAAACGACTTCCTGACTCATACATCTATACTCGATGTTAACAAATTTCTCTTCTTCAGAAACACTTTGCTTGCCATTGCCAGTCTATATTTTATATCCTCTCTACTTCAACCATCATCAGTTATTTTCCTCCCCAAATAACAAAACTCCTTTGCTACTTCAAGTGTCTCATTTCCTAATCTAATTCCCTCAGCATGACCCGACTTAATTCGACTGCATTCCATTATCCTCGTTTTGCTTTTGTTGATGTTCATCTTATATCCTCCTTTCAAGACACTGTCCATTCCGTTCAACTGTTCTTACAAGTCTTTTGCTGTCTCTGACAGAAGTACAACGTCATCGGCGAACCTCAAAGTTTTTATTTCTTCTCCATGGATTTTAATACCTTATATAACTATAGTCCACGATATTTCGATTGGGCACCTGCCAGTGATCTTCAGGTGGCTCATTGTCTTCGATGCTTTACCTGAAGATGACCGGCATGTTTCCAGCCGAAATACCGTGAATTGTAGTTAACGACGATCGGCAGAAAGTCCGTAACTTCTTTGAATCATATTAAAAAAACTAAAAACACGCCTCAATTGCGAAAAAAGCACCTAGTGTTAGCCTAGGTTTCGGCGTAGATAACTACACCTTCTTCAGAACAACAATAAAACCTACAAGTGCCTAAGAAGACCTTTGTCAATGATTAAAAGAACACCATAGCTATACATTTATAAACGAAAAAAAGGAAAACACAAACAGTACATATGTACAAAGTCAAAACCACTACTTAACTTAATGGTGCACGCTCCACCTCACACCGGCCTATGTTCGATGGGCCATGACCCGCCATAAACTGCAATACAAACGGTCGCTCACTTACAAGCCTGACCCGCTATGTATGCATATGCGCAAGACAAGGGAAGTTACTTGAATGCGCATGCTCATACGAATAAGAGAAAGTTTATCCATGGGTCGGGGCTAACTAGCCCATATATTCCCAACCGTGGATCAACGTATTTCAAAAAATGAAATGGGTAGAACAAGAGACGAGCTAAATAGGAGATAAAACCTAAAAATAACCGCACGTTGTTGCTTATGCTAGTAAAGAAAGTTTTATATGAAGCTACCTATGACAACAAGAGGAACTCTTAAAAACTATACCTGAAGCCAGTATTTAGCCTGGAGGGGGGGGGGGGGGCGGGGCTGAGGGGACGTAATCTAAAGACGTCGTTTAAAAATGTATAGCAATGGTGTCCTTTTAATCATTGACAAAGGTCTTCTTATGCACTTGTTGGTTTTATTGTTGCTCTGAAGAAGGTGTAGTTATATACGCTGAAACCTAGGTTAACACTAGGTGCTTTTTTCGCAATCGAGGCGGCTTTTTAGTGTCTTTAATACATTGACCAACGGTTGCTGACGCGCTGCGATGTTGAAGGTTCTTAACTTCTTTGAATATTTAGGCCGCTGGAAAAAATTTAAAATTTCCAGCAAATCTGACAGTGTTCGCTACAGGGGAAATTCTTGTTAGCACTGTTGAGCTGCGTAAGCGAAGAGCGAGGCTTCCTTGGAGTGAATGCGTGCCTAACAAGGGAGCACAGCGCGGCGGGCGACGGCTGCTGTTCCCACGGGGCCCCGCGAGCCGCTGCTACCTGCTGGCGGGACCTGGGCAGCCACCTGCCGGCCAACCCAGCCGCCGAGCGCCGCTCGACAAACCGCGCATCGCCGCGGAGACGCCTCAAAGTACTGCCAGTCTGTTTTGAAGAAATCTGGCGCAGCTACCAGTGAAAACACGTCACCTTTGGAAAACAGCTGACGCTGCTGTGTGTATGACGTTTACCACAGTTTCACCACACTCGGGAACAAACGAAAGTCCAATAATTCCTCGTTGCCTCACGGTAGATGCAGGGCTGCTTCAAGGTGAAGCGGTGCTCGTGGTGGGGCCTCTATGCGTCAATATGTTCTAATTTTTAAGTATATTATTTTACTCCCGTAATTTTTGAAAGCAAAGACTAATAAAATTTTATTTCATCAATTTGCCACAAACAGGCACTATATCCTTCATTTTCGAATCATTATCTGATTAAGGGGGGTAGGACGTCAAACGGGCCGACTTGGAGCCAGGAGAGGCACCACAGGACATTTTAATTTCCACTGTTTACACTTTTACAAATAAATTCATAAAACTTCGTCAGGACGACCAGGACGGATTCAGAATTCACACTCATAGTAGTGGAAGTTCGAAAACATAACGAAATAATTTTATTTACATGTGAAATGTCGTCATTTTTTTCACTTACTAATGGCTGCATTTGTTGCTATAGGTACACTTTTCTTCATAAGTAAGAGAGATTCTTCGATGAATTTCGCACAACATAGAAACCATATTGAAAGGTATATGAAACTCTAGAATTTTTCAAATCTATTAAAAACTGTGGTAAAAATTGAGGTAATGAACTAAAAAATTTGTGTTTTTTTCTAAACATGAAGTTTAAAATATAACAGCTCATACGTTTTTTCATAATTTAAATAAATTCTAGAGTTTCATACACCTGTAAATATGGTATGTATGCTGCGCAAAATTCATCGAAGAATTTCTCTAACTTAAGAAGAAAAGTGTACCTATAGCAACAAAGGCAGCCATTAGTAAGTGAAAAAATGATGAAATTTCACAGGTAAAAAAAATTATTTTGTTATGTTTTCGAACTTCCACTGCAATAAGTGTGAATCCTGAATCCTTCCTGGTGATGCTGCCAAAGTTTTATGAATTTATTTGTAAAAGTATAGACACTGGAAACTAAAATATCCTGTGATGCCTCTCCTGCTCCAAGTCGGTCCGTTTGAAGTCCTACCCCCTTTAATACAGTCAATATTACTCAAGCACCAAGCGAGGTGGCGCCGTGGTTAGCACACTGGACTCGCATGTGGGGGGACGACGGTTCAAACCATCCAGATTTAGGTTTTTCTTGATTTTCCTAAATCGCTTCAGACAAATGCCGAGATGGTTCTTTTGACAGGGCACGGCCGTTTTCCTCCCCCATTCTTCCCTAATCCAAGTGTTCTGTCGTTGTCGACGGGAGGTTAAACACTAATCTGTTCCACCTCCTCCTCCATTATTCAAGACATTAAAACTATCCGTCACAATCGATTCAGAAAAGAAAAAGTGAGCTCAGTTTCCTAATAATAAATCTCTTCGTCCTAAAATTGGAATATCTTTTTAGCAACTTAGGCCGTGTGTACACAGAGGCTGATCAAGCGAATAGAGTTCATCTTACATTTTTCTTTTTTTCGGGGGGGGGGGGGGGGGGCGAGGACGGCGGGGGGTGGGGGTGGAAGTTGTCACTGTTTCATTTTCAGACCTTTAACCAATGCTTGAATTACCGTCAAAAATAATTAGCAGCTGCCCGCAGTTGCAGACTGTTTCGAAATTGACGGTGAATTACAACAATGCGATTTAAAAACTAATATAAGTCGTGTTACACAGTTTTAAATTTGACCTCTGGTCAGAAAAAAAATTTCGCGACGTGCTCCACTGTTCTGTTCCACAGGGCAAAACGTCGCACCACACCGATTGGGAAGGGCTTATGCAACTACGTTGCACATTCTGACACTCGGCGGGGGAGAATGAAGCAACCATTAAGGTATGCACGAAAACCTTACAGATCTATTGATACATGGCAGACAAACAGATTGTAAAGGTTTTCTGTGACCGAACGCAGAGTGGTAAAAGGAGTATAAAACGTGACTGCAAAACCGGCACTGAGCTACATTATAACTACCGGCCTTGTTTCAAATGACGTTTAGGAATTCTGGTTGTACGGCTGTTTCGACAAGTGGTCTAAGGTGTTTGCAGCTAGGGTCTACCATAACTGATTTTAGGCGAACTTGGTTAAAGCTGTAAAGCAAATAATCTGCAATTAATATTGTGGCGCAACTTTTTAACAATACCTATCACACCATACTGGAACAGAACAAGTAAATAGTAGTTTTTTACCAATTTGTAGTTCGTGAAATGTGGTATAATAACAGAGAATTACGTCGAATGTATTCGTCAAACGTTTCAAAATACAAAATTATGTATCATTACCAATTATTACCAGTCTTTAAAAACACTGTGCAGTCACACAAGAGACAGTCCTAAACAGTGTTATTACGGTTAATTTTCCCCAGACAAAACAGATAGTAGGGTGCGGGTCACATGACGTATGGAACCCGTAGCATTGCTGCTACTACACTGGCTAAATGGATAACCGCCTCTGTGTATATGTAGCATACCAGTAGGGTCACTAAACGCGCAGAATCAGAAAAGTCTAGAGATGACATAACGTGCGCATCAGGAAGTTCTGGTTTTATTCTTATTAACATTAATGTTATTATTAACCAACGGAAAATGATGGTGGGAAATTGCTGGCCGAAAACTTAATGTCAGTTCGGTACTGCCATGCTTATGAAGTCTGATTTTGTGTGTATGGGTGTATGGGGGGGGGGGGGGGGCTGTGAATGGAGCTCGAATGGTTACAAGGAATTAGTAAATGACATTATCTTCAACAACGGTAGTTCTAGAGAACGTTCGCAAACGTAAGATGGCTGAATGATTACTGCGTCGCCGGCGACAACCAATAACAATTAATATCAAATGTTCCCAGTAAAAAGCATCTGATGTTCCTGCCCCTTCATCCTGTCAATCAGTCTAAGCGTAGGACGCCCACATATTTTCTAATAATAAATAACAAGCAATAAATACAAACCATTGGTAGTCATCCTGATGAAGGCTATGTGCAATAGCAGCTGAAAGCTGATAGCTTTATCACATGGAGTGGCCAAACTCCTGTAAGAATTTTAGTGTTGGAAAGATGTTTCATTCTACGATAATTCCTTATCGATGTCCAAATGATTAATGGGAACTTTTTAATGCTCTGAACACATTAATAGACAAGCAGGATTTTCATATCTTTCCGCAGTTATCAAGCTAATTGAACTATTGACACAAATAAAAACTTCTATAGGTAACAAATAACTTCGAGCGCTGTGTAACAGTTACACACAATACCTCAAGTGATTCTAAGCAGTGTTATCAGTGAGCATAATCGCAGAAAATACATCCATAGTATAATGAACTTCATTATCCAGAATATATTGGCGCAATATATAACCGGTAAATATGCCCATGATCTGAATTCTTCTCACTTCCCAACCCTTGCTTATGTTTTATGTAAAGGCTTTGCGACACTTATGAATCCTCTAATACATTATTAGTTCAGCAGGAGTTCTATAACTTTTCGTAATTAGTAAGACACACCACTGAACTGAAAAGCTATAATTACAACCTTCCATACATTTTCAAATCACGTTGGCCGCTGTGTAACAATTAAACATAAAACGTGAAGAGACCACAAACAGTTGCGTTATCGGCAGGTGCAATAGGCAAAGTGTAAACAACTCACTGTTCAGACTTTATTAGCCTGATAGGTAACTAGTAAATAAATCTATGATCCGAATTCTTCGCACTTGCGAATCTTTGTCCATGTATTACGTAATGGAATGGAGACGGTTAATGGGACCTTTTTGAAGCTCTCATCACGTTCAGCAAGGTTTTGTTACCGTTTTGTAAACATCGAGAAACACAACTGAAGAATCAGAATATAATTTCACTCTTTTATATATTATCAAATCACTTCGCCTGCCCCGAAACATACAGAGACCTCATGGGATTTAAAACAACGGCGTTATCAATGATTGTACTGCAACAAGAAACAAATTAGATATAGTATTTGGAAATCAGTTTGCACTTGACAGCCCGTAAGTGTCATCAAGAATCGAGTTTTACACACTTGCAAGCTTTGTTCTGGGTATTATATAAAGAACTTGTCAGCTAACGCCGGTGGATGAATTTTGTAAGTGGCGAACTCTTTCTTAGATGGAAGATTAGTCTTTTATTTCTTCCTTTTTTCTGTCAGGGACTGACAGAAGGTTGCATTAATACGGAGAGAAAATATTCTCTCTTTCAATGTAAGGTAAAATTTCGAAGACACGTCTACGCAAGTAAGCGTTAAAACGTTCAGATTGCTATATAAAAGATTCTTATGACATAAAAGTATGCTTAAATGATAACAGAACGTTACATAGCTGACTCCACTAACACCGCCGCTACTGGATCGCAGACTTAAGCTGCAAAGAAAAATACATAGATCGCAGCAGAAATGTTCCACCGATTCTCATCACCTCAAGAAAATTCGATTCATTCTCTTATGAGAGAACCAGTGTTTCTAACAAGACGAAAATAGAAATACGACACTTTAAGACCGATTGTTAATTCTGAAAATCTGTTGTACACATTTAGATGCCGTGGCCTTGCAAATGTAAACAATTTTCATACTACAACATACTAATTAAGTTGTGTAAGGTATGGAAATCATGACAGTTCATGCGTAACTGAATGATCATACAGAGGATTAAATCTGGCAGATTAATTTTTCAGAATACATCACTTTCAGAAAAACTTCATCATTAATGTCTATTCTCCGACATAATCACAAAATGATCGCAAAAGATTTTTGTAATTAAGTCGGCCATTTGACTAACGTTTTGACCATTGAATCACTTGTAATTTCCATAACACGATTATTGAAATATATAGCTCATAAGGAGAGAGGAGTGTAAGATAAATTTATTTTGAAACTAAATTCTTTACGTCGAAAAGTTTCCATAAAATACTGTGGTGGAAGGGTAGTCTATCAATCATTTCTCTTTTAAATCGTTGGTTAACGCCTGTTATTATTGTAAGTTGAAAACTGAATATACGGATCTTTGCTCTGTGACCGGGACACGCGTAAATTTCATAATATTTCCCTGGAGGCAAATGTTCGACATTTTCAGGTGTTTATTAGTGGAAAGCAGCAACTCCCGAAAATTGCTACGTGCCAGCAGTAACCACAGCAACCACCTTAAATTATAGAGCAGTTAGCTCTGGAAAAATGTTTTTGAATTTACACAACGTTGTCTGGCGGCAGCCACGAGAACCATCTGCAGATCCCCACGGGTGTCCTGAAGACAGACGCCCCTTCTAATTACAACAACAAGATTGGAAGTGAGTGAAAAGACAAAAGAATACAAAATTGGCTTTTTCTATTCATTTGTGACTCAAAACCGATAGCAAAAAATCTTAATTACTTCTGCAAAAACTTGCCTGAAAGCGCTTACCTCACTATAACGTAATAGATCCCTTTGAAATAGAGCCGATACATTAATTATCAGACTTGTCCTTCCCCTGTTTCTTTCTGCTGTACCTACGTTAGCAGAAACTTTTCTGTAGTGATATTACGCAAATTATCTGGTAAGTGAGGTTTCTCAATATTATAAATGCACCTCTCTCCACGTTCACTCATTAAAACGAAGCTAGGCACTATGCAACGTTACTAGCCACCAAAGATGAATTTATTTCAACTCCGTGTCCTAGACTGTACAGTACTGAATCAATGTGGAGAAACAGTTTACCACCAGCTTCCCCGTTACTTAGTTATAGCTACCCAGTGAGAATTTGTAAACGTTTGCACAATCACCAGTGAAATTTAAGATTTTCAGCGTTCATTCTCATCTATTTTGCATTGAAAGCTGCAAATAGATGTAGTTTTCGACAAGACACGTCACTGTTATGAGCGTTCTGATTAATTGTAGCGTCAAAAAATAGAAAAATTATCGGAATGGAAGAAATATAAACTCATACACTATCATATTATTCAAATTAAATACCGCATTAACTAACGGAATAACTAACTACCTATGCTTCGCTTCATACGGATCCTGACCCCCCCGTACTACACCCCTGTACCCCAACTAAAACAATGTAATTACCATTGGTCACAGTAACAGATAACTGCAGCTGTAGAAAAATATTTTTTTTTAAATTAATGTCAACGACATTGTCATCAAAGTACAATCTTGAGCGATGTATGGACAGGGAAGAAATATTGAAGAAACCAACCCAGTATTCGCTAATCGATTCAGAGAAACCACGGAGTAACTGAATTTTGATGGCTGGAATGAGATTCCACTAATTCAACCACTGTCCTACGTAGCTCGATGAAAATAGTTTCAGACGAAGCTTGTTTTAAAAAATCGCAACAGTGGATAGCCTTCGGCCATGAAATTTTTAAATTGCGTCCTGGAATAAAAAGAGAAAGTAAATAATATTTCCGAAAGTCTCGGTTATCAACGTACCAATTCAATGTAAGATGATCTGCTGCGGTAGAAAAACATTACTACCAGCAGCACGTAGCATTAGTTAACTTCATCACACTATGTTTCACAGGTACCATGAATTACACATGTATTTATTCTAGGCATTTCGACAACACAAAGTTGGAAACAGGCTTTCTCTGTTGTTATCCGTGGAGACATCGATTAAGGGAATAATTATTTATTGTGTTAGAGGAAGAGTCATGCGTGGCTCTAGGAAAACGCACGTTCACAGTGTGCCGTGGGAAAGACCTTTAAGAACGTTTGCTAGTCGCGTAGCGTGTTAGTCCCGTATTTTCGCAGCGCCCGCGGACATGGAATGTGTACTGCATAAATAATGACAACGATGACAACCTCAGACGCGTTTTGCTGTTGAGTACGGAGAAGAGAGTAGTTCTGTCATGTAAACCACCCTAGTTGTGCTTCATAGTACATGAAAAGGTCTTGCACAACAAACAGAATATCATGCCACACAACGTCGATGATAAAAAGTCATAATACCTGATACGGGGATGTCGCAATGTAATAAATACAACATGTGAACGAGGGAAACGAAAGCAAGTCTGGTCTGTCACATCTGTTATACAAGATTTATCATTATTGTCGCTATTGCTTCTTGAGTAACGTCTTAGTTACGCATGACGTTAAGTGCAGAAGAGACTGAATGTTCAAGATCGTTCGTTTCTTAACGCGATTATAATTTTAGAACTTCAGTAACGAGCGCATCGTTATTGTTACAGCTTTCAAATGATACTTTTCTATTAAAGCTAAAGGGAATCTTCTAGGAAATAATTGCAAGTGTCTTTAATCCAGTATGCAACACGCCATTTAAATATTTTTCGGCACTTCGAGATCGCTAAGACCACAAAACGCATACTGTTGACTTGATATCAAGGCCTAAAATGAAATATTTGGAATATACTTTGTACTTTTGCAGTACGTGAGTTGCTTAAAAATAAATAACTTCCCACAGAATTTCAGAAACAGTTTTAGAACTTTTACCAGAAAAGAAAACAAATACCTGTAATATCACACTTCTGTATCGAGACGTCTATGTTAATAATTTCTAAGAAAAGTGAGAGGTACAATTCTCCTTAGCAGGTTTTTTAGGAAACGTACGTCTTGTGTAATAGCCCACCGCAAACGTACAACGTTTTAAAATTACCGCGAAGAAAAAGCTGTTTCCCCAACGAAAATATCATTCGCAGGCAAAAAATTTCCTTAAGTCAAGAAGATTATTTTTTTGCATTAGCTTAAAAAATATATTTAAAGTAAGTAAGGTACAGAACGTTGTACGTAGTTTCTCTCAAAGAAAATTTCATATATATAGGTCGTAATCATTTTATTTGCAATCTGTAAAGATGCTTTAAATCCCTCTTGAAACGGTTGAATCCCATAATGTTTTCATGTAGATAATCAAAGTGCAGTGCACTAAACATGTCAATTGAAACCTTTTCCGAAACAAATTATGTTCATATCAAAATGAAATCTTTTATGATTACTAGTGAGTACACTCCTGCCGTGTACAGTGAAATACTTTCTGCAAACCAAACATAGCTGCATCGGTTAAGTTGTGACACATAAAATATGTCGCTGCTCATTTTGAAATTTGGAATGTTTAGGTGGATTTTTTGTCAGTTATCTACCCCGGGGCCTACAGCTCCTACCCACTAAATATGTATTTTTAACAAAGATCCTCTGTTCATTGTTTTACCGTGGTCTCGAAGGGATTCCATTCGGTTTGTATTTTCTGTCACATACGCTACAGTAAATGTAGGTCAGAAAATACTTATTACTTCGGTTATTTTCGGGAATAATCAAGTACCTTTCTTAACACGTTCGGTAAGTGCACGATGTCAGTATTTCCATTGCTGTCGATTTTACCCCATGCTGCCCTTCGGTTCTCTCCTGGAGATCACTATGAAAAATTATCGAGAACTTCCTGAGCATGGACTGTAACTTTAAACATTAATTTTAACGTAAGAGAGAAATGTTTCATTTTAATTCACTAGTCACTAGCCTGCTCAGATTGTGGAATTGCGCTGAATCCTTTATGAAACATATTTCTCGCATTGATATGTCACCAGTTCGCAAGACAGGAAAGAGAGTCTAGCCCGGAGTAAATTGGGGGCTATTGTAATGACTACTGCATCAGTCATTTCTTATCTTACAACATCTGAAAAAATTTTGAGCTTTGCTTCGGAAAGTACAAAAGTAGCTTTAAAATGTTTTCAAACAGATTGTTTATGCTACTTCCCGACTCATCTGAGATTAAATGGTGGCAGTTAGGTTGATATCGGCTCAAATTAATATAACAGTAGTAAAATCAGGAAAGGGAGACATTGTCTCACTTTCATAGCAGTCTGGTAAGCCATTTCAAAACTAAGTTCAGGGCAGTCGAAGTGCAGTATCTTCTCTGTGATACACGGCGGGGGGGGGATACATAGTAGATATCACGGGACGACACAATTCTCCAACATACAACTGCCGAGTGTAGTAGCACAGCATTTTAGACACTGGAATCATATCCCGCAGGAGACGAGTTCAAATCCCCGTTCAGCCATACGGCTTTGTACCCGTATTTTCCATGATTTGCCTAAATCAGTTCCATCGAAATTCTGATTGGTAATTTCAACAAAGCATTGAATATTTCCTACCGACACCGTTAAGCAATCCGAGGTAGCGCTCTGCTTCGAATCACCCACTACCAAAATGTCACTATACGAATTCGGAAACGTAAACTTAATTATCGGCTACGTTTGGATCGATTTAAAAGAAGGTAGGAATCATTTCGTGTTCCGACTGGTTACCACAAAGGAGGCGTTGGTCTATTTCACACCAGAAATGAAATAGCGATCAAAGCAGCAGGTAACAAGTGATAGCTTTGTGCCAAAAAAGGCAATTATACCCAGAGTTTTCTTGGATAAAAAAGGGCATTGTCTCTGCAGTATAATTACTGGAGAATACTGCAATAGTCTCTTAAAAAACTGTACGCAAAACGTTGAGAGAATAGGCTGTGTAGTTAAAAGAAAACATGTCATCCTTCGTCACGATCACTCATGTGTCCCTACAGATTCTTTGGCAGTGAGAAAAAGGGATGTGAGTCCTAATCACTAGTTTTGCAACTTCTGCTTTCTACCTATTCCCGTATCTAAAGAAAGTGATAGCCTGCAACACGTTGTCGAGTCTAGGCAGCTTAGAGTTTTCTGACATTTCGGAATCGTTGGCAGACTGTGTAATTAACAAAGAGGGACTATGTTGGAAAAAAATAGTCTTTCATTGTAGGTGGAGAAATGTTTGTCTTTTTAGCACCAGCAAAAATTCATTTTCTACCTAAAGAAGAGCGATATATTATTACAATATTTTGTTATATGCTCTTTTACGATTTTCAAAGATTTTCTTTTCGGCACCGAGCCACAGAGCAATACATCATAGAAGCTCTGTAGAAGAACTGGGGTCTCAAGGAATCGTCAATTTGATAATAGAAGGAAGTATGGAGGATAAAAATTGTAGAGGGAAAGGAAGGCCTGAGTTCATTAAGCAAGTTGAAATGGATATACCTGCAATAGTTACGATAAGATGAAGAGGCCTGCAGTGAACAGACTATGGCAGAGAGCTGTATCAGACCAGGCTTAGTACTGTAGATGACTAAAGCAACACAGAAGAACTAACTACTTGGGCGATCACAAAACGAAGTTTCAGTGCAAGGTTACACTTCGTTTTTAGTCATCCCATGAGAAAGTACGAGAAAAGTGTCATACGGCATCAAGTCTATTAAAGAGTATTAAAAGAGTATGCACCCGCCGCAGTCCTTTGGGGTTCTTATAATGGGACATCCGCAACTGTATAAGTCTAATATGTAAAATGAAGAAACCGCACAACAGTTTCTTAATCCACAATCTTTTATTGTGTACATGGCCGGCTTCGGAACACCTACAGTTCATCTGGCGACAGATTTCCTGTTTGTATTCCCGGTCGCTCAGCATCGGGGAAAGGTTTTTGTGGAATTTATATGGTTCAAAGGTTCAAATGGCTCTGAGCACTATGGGACTCAACTGCTGTGGCCATCAGTCCCCTAGAACTTAGAACTACTTAAACCTAACTAACCTAAGGACACACATCCATGTCCGAGGCAGGATTCGAACCTGCGAGCGTAGCAGGAGCGCGGTTCCTGACTGAAGCGCCTAGAACAGCTCGGCCACAACGGCCGGCCGGAATTTACATCCCTTTTATCATTTTGACATGAAATCTTTGGTTTCATGACAACATTAGGTTGAAGGTGACCTCAGATGGTAAGGTGATTTTATTTTTTACGCCTGATGATGGAATTTTAAGTGTTGCGAAACCGATCGTATACACAATAAAAGATCGTGCATTGAGCAGCTGTCGTGAGGCTTCTTCATTTTACAAAATAAACTATCCTTTAGAAAAGTAACAGTTATTTTGGTACTTCAGTTACACAAACAAAAATAACTGCTGTGCACCACCTACACAAATTCGGTTACAATATTCAGACATTACAGTAGTTCCAAAAATGCGTCAGGCAGATGAGATGCAGTGACCGCCACGAGCGTCAGTGTTCCCTATTTGCGTATTAAACCGAAGGACCCTTTAGTAAGTGTACTCGATATTTATGCCACAAGAGCGTCCAAGGCGCGCCACGGTTTATACTCAGAGCATGAAGGAACGAGCAAGAGAACCCGTGGCTCGCGTATCTACTCGCTTGCATTCCTTCGGCCTGCCCCGGTGTTGCTTTCCGCCGCGCGCAGACGCGCTCAAATTAAACCGCCTCGCCTCTATAAACGCACCCAAGATTGCTCCAGCGCAAGACGAACGCGTGTTAATTATTATCGCCGAAGAAGGGAAAGACGGAGAGACAGAGAGAGAGCGAGGAAAAGAAACGGCGGGGTGGAGAGAGAAAGAGAGCGGAGAAATCCGACGAGCGGCGAGCAGCGCGCGTAATTATGCCCCTGAATTATCTCGGGGTGAGATTAGGCTTTATTTATTCCGGACGAAAGTTAACGAGTACCGCGGCGCGGGCCCGGTCAACTGCACCGCTCCGTGTTCATCGCCTGCTTCAAAAAATTATCGGCCTATTGCGTCGCTGGCGAGGAGACCTGGCCGCATCCCCTCCACGCGTCGATCGCCGCTCCACTGTCAGTCACCGCCGTCAATGCTGCCACCCGCGCCAGTACCACAGCGGCAGTGGCGGCGCCACCATCACTCCCAACATTTTTCCGCCCGCCAACACTGACAACACTGGCGCATGCGCGAGGGCAGCATCTCTGACCAAAGACATTTCCCTCCGATCACAGAGAACATATGGACGGGCAGAGAGCCAGTCCGCTGACAGGCCAGTAGGACAGACGCTTCGAAGTTAGGGAGGGCGCGACGTCGGTCTAACACGAAGAGCACCGAGCACTCACACGCATTCACAGACACGTACACACACGCCGCACGGCAGTTCGGTCACTGAATGCACCGGTGTCCGTCCGTGCGTCGGCGGTTGTGGTAGGCCATCCTGCGCGTGACGACGCAGCCGCCCCCGAGCGGCGACCGGCGGCCATCGCAGGCACCTTCACTGTGAGCTCGCAGCACAACGCCTGGCCGCGCCGAGCCGCGCAGCGCAGCGCCAAACGACCGGCTGCTGCCTGCCCGGTTATAAGGTATATAAGCGGGCCCTCGGACACCGACCAATAAATATTAAACGGGAACAAACAAATGGTTGTTTCTCCTTCTCTGCGCGCGCGTTGTCAGCTCCGCCGGCCCCCTCGCCGGCACCTGTCCACCCCTCCGCCCGCGCCGCTCTTAGTGAATTACAATCTTCCCCCGGACACACATCACGGGGCCCCGCCGGCCGCAGCTGCCGCCGCCGCCGCCGCCGCCGCCGCCGCCTGACACCCACGATCCATCTTCTTCATCCCGGGCCGGCCATAGCCAATTCTGCGCCCGCCGCGGTCTTTCCCAGCGTGCACCGCACTACCCGAGCGAGAGGGATGGAAGACGGACCCTCTCGTGCCTTCGTCCTCTAAACGATCTTCTTTTCACTGACACTGCCCGTCCACAAAAGGATCTTCATCAGATACACGTCTAATTCTACATCTGTACGCCCAGATCTACTTACCCTTCTTCATAAGCAACTGAAAATCGATGCACTACCGAAACGAGACAAAGTACACTACTGGCCATTAAAATTGCTACACCACGAAGATGACATGCTGCAGACGCGAAATTTAAACGACAGGAAGAAGATGCTGTGATAATGATTAGCTTTTCAGAGCATTCACACAAGCTTGGCGCCGGTGGCGACACCTACAACGTGCTGACATGAGGAAAGTTTCCAACCGATTTCTCATACACTAACAGCAGTTGACCGGCGTTGCTCCTGTAAGGAGGAGAAATGCGTACCATCACATTTTCGACTTTGACTGAGGGTCAGATTGTAGCCTATCGCGATTGCGGTTTATCGTAACGCGACATTGCTGCTCGCATTGGTCGAGATCCAATGACTGTTAGCAGAATGTGGAAACGGTGGGTTCAGGAGGGTAACACGGAACGCCGTAATGGATCCCAACGGCCTCGTATCACTAGCAGTCGAGATGACAGGCATCTTATCCGCATGGCGGTAACGGATCGTGCAGCCACATCTCAATCCCTGAGTCAACAGATGGGGACGTTTCCAAGACAACAACCATCTGCACGAACAGTTCGACGACGTTTGCAGCAGCATGGACTATCAGCTCGGAGACCATGGCTGCGGCTACCCTTGATGCTGCATCACAGACAGGAGCGCCTGCGATGGTGTACTCAACGACGAACCTCGGTGCACTAATGGCAAAACGTCATTTTTTCGGATGAATCCAGGTTCTCTTAACAGCATCACGATGGTCGCATCCGTATTTGGCGACATCGCGGTGAACGCACGTTAGAAGCGTGTATTCGTCATCGCCATACTGGCGTATCACCTGGAGTGATGGTATGAGGTGCCATTGGCTACACTTCCCGGTCACCTCTTGTTCGCATTGACGGCACTTTGAAGAGTGGACGTTACATTTCAGATGTGTCACGACCCGTGGCTCTACCCTTCATTCGATCCCTGTGAAACCCTACATTTCAGCAGGATAATGCACGACCGCATGTTGCAGGTCCTGTACGGGCCTTTCTGGATACAGAAAATGTTCGACTGTTGCCCTGGCCAGCACATTCTCCAGATCTCTCACCAACTGGAAACGTATGGTCAACGGTGGCCGAGCAACTAGCTAGTCACAATACGCCAGTCACTACTCTTGATAAACTGTGTTATCGTGTTGGAGCTGCATGGGCAGCTGTACATGTACACGTCATCCAAGCTCCGTTTGACTCAATGCCCAGGCGTATCAAGGCCGTTATCACTGCCAGATGTGGTTATTCTGGGTACTGATTTCTCAGGATCTATCCACCTAAATTGCGTGAAAATGTAATCACATGTCAGTTCTAGTATAATATATTTGTCCAATGAATACCCGTTTATCATCTGCATTTCTTCTTGGTGTAGCAATTTTAATGGCCAGTAGTGTACATAAATCTACAAGCACAACGACACCCACACAAAAAGTCACGGAACAGCCATACGCACACATAAAGATGTCTTATCGTGGCCACACAACGAGAATTAACAGACTTTCAACGCAGAATGGTAGTCGGATATAGACACATGGGACATTAGATTTCGGAAATAGGGAATTCAATATTCCGAGATCCACAGTGCCAAGAGTGTGTTGAGGATACCAAATTTCATGCATTACCTCTCATCATGGACAACACTTTGAGAGCAGCGGTGTTTGCGTAGAGTTGTCATTGCTAACAGGCAAGCAACACTGCGTGAAATAACCGCAGAAATCAATGTGGGACGTGCGACGAACTTATCCGTTAGGACAATGCGGCGAAACTTGGCGTTAGTGAGCTATGGTAGCAGACGACTGACGTAAGTGCCTGCAGCACCTCTCCTGGGCTCGTGTCCATATCGGTTAGTCCCCTGACGACTAGAAAAACTGTGACGAGTTCCGATTCCAGTTGGTAAGAGCTGATGGTAGGGTTCGAGTGTGGTGCAGACCCCATGAAGCCATGGACCCAACTTGTCAACGAGGCACTGTGCGTGCTGTTGTTTGCTCCATAACAGTGAGGTCTGTGTTTGCACGGAATGGACTGGGTCCTCTGGATATTCGGCTACTTGGAGACCATTTGCGCCCATTCATGGACGGAATGTTCTTAAACATCGAAGGATTTTTTATGGATGACAATGCGCCACGTCACTGGGCCACAGTTGTTTGCGGTTGTTTTGGGCAACCTGAACGCCAGACATGAGTCCTATCGAACATTTATAGGATATAATCGAGAAGTCAGTGCGTGCACAAAATCCTGCACCGGCAACACTTCCGCAATTATGGACTTCTACTGAGGCAGCATGGCTCAACATTTCTACAGAGGGCTTGCAACAACTTGTTAAGCCCATGTCACGTCGGCGACTTATTGCATTTCGCCTGGCAAAAAGAGGTTCGACACGATTTTAGCAAGTATCCCATGATTTTCCTCACCTGAGTGTACACTCAGATCCACTTTCCCTTCTCCAAAAGTTAATGTGACTACACTAGCGAAACGAGGCACACATAGATACATTAACTTAGAAGTAGAACGACACACACTCAAACTTACAATCACATTTACACCTACAAACAAATGTGTAACTGCAGTTACATCCACACAGCACCCTCAAACAGACTTAAAATTCGTACAAAAACCTACAAGTACCAGCCCACACTGGACCTCTGTGAACAGCTGTACTTTAATTATAACTGCTCCATGCAATAAAATCCACAAATGAAATCTCATTTCAGTCTGCCTTCACATACATCTTCCACATCTCCACATATAGCGTACGTGTAAACCAAACCTAAAAATCCGACCTGTAATCCTACAAGTGCAAACATATCCACACTAACCTATATCCACATACAAACGTACAAATACCATTAAATCGATACACAGATCTACAAGTACAGTAAAATGAACACAGCAACGAACAGGTACAATAACAACAAAACACAGGCTAATCTCACACAAACATACAGTAACAATAAACAAGTAGTATTAAATCCATACAGAAACCTCCGGTTACCACCCAACAACTACAGTTAAGTTCACAAGAAAAAATAGCCTAAGAGCAGAATAAAATTCACGCACAAATCAACAAGTGCAATAACATACGTAAGTAAATTAGTACAATGTCAAATCTGTGGTGGTGGTGGTTAGTGTTTAACGTCCCGTTGACAACGAGGTCATTAGAGACGGAGCGCAAGCTCGGGGTAGGGAAGGATTGGGAAGGAAATCGGCCGTGCCCTTTCAAAGGAACCATCCCGGCATGTGCCTGAAACGATTTAGGTTCAAAATGGTTCAAATGGCTCTGAGCACTATGGGACTTAACATCTATGGTCATCAGTCCCCTAAAACTTAGAACTACTTAAACCTAACTAACCTAAGGACATCACACAACACCCAGCCATCACAAGGCAGAGAAAATCCCTGACCCCGCCGGGAATCGAACCCGGGAACCCGGGCGCGGGAAGCGAGAACGCTACCGCACGACCACGAGATGCGGGCAACGATTTAGGGAAATCACGGAAAACCTAAATCAGGGTGGCTGGAGACGGGATTGAACCGTCGTCCTCCCGAATGCGAGTCCAGTGTGCTAACCACTGCGCCACCTCCCTTGGTGTCAAATCTGTAAACAAATCAACAAGTACAATAAAATCCACAGATAGACCAACAACTAAAATGAAATTCACAGAGAAACCTACTACAACAACAAAATCAAGTGGAATTAAATTCACACACAAACTTGCAAGTGCAAGAAATCGCCATTCAGACCCCACAAAATCAGACAAATGCACATACAGTCTCATAAGTCAAACTAATGGTTCAAATGGCTCTGAGCACTATGGGACTTAACATCTGAGGTCATCAGTCCCCTAGAACCTAAGGACATCACACACATCCATGCCCGAGGCAGGATTCGAATCTGCGACCGTAGCGGTCGCGTGGCTCCAGACTGAAGCGCCTAGAACCGCTCGGCCACACCGGCCGGCCGTAAGTCCAACTAAATCTATTCGAAACACACCTACGAAGGCGTGCTGCAAAGTAATGCTTCCTAATTTTTTATTCTGTTCTCAACTCAATATCGGCTGGGGTATTACATGTCTTGCATATTACTCGGTCGACTTTATTCCTTCGCTGACGAAAGGATAAACCTCCTGCCACTAGAGGGCTCCGATTTGTAGTGTATAAGATGGGCGGTGTGTAACGTAACTATGTCGGTGCGTGGAAAACAGCGTGTTGTAATGCAGTTTCGAATTCGAAGAATTTCTATGCATGGAGTACCCTCTCCGTCAGAGTGACAAAGCCAGACCACATGTTTATCATACAATCCCGTCTTGGCCCCATCCGACTTCCATCTGCTCCAAAAACTTAAAGAACATCTTCGAGGACTTCACTTTGATAGTGATAAATCGGTGCAAACAGAGTGAGGTTGAGGCTCCATCAACAAAGTCAAATTTTCTGCAATGACAGTAACAAAATGTTCTCTCGTTGGGAGGAATCTTATCGTCGCCAGAGTGAATGTAGAGAAATAAATATGTATACGTGAAGAATAAAGTGTAGAAAATACCGTTTACTTTATTTAAAAGCTTTGAGAACTTTCACACTAAAATTCTGAGGCATTACTTTCCAACAAGCCCTCGTACAGTCCAAGCTGGAAACACACAACTGCATCTGCTCTGCAGACAACAAGTACAGTAGTGAATCAGTTTTGTAAATTCATACAGGAACATGTAAGCATCTTCATTCATAAACCCTTAAACAAAACTAAACGAAAAGTTACAACTGCATCTGATACAAGCCTACATCTCTTCGACAGAAGAGCCTAGTTCAGGACACAAGAGGAATATATTGACTATCAACGTTTCAAAGGAATAATCCCAGAATTCACTGAAACTGATTTAAGAAATTCACGGAAAACCTAAATCTGATAAAGGGGTGATGATTTGAACCCATTCCTTATGAATGCAAGTCCTGTATCTCCACCAAATGCCTAACCTTACTCCGCCACTCTGGAACATCCACTCAGCTTGACTATGAGCAAAACTCTTTCCTACTTTCCAGAGTTCACGGAAGTTCTCCTACATACATCACTAGACTAGCAGTCCTGGAAGAAAACATATCAAGGAAAAATGACTCAGCCACAACCCAGGGATTGTTTACAAAAGGAATATGTCATTCATTAACAGAGTTCACACTGTTCGGAAAATGCGTGGCCGATTGTATGCCAAATCGTGACTCGAACCACAATATTGACTTTCCTAGACTTCCACTCTCAGTCAACATAGCTTTAATTTGCCAAGAGGTTTCAAAGTTGTTCACATTTTAGAAGGAAACCTAACAATATTCTCCATCATTCGAGCAAGATGCGAGGGCTCCTTACCAGGCAGCAGCGGATGGACGTACACCTACACAAAGATGTACAAATAGGTCTACACACATCGATAGAATATTAAGGAACAGCGAGTTCCTAATTTCCGTCCGGCCATTCTTAATTAGGTATGGGGACGATTCGTTCCTGTAGACCAGGGCCGGCCAGAAATTCTGCACGCGTGCGGTGCTCCTGCACATGTGCAACTTCCGGGTCACAGCGTGCACGCCGCAGCCGTCAACGTTCATGTAGTGCATGTTTCTACGCACAGATGTCGCTTTATCCACTTGCTGGGATACTCTGTACCGGCGCATTCTAGTGCTCGTTCCACAGCTTGCTAGCCAACCATGGGAAGGTATATCGCGTATTAAACATTTAAAATACTGTCACAGTCTACTTATTGAGACGTCTACTTTTATGTTAACAGTTTAACCCCCAGTTAACAACCGTGGTTTTTTTTAAAGGCAGCTTGACTGACGGCACGTAAATACGCGTAATGTTTTTGATCTAGTATTTAAGAAAGAGAGCACTTACCGACTTCCAACGAACCTTATTCATGATTTCAAATAACATTAAACTAATGCAAGGTTTCCTATAACTAATTCTCGGTGCCCTCAGTTACACCCACATAATTTATGTCTCACTGACCTCTGAACAGAATAACCGCAGACCTCTCGATGATCACCTGTTATTTCAATACCATTATTGCTATATCTTTCATCAGTTACGTCTGAAATCTGCATAATAACCGACAATTAGATGAATGTTGTGTTTTATCGACTTCAGCTGAGCGTAGCCCTTCACACATTAAAAAAATCCCTAAATGTAAGTATACATTGGAACAATCGATTTAATGACCAACTTTCCTGATAATAATGTAACATGGAGCAGAATGAGGCAATAATGCACAGTTAGTAAACAATAATTTTTAATTATGAAAGGAACAAATCCAAACACGTTTATCACTGGTCATGAGAATTGATAATCGAGTTGATGTGTCTCATCCATTTTCTTAAGGACATTTAATTTTGCTGGCCGTTCTTCACTGTTGAGTACACTACATTCGTCTTTGTGATGTTTATTGTAGTGTCTTTCAATTGAAAACTTACGCTGGCCGCCTATTATTCGGCGGCACAGCAAACATTGTGAGTTTTCACCAACAGATACAAAAAAGAATTGCAGTTCCCAGTCATTTTTAAACGACTGAGAACATAGATCACCCGTCCTTTGCTTTTTCACAGTACCTGGCATTTCTCAGTCCTCCTCTGTTAAGGTTACGGTTACCAGGGGTAAACGAGACTGGGTATGTTGTGCTCTTGCTTGCACCACATAAACAGGGAAGTCGAGCCGCCGCCGTTCATTTAGGACACATGTCTAATAACAGATGTCGTTGTCGCTCGCTGTCGCACACGTGCGCACATGTGCAGCACTTCCGCACGTCTGCACACTGTGCAGCGTTTGGCCGGCCCTCCTATAGACCGTCATCGATTTTCTCTCTCACTTTTACCAGCTGAAGTCGTGCCTCTTTCTTCGATAGTAATGGAGTATCCAGAAAATTAAGCTTCTCATAGTAGAAACATTATCTTTCCCTTGTATGAATAAACACAGGAAAACATGAAATTTTTATCCAACTGAATTAGTTCAGCACTTCCAACAATCTCTGTTGAGGATCCGTTAAGCTCCACCGACCATTCTGTTCTCATCTACACAAAACCGTACAAATAAACCAAGATACAAATGTAGAAGTACAATTACAGATGAAACAGCATGTGCATCCACATCTAAATGCATATGTAAAAACTTGCCAAAAAGCACATCAAAATCCTAACATTACTCACACAAACCTGCAGAGTGCCGGACAATAGAGCACCCTGAAAACATGTACTGAAATATTTGCTCCTAAAAACATGTACGCACGTACAATACCGTAGAGAATGATGTGTGTAACTGAAGCTGATAGGTGTGTGTTTAGCCTCTGTCACAAAGGCCTGAGATGGGGAGGCTGCAGATAGAAATGGAAGTCAAATAGGAGAAATGGTTTAGAAATGAGAAGATAAAGAAATCAAACGTTTGAACACCAACTCCAAACTTTTATCGCCATTTCAGTGTACGTAATATTTGGAATTTTGTTTTTTTTCAGTTCTTCAACGAACTTATTCTGCAATAAATATAGGTACTTCTATGAAACACACCAGAACACCTCAACACAATTAAGAAATTCGATTAAGTAAACTGAATTTTCAAGGAATGGTTCGCACATCCACGCAGAAGCCGAAGCACAGACTTCGTCACGTAAAAATGTTTTGGTCTTAGACAAAGAATTGAAGATAGCAAAAAAAAGGTTTATTGATTGAATCGAAATTTAGGCAGTTATGTCGTCTGATACGAAAATAACACAATTTCTGAATTTGGAAACATTAACTGTTGTTGTTTTGAATGTTTTCACTTACCAAAATATTTAAAAAAACAATGTCAAAACGATTTGATATATCCTTTACGTCGAGAAATGACTTAATTTGAGAAATGATGAAATACGGAATAATGTGGTCACCAAATACTTGTCAACGTAGTATTAGCTAACCGTTCTCCCAACGTTTCCACAGGATATATACTCACACTATCAGTAAAACTGCTTCAGAAAAAGAAAACGTATTTATCGGTTTCATTTGCAAAATTCTGAATGAAAAAAAGGTTATTTCTTGTTTTGAGAGGTTGCTTGTCCTCCGATTTTAATATGAAATTTAAAAAATCAGTTACCAACCATGAAAATTTGAGTTTTTCTGACAGCTGGATAGTGCGAGGTGATGTCTACATATGAAGATCGTTAGGAAGGGAGGAGAGGGATGGAACTGGAGTGATAGGAGGGCAACAACAACGTGGAAGCAAATGAGGAACAATGACACGCTGTCTCGCTATAGACGTACCCCTACTAATCGCGCACTCGGAGAGTACACTCTGTCCGGTGGCTTACGGGAGTAGCTAAACTGATAGTCGCAAGACGGCGTACGAGTTTGGACCGATATTCATTTGTTTCGAGTCGCTTCCAACTTTATCCCGGCATAAAATGCAGTGTCCACTGGCACTGTTTCAGCCGTTCTGTGTTATATTCGCCTGAATTTTGTTTCATGTGTCGTTAACTCCACGTGTCATATCAGCTTTCGCATACAAAAACAGACAGTATGCTAAATTCACAATCTACACTGGTTGTGAATTTATTCAACGAACTCAGGACGCGTTGGCGGGATAGGTAAGCTGTCAGAGTTGGTGTAATACCTTCGATTTATATGGTTTCAGCTAGTCCTGATCAGCCACCGCAGCACATACAGTATTTTCATACTGAGTGCGGATCGTACATCAATTTATTTGCTACAGAATGCTATGCTTTTTTAGTTAATTGTGAACGACATTTATAATATCAAAAGCTACCAGTCATGAATCTACAAAGGAAATCGATGTTTCCGCGTGTCTGGGTGCTCGAAGATGAATATTCACTGTTTTGCGGCGGCGTTAGCCTTGGGGGTTCCCTGCTCGACTCTTAGAAATGAAAGAAAATTTCATCGTCAGTTTTGGCGTGAAAAGGAAGAAGAGCCAGTGTAATGGGTTCAGTCCTAATATCTCTGTAGAGTCTCATCGAATGAGCATACGTGGCAGTATGGACCTTAAATTTGGTGGTCCCTTGGCCTTTTTTGCGACGGAAGCATGGCACATAGCAGCACGGAGTTTCGCAGTCCCCCTTCCTGCTTGCCAACACTATCAACAACACAACCACGACGTTACACTCTGCGATCATCTGTCCCAGTCAACGAAACTGTACGGTCACGTGGATTGTGTCCCAGACCTTTACGAGCAAAATTGTACAATCTGTAAAAGATCCTGAACCGTGTGCCTGGGTATGTGGACCCAATGATCGAAAAAGAATTTTTCTGGTGGTATGAGTTTCGAATGTGCAGAGCGAATGAGGTACGCCATTTGATGAACTAGTTTTGTTTCTGGTTCGACGTTGGTGGCGTAATCTTGAATAACAATCTGCAGTCGTTTCAGTGATGTGAACACAATGGATGTTTTCCCTACAGGACTACATGAAGTCATTATTTTATATAAATAAAACAGTAGAAACTGAAAATGAGCTAAAGTCTCTGTTGGCGATCGCTTTGTAGAAGGGGCGACAGGCATAACTGAGCCAGAGGCAAAATTTTACTCACCTTTGCAATGCTGCCATTGACTTGCTATGAGCTTAAGTTGTTGCGTATAATGTGTGCGTTCTTTGTGTCAATAAAAAACCTATTCTTTTCCTATGGTTTCTTCTATACCTCAAAGGGCTGAATTTAGGATCCTCCACCATCGGTACTGTTTCGACCCTAACGGTCAACGGCACCCTCTACATGACAGGTCAGGTACCCTGGTCGCCGAATTGGCGTTTTGCTGGAATGCTTTCACTTGCCTGTGAACTACAAGTAAGTAGCCTGTTTGTCTAAAAATTATACCCCTAGTATAATATGTGTTTTACTGAGGAAAAGTTCCATTGTTCCGCACTGAGGAACAATATTCAAATTTTGTTTCCTTCTCTGACACTTTCAAAACCTACCTGCATTACTGTAGCTTACTGTTACACATGGATAAATAAGCAATGGTCACGTAAATGAGTTATTATTATAGACTATGTGATCAAAAGTATCCGGACACCTGGCTGAAAAAGACTTACGCGTTCGTGGCGCCCTCCATCAGTTATGCTGGAATTGAATATGGTGTTGGCCCACCCTTAGCCTTGATGACAGCTTCCATTCTCGCAGGCACACGTTCAATCAGATGCAGGAAGGTTTCTTGGGGAATGGAAGCCCATTCTTCACGGATTGCTGCACAGAGGAGAGGTATCGATGTCGGTCGGTGAGACCTGGCACAAAGTCGGCGTACCCGTCTATTACAGGGATATTATTGTCGTGTGACCACATCGCCACAGGCCGTGCATTATGAACAGGTGCTCGATCCTGTTGAAAGATGCAATCGCCAGCCCCGAATTGCTCTTCAACAATGGGAAGCAAAAAGGTGCTTAAAACCTCAATATAGGCCTGTGCTGTGATAGTGCCACGCAAAACAACACGGGGTGCATGCCTCCCTCCATGAAAAACACGACCACCGCCTCCGAATATTATTGTTGGCACTACACACACTGGCAGATGACGTTCACCGGGCATTTGCCATACCCACACCCTGCCATCGGACCGCCACATCGTGTACCGTGATTCGTCATTCCACACAACGTTTCTTCACTGTTCAATCGTGCAATGTTTACGCTCCTTACAGCAAGTGAGGCGTCGTTTGGCATTTACTGGCATGATGTGTGGCTTCTGAGCAGCGGCTCGACCATGAAATCCCAGTTTTCTCACCTACCGCCTAACTGTCATAGCATTTCAGTAGATCCTGATGCAGTTTGGATTTCCTGTATGACGGTCTGGATAGATGTCTGCCTATTACACATTACGACCCTCTTCAACTGCCGGCGGTCTCTGTCAGTCACCAGACGACGTCGGTCTGTACGCTTTTGTGCTGTACGTGTCCCTTCACGTTTCCACTTCATTATCACATCGGAAACAGTGAACATAGGGATGTTTAGGAGTGTGGAAATCTCGCTTATGGCACAAGTGACACCCAATCACCTGACCACGTTCGAAGCCCGTGAGTTCCGCGGACCGCCCCATTCTGCTGTCTCACGATGTCTATTGACTACTGAGGTCGCTGATATGGAGTACCTGGCAGTAGGTGGCACCACAATGCACCTAATATTAAAACGTATGTTTTTGGGGGTGTTCGGATACTTTTGATTACATAGTGTAGGTGTTGAAGTAAGTATAGGAAAACATCGAACCAACGTACAACACACACATCTGTAATGCAGAGAAGAAACTGCAAATAGGCGCATCAGTAACCCAGTGTTTAGACATGCTTTTAGAACAACGAATGTTTGAAAAATTGTCTCTGTGAAGTGTAAACTTCCTGTCGGGGTAATTTCGACGGCTCTTGGGACCGCAGTCTCTGGCGAGTCCCATGACTGAAAGCCTTGTGCATAATTTAGGTTTGTTCCTTGGATTCAGGGAAGCCTATAGATCGGCGCAGTTTGAAACTCTTGTTGTGATTACTGACATGCAAATTAGAAATTGTGGACAGTAACGTAAAGGAGACACGGAGTGGAAGCTTTCATTCATCAAAAAATCGTCTGTAACTAGGAACAGAATTATCTGTTTGACAATGAACGGCAGAAAGTATGAGACCAAGCAAATACTGGAAGGTCCGACTTTCGCTGGACGAAGTATCTGCTATCATGCACGAGTGCGACAGAGTCGGCCAATATCCGACTTACCTACGTAAATAAATCAGTATTATGTTTGAGCGATACAACAATATTCGCAGATCTGGGAAAGAAGGAGGTATTAAATCCCTTAAGCAAGAGATATTCAAAAGCAGCGCTGCAGCTATGCTTACGGCCTGGTCCGCGAATTCACCGTAATAATTAAGTGTGAAGCTTCCCCGGAGAAATTTTACTAAGGAAGCAACAGATGCAAAGGCGGCAACACCATATTCTTCCGGCGACTGCCATAGCCCCCGCGTAAATAAAGAAAATTAAAGAGTGCATATTATATAATAGGAATGTCACATAGTTGTAGTTGGTAATACAGTAATTAAGGAAGTTGGTTGCTGAAATAATTATTTAAAGATATAACGGTGAAATTAATTCTTTAAATATTCTTGAAGTTACATAGACATAATAACTCCTAGTCTCACAGAAGATTGCTACACTGCCTCCCTCGACAATAGTAAGTGACTTTGTGAAGATGAATAATTGACAGTTGTTTAGATGCCTGTCTCCCACATCAGTATTTATACGCAGACACCCACATAACTGTGAATATGTAGGATTTGCTCATAAACATTTAAAAGACAGGAATGACGCGTGCATTCAGATATGGAGTGACTTAAATACATTTTTAAATATTATTTATTGTGCGGAAGTGGTACAAAGCTGTATCACTTTTCGGCATAATCTCCCCCACGCTCAATGCAAGTCCTCCAGCGCTTAACAAGTGCAGAAATTCCTTTAGAAAAAATTCTTTTGGTAGTCCGCGCAACCACTCATGCACCGCGTGGCGTACATCTTCATCAGAACGGAACTTCTTTCCTCCAATTGCGTCTTTGAGTGGTCCAAACATATGGAAATCACTTGAGGCAAGGTCTGGGTTGCTCGCTCTCTTCGTTTCCGGTTGGTGGAAGTGAACCCAGGTTTCGTCCCCAGTAACGATTCTTGCAAGGAAGCCATCACCTTCTCGTTCAAAGCGCCGAAGTAGTTCTTCACAAGCATCAACACGTCGTTCCCTCATTTCAGGAGTCAGCTGCCGTGGTACCCATCTTGCAGACACTTTGTGAAACTGGAGCACATCGTGCACAATGTGGTGTGCTGACCCATGACTAATCTGTAAACATGCTGCAGTGTCATTGAGTGTCACTCGGCGGTTTTCCTTCACTATGGCTTCAACTGCTGCAATGTTCTGTGGAGTCACAACTCGTTGTGTCTGACCTGGACGAGGAGCATCTTCCACTGAAATCACAGCATTTGCGAACTTCCTACTCCATTCGTTGACTTGCTGCTATGACAAACATGTATCACCGTACTGATCCTTCATTCGTCGATGATTTTCAATAGGTTTCACACCTTCACTACGCAAAAACCGAATAACAGAACGCTGTTCTTCCCTGGTGAAAGTCGCAAGTGGGGCGGCCATCTTTACACTGATACTGCGACGGTATGCGTGCGTCTACACTATGCTGCCACCTACAGGGCATTCTGCACACTGTTTTTAGCACGCTTACCAACTTACAGGTTAACGGCGCGAAATTTCGGTTTGTTATAACAAATTTAAGGTTTTCATTTGACTCACCCTCGTATAACTGAATTACAGTAAACATATAATTTACCTCATTTTTAACAGCTTCTCAGATATGACGCGCCATACAACATCTCTGCAGCAGTGCCTCTCTTCTTGACCTAACTGTATAACCTTAATCCGAAATTCATGTACAACAAAATAGCCCTACAGAGCAATGGAGAATATAGTGCAGTTCGAGGCCTACGCTAGAAGAAGAAGGAAGCAGACAGAGAAAGCTGATGATCAGTTTGGAAAAAAACTGTCTGTCTGCCTCAATCTCTGAAAATGAGTCTCTAAACGTAGACAAAAGCTTAATTTTTACGTTTATGTTACACCGCAGAGGGAGTTGTCATCTTACTCTTTGGTTTCCTATGCTGAATATTGTATTTTGTACTAAAATGTGTCCCTGTCGCCTGACGGTCAATTCGTCAAAATTATAATTTATATGAAGATCAGAGTTTGACGTCCCGTCGACTACGATGTCATTGGTGACAAGGCAAAAGTTGGGATTGAGAAAGAATAGGGAACCATGACGGCACTGGTCTTTTAAGGAAATACAGAAGTAACAGAAAATCTAAATCTCTATCGTCAAAGGTATTTCCAACAACCGTTACTTCGCTGGCTGATCATAGAGTGATACAAGCCAAATGGAAGCGTTAATAGATTTTGTCGTACTGGAATATTTGAAAATTACAATAAATTGTGTTCCTTGAGACTGCATGCCAATCTCTAATAACTGTATATGAGTATCTCTTAAATTATTTCGTTATATCTTCAGCTGACATTCTTTTCATTTGATATACGATTGTACTATTTCGGCCTCAGGCCGTTTTCAAGTATCCAAACCGGTAGCATTATACGTTTAGATACATTATTCATTTAGATACTTAACAACGGCCTAAGGCCGAAATTGTACAATCGTACAGCAAATAAAGAGAATATCAGCTGAAGACATCACGAAATCATTTTTAAAAAAATCATCACAGCTGCAGACCCTATCACAATCACAGGCAAGATTATATAAAGCATCTTGTGACTTTCTGTTTTTTTATTGCGACGTTTTCCATTTTATATATAGGTGATGGGCAAAATAATGTGAACAACGGTAGTAGTGGGATGGTTACGTTTGACGGTCAACAACGCAGCAAGACACGTGTCGCTTTGGACTGTGCGTGTTCAGTACGGACTAGGCATCAGTGTAGGTTGTTCACGAGTAGCGCACACTTTGTATTTGCATTCAGAGGCCGAGGTCGAAGTGCAATGAAAGACCTAACACAGTCGCAAAAAGGGTAGTTTGGGGGAGCCAGGTCAGTTGGAGCATCAGTAACCAAAACAGCCAACTTATTGAGAGAGCAACTGTTTCAATAGTCATGACAGCCTACACAAAACGTGGAAAGACATCATCGTTTAAGCGTAATAGTGGACGTAAACCAAAACTAAATGACACAGATCGTCGTTCGCTAATACGAATTGTGTTAAAGCAACACAAAACCACTGCGACTAATATGACTGCAGAGCTCAATAGCCATCTTCGTGACCCCCTATCCGTCGACACGTCCGCCGAGAACTCCATAAAGAGAATATTCAAGGACGAGTTGCTATACCGAAACCATCAGTGACGACAAACAACGCAAAGAAGCGTAAAACACGGTGTCAGGAGCATAAATCCAGAACGGCTGATCAGTGGAAACACTTCATATGGTGCGAGGAGTCAACGTTTTCTTTACATCCAACATCAAGCCGGGTTTACGTCTGGACAACGCGAAAAGAAGCCTACGATCCTGATTGCTTGATTCCAACGGTTAGGCATGGAGGCGTAGGTGTGATGGCGTGGGCAGCCACACCATGGTATTCTGCTGGTCCCATCATTACTCTCAAAGGCCGTGTTACAGCCAACGATTACGTGAACATTTTAGGTGATCAGGAGCACCCCATGATTCAAATGTTGTTCCCCAACAAACATGCCATATTTCAGGACGATACTGCACCCATTCACATAGCCAGGACAGTACAGTCACGGTATGAGGAGCATGCAACTGAACTGCAGCGTCTTCCCTGGCCAGTACAGTCCCGGCACTAGAACATTATCGAACCCTTGTGGGACTTATTGGAGCGCAGACTCCTGAGCAGATTTCTGCCTCCCTCGCCACTACAGGAGATAGAAGAGGTTCTGATCGAAGAGTGCCATAACATTCCACTGGAGACTACACAATCATTTTATGCCAGTATTTCAACAAGAATCTCAGCTGTATTATGAGCAAATGGGGATCCAACCCCTTATTAATGAACCAGTCCCAAGTAAGTACAAGTGTTCGCATTATTTTGCCTGCCATTTCCCTCAACGTAGTTTTCTTTTTGCTCCCAGAATTAGCAGCAAAATTAATGGTGGACGTGGAAAGTGCTGTTTGATAATCTACTCACAGAAGTTGATTTAAATATCTTTCCCATTAATGTATAAATTAATTAACTATCGTTATATTCCACGCATCTAATCGAGGAGAGAGAGCGCAGATGACAGAAGTAAGTCAGGAAGGCAGATTAGCTTTTAAAGATCCTTGGCAGCGAGGTCATTACAGCTAGAGAAGAAACTCGCATAGAACGATGGGGAAGCAAATCAAGCGTGTGCGTTTTAAAGAAACCACCCTAGAATTTACCTTAAGTGATTTAGGGAAAATACACAAAGTGCAACTGGATGAAAAAGATTCCAATCTCAAGATATCCACAAACGAAACACAGTAACACAGAGCAGCAGCTGTCAGAAATTACATTAACAAAAACGCTGAAAACCGATAAAAGTTATTCATGCTGAATGAAAAATCCTACTATTAGTAGAAAAGTCAGCATTTCCTCAGTTAAATTAAGTATCCATTGTTCATCTTCCGCTGCAGTTTAACACATACATTGTGACACTGACATCTATCAAAGAAGAACAGCTACGTACACTCCACAAGAATAAAGGCCTGTCTATTGTGAAATGGCGGAGTGTCATAATTCTATGAGAAAACTATGACCCTTGTACTAAGATAGTCTGATAATACACTCCTGGAAATTGAAATAAGAACACCGTGAATTCATTGTCCCAGGAAGGGGAAACTTTATTGACACATTCCTGGGGTCAGATACATCACATGATCACACTGACAGAACCACAGGCACATAGACACAGGCAACAGAGCATGCACAATGTCGGCACTAGTACAGTGTATATCCACCTTTCGCAGCAATGCAGGCTGCTAATCTCCCATGGAGACGATCGTAGAGATGCTGGATGTAGTCCTGTGGAACGGCTTGCCATGCCATTTCCACCTGGCGCCTCAGTTGGACCAGCGTTCGTGCTGGACGTGCAGACCGCGTGAGACGACGCTTCATCCAGTCCCAAACATGCTCAATGGGGGACAGATCCGGAGATCTTGCTGGCCAGGGTAGTTGACTTACGCCTTCTAGAGCACGTTGTGTGGCACGGGATACATGCGGACGTGCATTATCCTGTTGGAACAGCAAGTTCCCTTGCCTGTCTAGGAATGGTAGAACGATGGGTTCGATGACGGTTTGGATGTACCGTGCACTATTCAGTGTCCCCTCGACGATCACCAGTGGTGTACGGCCTGTGTAGGAGATCGCTCCCCACACCATGATGCCGGGTGTTGGCCCTGTGTGCCTCGGTCGTATGCAGTCCTGATTGTGGCGCTCACCTGCACGGCGCCAAACACGCATACGACCGTCATTGGCACCAAGGCAGAAGCGACTCTCATCGCTGAAGACGACACGTCTCCATTCGTCCCTCCATTCACGCCTGTCGCGACACCACTGGAGGCGGGCTGCACGATGTTGGGGCGTGAGCGGAAGACGGCCTAACGGTGTGCGGGACCGTAGCCCAGCTTCATGGAGACGGTTGCGAATGGTCCTCGCCGATACCCCAGGAGCAACAGTGTCCCTAGTTTGCTGGGAAGTGGCAGTGCGGTCCCCTACGGCACTGTGTAGGATCCTACGGTCTTGGCGTGCATCCGTGCGTCGCTGCGGTCCGGTCCCAGGTCGACGGGCACGTGCACCTTCCGCCGGCCACTGGCGACAACACCGATGTACTGTGGAGACCTCACGCCCCACGTATTGAGCAATTCGGCGGTACGTTCACCCGGCCTCCCGCATGCCCACTATACGCCCTCGCTCAAAGTCCGTCAACTGCACATACGGTTCACGTCCACTCTGTCGCGGCATGCTACCAGTGTTAAAGACTGCGATGGAGCTCCGTATGCCACGGCAAACTGGCTGACACTGACGGCGGCGGTGCACAAATGCTGCGCAGCTAGCGCCATTCGACGGCCAACACCGCGGTTCCTGGTGTGTCCGCTGTGCCGTGCGTGTGATCATTGCTTGTACAGCCCTCTCGCAGTGTCCGGAGCAAGTATGGTGGGTCTGACACACCGGTGTCAATGTGTTCTTTTTTCCATTTCCAGGAGTGTATGTAGAAGAACTTGTTAGTATGTTTAGTTCTTGAGAAATTTAATAATCAGTCACACAGCACAGTAAATGAGAATAAAAATGATTAAGGCGAGACTGCACCACAAAACTTTAATTTTTTTTCAAAAAAAATTTAATGACTATTCCACATCTTTTGAGTATTTACTCTTAGACCACAAAACGATTTGGTTGTATTCGAATTGCAGGTATGTCTACGAAATATTTGAATATGGGCTGTGTGGGGAGTACCAGTCCATTAGAGACATGCATCGTATGCACTATTGGCAATTGTGCACCGATGGCAAGATACAAAATGCGAAAGAAAGTTTGGTTGTGCCATTTTGTACAAGTGACCCAAGGAAAAAAAGATACTATTAGATGCTGCAAAAGCTGTTCCTTAGTTCAATATGGGATGTTCAAAACCTGAAAAAAGTGGTAGTCCCAGCACCCCTTCCTCACCTTTCCAGAAGTAGATCTGATTATCTAGATATCAACGACGGATCAAGTAGTTCACAAGATGTTATCTGGAGGAGGAAAATTTCAAGAAAGGAGCTACCAACTAGAACAAGCCTTACAAGAGCAGGAAGGGAAAAGTATGGTGCTGGTGAATTTTATTGAGTTTATGTCTTGTACTAGCATTCATTTTTCAATAAAATTTTAAAATCCGTTTTCCTCTAAGTTTGTTTTTCTAAGTTCAGTGCCGACTGCTTTATTCTAAATAATAACCAATCTCAATGAAATTATGGCAGGAAGTAGTCTTTAGGTATTTGCATACTCGTATGTATTAATTTTATATAAAATGTAGTTTATCTATTTTATCATGACATTCGTGTATCAATAAATAAAGAAAATTTAAGTTTGAAAATTGAAAAAATATTGAAAGTAAATAATAACATTTCTCGTAAAATGGGTGCATATAATTGTTGAACAATGTTCCGTACCTAAAAAATTTGGAATGTGACAATTGTGACCATAGTACTAAAAGTTGGTTTTTAAAAATACTATTATAATCATACGAAAAATTAAAATCTACTGAAGGCCTGGACTTCAGAGCTTCGCTATTACTATGCCTTTACGTGATAAACCTGGTTTTAGAATTCAGAAAAGTAGAAGAATAGTTAAATTTTTGGTTGGAGTCCCCATTAACCTCTGGAAAAGTAACATATCACTTTAAAAGGTTTATCAGGACGAGATCCATGAAAATATAGTTTAGTATGTCACTACGTTGTATGAAATTAATGAGAATTCCTCGTTACAACTTCGTACAAACTGCGAAATCCACTAAAATGCTTGGCACTTGGTTCTCCATATGAATATTATCTATCTTGCACCCTGTTCCATTCGCCTATTGAGTCAACAAAAAGTATTACATGCCTCCTCACCGCTCTCATCAAGCTCCCATTAACAGTACGCATAAAATATAATAATGGGACCCGAACTGTCACCCTTTTTCTCTAGAATATTTAAATTTATCCAACAGAGAGGACAACGTCGCGTTTCTTCCAACGATTCCCACTTAAGATCGCAGAGCATCTCTGTTATATTTTTTTGTGGGCTATACAAACTTGTTACTTATGGTCCTGGAAAAGCGCATCTGAATTCGTTCGATGTACGCAGCGTTGCCTGCTTGCTGACGACTCCAAATGCTGGAGCTGTACTGTAGATATGGTCTCAACTGATGTCCTGTATGTAAATTTCCTTACAGATTCACCCCATTTTCCCAGAAGACTTCCAACATACTTATGTCTTCCCTTAGCCTTTCTGACTGTTAGTTAATTACATGTTCCGTAGATAAACTGAACGAGTCTTCTATCGAAATAATATGGAACGACTAAGTTTACAGGTTATGTGTACGTGGTTAGTGTTAACATTAACGAACATGGCTACCAGCCTTTAAATAGAAATTCGTCTATTAAGTAGTAGGAGCTGTTCAAGAGAAAGGATTTTAAGTTGGATTTAAAACTTGCTGCATTACTTCTCAGGTATTTTATGGTAATCGGTAAATAATAGAAAACTTTTGTTGCTATATGTAGAACTCCTTTCTGAGGTACTGACGGCTTTAATAATGTGTAATAAAAGTGATTTTTTTCCTTCTAGTGTTGTAGGTGTGGACATCACTGTCCTTCTAAAATTGTGATGTATTATTTACGACGAATTCCATTAGCGAATACTTATATTGTGACGGCACAGTTAAAATGCCACTTTCCTTGAAGAGGTACTGCATGACGTCCTCGGATGAAAAGCACATATTATTCTTACAACTCACTTTTGTGCAATCAATAATTTTTTTCTTAGTGACGAGTTACCCCAGAAATTGATTCCATAAGACATTACTGAGTGTAAAAATGCAAAATTTCAGGCCGTTAATTCGTTTATTTCCATAATTAGCAATTATATCTAGAGCAAATGCAACTGAAGTTATCTGAGATCAGTAATATGCTCCTTCCAGTTGAAGTTTTCATGAATATGTAGACCCAAAAATTTTGAGTATTCTATACTATCCACTGTCTCCGACTCATACTCTACGTCAATTGTTGGTACGACTCTATTTGTTGCATAGAAATGAATATAGTGTGTTTTTTTTTTCATACTGTATGGAGACTCCATATTCTGAGAATCACTTTATAATTCTTTGGAAAAGTCATTCATAATCTCTTGAGTTGTTTTCTCTCTAATGTGATTTATTATAACACTAGTATCGTCTGTAAAAAGTCCCAGTGCTGCTTGTTCAATGTTAAGTGAAAGCTCATTCACATATACGCTTATAAGGAATGGGAGTAGATCCAAAATTGAATCGGACTCCCTTTGTGATTTCTCCCCAGTCACTAAAATTTTCTATCCTTCCAACGTTGAATTATTCGTCCCCGTGTTCGGATTCCTTTATGATTCGAACTACCGTGCGTAAAACCATTAATTCTATAAAACTTGAGTATTTCTAAGAGAATAATATGATATACACAATCAAAAGTCTTGAAAAGATCACAAAAAATACCAACTGGCGACATTTTATTATTTAAGGCATGCACTATTTGAGGAGTGATACATAAATAGCATTCTCAGTCAAGCAACCCTTCTGGAATCGAAACTGTGATATGATAAGTAAATTGCTTCTCCTTAAGTGTGAGACTGCTTTTGTAAAAAGATACTAGTAAGAATACTGGAAGATTATTGCTTAAGTCTGTCCTGTTCTCCTTCTTCTGAAGAGGTTTTAAAATTGCATATTTTAACCTGTCTGGGAAAGTTGCGTGTGCAGGTGATGCACATTTTAATTTTCGGACCGATTTGTATAAACACTATGATGGGTTCTATAAATTCACCACAAATCTTGTAAGAAAATGTTTTTATGTTTTCTCTCTTTGTTATGGATATTGTTTTGCGTTTTTTAACGTTTAAACGCCTTTCATTACATCAAGCGGAAATTTTGTTCAAGCCTTTCGGCATTTCCTTCGTTTCGACCAACAAGGACATGTTGCTGTAGACAGCAACATTGTCAGCGAACAATTTGACAGTGTTCCTAACTCTACCTGATAAATCTTTTGCGTACATCGAGAGCATTAGTGGTCCTACGACACGTCCTTAGATCATATCCACATTACTTTTGTATCTGTCCAGCACTCTACTTCTCACATAACGAAATGGATCCGTCAGCCGAATATCGCATCATGGTAGCCACTGAGGTACAGTGATGAAAGAGTTTAAGAGTTTCACGAATGTAGGGGGACAGGATCGACCTGTTCACTTGCATTTACGATTCGCAGGATGTCGTGTAGGAATAAACCAAACTGTGTTTCAAACGTGCGGTGTTTTCGTGAATCCACCCTTTCCTTTGAGAAAAAAAACATCTTTTAGTCCGGGAATGTCATAATTTTCTAGCTTAAAATAAGCTCTAGTGTCCTGTAACAGGCGGAAGGCGGCAGTGTTGCTCTCTACTGTATACACCTGTTTATCTAACATTTTTGTAAACAATAATAATCTACACTCTTTTTCAGCCATATGAGAATTTTTGCAGCAGGTGAGATTCCCCGTGAATATGAACGAGAAAATGAAATAATTTCGCAGCGCGTTTAGCGTAAAATTTAACAGCTTTGCACATAAAATTATAAAACTGAACGTTGACCATTCTACAGACACTCCTTTAAATTACAGTGGTCCCATCCAGCAAGTACAGTAAATCCAAAAGAAAGTTACAAAGACAAGGAATATCCAACAGAGCCTTATCTGAACAACGGAACAGGTTCAGGAGTGGCAATTATCATTACTGATATACCGTCCTATCAGTTAAAGTGCAGACTGAAGAGTGGTTGCACAATTAACCAAGCAGAACAATTAGGAACCTTTCGAGATTAGAGAAATTGAATAATACGCGAGAGATAATTTTAGAATGGTATCTGTGATAGTCAGACACCATCGAATTGAGCTGGACTCGTCAAAAATTTCCAGGAATCATAAATATTTTATAGAAGAGGTCAGAAACTGCATCAGAGGAAATGGCAAATTAACTTCGAATGGAAAAAAGCCCATTCAGGAACTTCTGGCAATGGACTGGCAAACAAGCTTGCCAAACAAGCAGCTCGAGAAAACGTAACAGAAAACTACAACAGAAATCCTCCGTCTTGAACAAAAGAAAATTAAGATGCGCACCGAAAGATAAATTGGAACGAGAATGGGCTGAAGTGATCACAAGAGTTTCGTGTCCGTCCGTTCAACATCGTATTTCCATAAAGTTACCACAGTCATCTAGCCTTTCAACAATGTTCACCGGGCGTGGAAAATTAATGTCTTACTACCATCGAGTCAGGCTAGCCCCAAGTGTTGCTTGCATATGTGCCGAGGTTGGTTAAACACCTAGCTCGCCGCAGATGGGAGTGCAGTAAACGTATTGAGAGAGTTATAAACGGACAAATTTCACAAATTTTGTAATGAAATAATGTCTCCCAACGTATGAATAACTATGTTACTTGCATCTGAATATGCTACCTGAAACCTTTTAAACATATCATGATATGTATCTCCATTATTGTGAAACACCACCTTCAAAGATTATGTATCACAAAGAAGCTTACTATTGTGAATATAATTAATTGTATATTATCCATCCACACTAATGTAATTCACTATAATTATAGTTTGTCCTTAACTAGCTTGTATAAAAGTAAACCAAACACGTAGTATTACAAATATTGTAATGGACATGTAGCAAATGAATAATAAAAGTAAGAACTACTGAGGGTGTTTATTTCAACATATCTCATTCGTGGGTGTGACAATAGCACATTAATATGGTACGAAGTATTTTCACGGGTGATTAAATTTTCAAATGTCTGAATGATTTTTCCGTCGTTTGAGTGTATAACTTCTTTATTTTACATTGATATCTTGATTTCGGCCTTAAGCTATTATCAAGTACAACAACGTTCGTTTAATAGACAAGATCTATTGTACTGGGTGTGCCAGCTCGTAAATAAGTACAAAATCAACGAGACGTATGGCAGGTGCTTTGTCTTGTGGTTCTACCAAGCGATTAGTTGTCCGAAGCTCTACGACGTCCATCTGCGGCAGTCGATTGTCGCACCACATGCTCTGTCGGAGAATCACCTTTATGGTGTCAGGGCAGGAATTAAAGCATTTGACCCGTGCCACCCAGTCTCGTAACCTTCGATGTTCCCGAGTATTTATTGCTGTTTACCTCTTATTTTATAGATCTTGTGTGCCCTGAGTTAGAAGGGTTAGACGCCGCGAAAGAAGAGGGGTTGGTCTCTGAGGAAAGGTGGAGTGCACCGGGGAAGCTAAGGGAGTGATGGAGTGGGGGGAGGGGGAATAGAGAGGGAATATACGGGGCTGGAGAGGCGCGGGTTATTTATCGGACGGCGTCGTCGTAATTATTCGAGCGCTCTTGTCGCCCCATCTCTTTAAGGGTTGTCCGTCTCCCATCCCCGCTGCTTTATCCCGATGCAGCCCGCCGGTTATCTGCTTGTAGCCGTGCACCCCGCGCCGCATTCCGTTCGCCCGGCGGGATAGCGTAAAATATTCCGAGGCGGCCGACGTAGCTTTTGACCGCGAGGAGTCACTTGTTAAACCATTCGGGTTTAAATAAAACACGGAGGAGGAGTGGGAAGCACGGGGGAAGGCTGTCCGAAGAGCCGTGACACCTGGGTTAGGTTAGGGAGGGACAGGGGCGCCTGGGGGAGGGGAGGGGGCAGCCTGTGGATGGGAGACTGCCTGGAGCTGGAAGAGCCAGTGATGGCTGATCGCGTCTTTACTCGCTGTAAGACTCTACAGAATCTTTATGCAATGTCAAGTCCTCATCACTGGCCATCCGAAGTATCACTAGTGGCAAAACATACTTTAGAATGCTAGTGAAGTTTCGTCTGTAATGACCAAATTGCCGATTCGGGGTTAAGCTATAACCTTCCTTCCATCTTACAAGGATATTCTCAAAATGTTCAGCCTCAGAGTCAGTTTCATCAAACTGATACTACATGCAGTGATAACCTCGTAGTTTAGCACCCCTAATTCACGAACACACTCACTCTACACTTATGGGAAACGAACTTACAAATCAGCCTACCTGAACGCTGCCAAACTGACAGTTCGATCTAGAATGAAATTTTCACTCTACAGCGGAGTGCGCGCTGATATGAAACTTCCTGGCAGGTTCGCAGAAGAGCTTCTGTGAAGTTTGGAGGGTAGGAGACGAGGTACTGGCGGAATTAAAGCTGTGAGGACGGGCCGTGAGTCGTGCTCGGGTAGCTCAGTCGGTAGAGCACTTGCCCGCGAAAGGCAAAGGTCCCGAGTTCGAGTCTCGATCCGGCACACAGTTTTAATCTGCCTGACAGTTCGATATTTCCATGTCTGCGAGATATGTTGATTAAGATTCCATCCTTTTGCGAACATATTTCCAGTAAGAAAGCTATCCAGAGAGTAAGAAACGTTTCGAAATAAAAAAATAGCAATATAGGAAAATTAAACTTTATTATACACATTTTAAAGGTTCTCTTAAGCTATTTTTCTACTTAATCCCCATTCAAATTGCGGCACTTATCATACCGTGGCACAAGTTTTCAGTATCGTCTCTGATGAAATCAGTCACCTGCAACAGCAACCACTGGTTTATATCAAAGTGTTGTGTAGTGAGCGACGTCTTAATTCCTGGGAACAGGTGGTAATCATTCGACGCCAAATCATTGCCGTAAGGTGGATGATCAAACACTTCCCAGCCGAAACTCCATAGAACTTCTCGGAAACGAATGGCCCTGTGTGGATGTGTGTTGTGAAAAAACAAAACTTTTGCGGTAAGTTTCCTCCGACGCTTGTTCTGTATCGCCAGCTTTAACGTTGTCGATGTTTGACAATTGCTCTCTGAGTTAACTGTTGCGCCACGTCCAAGGAAATCACCGAGAATCACTCCCTAGGAGTCTCCGAACACAGTAGTCATGATTTGTCTTACTGACAGCGTCTTGCAAAACTTCCTTGGTTTCTTGGGGGAATCTGTGTGTCCCGTTCCATAGACTGTCCTTTCGATTCACAGCTGACAAGCTTCATCTAAGTCTTGTCCCCAGTTACGATACGATAGATAAACATCGCTACCATTTTTCTCGTAATCTTAGAGGAAGATCAGTACTGCAGCTAGTCTGTAACATAGGCTAGGCCTATCACTGCGGTGCTTGTCGTGAACATCGGTAGGGCCATTCTTAAAATCAGTGCACCATCGTCTTACTCAGCATTCACTCAATATTCCGTTTCCAAACGTATCACAAAGGTCGCGATAAATTTCAATTGGTTTGCAGTTTCCTGTCAGCAGAAACCTAATCACATAAAACTCCATACAAGTAGCTGGATTTTCTAATGTACCGTACATTTTAACACGTCGTAGGAAACAAAGTAACGGAGACATAGAGCACACGCTACCATCACTGGATGGATATTGAGTGTAGGAACATAATGGTACCAAAATTGCGGCTGTAGCCCCACCCACTGCTGCGATAGACCGAAACGACTATTACTTTCTGGATAGCCTTCGTATTTACAGTTCAGGAATAGTCATTCCTATATATGAAGAATGGTGTGAGTACATGATGGCCACTGGATGTTTTTAAGGAGAGACGTTCATGAAAAACATACACTATTTAAAAGAAGCACCAAATCAACAATTTTGGAGATAACGGCAATGAAGTTTTGTACCATACTTTACATAAAATTTGTAAATTTTCTTTTAAATTTCTTAGATCATATTGAATAAACTTTTTATGGAATTCGAAAATTTTATTTCCAAAAAATAATATCTGTACCTTTTTCTGAGAAACTGTTCAAGAGATTCCTACAAAAATGTCCCCTGTCAGTCTCTCTGCATATACACATACTAAAAAAAGTTTTGCATCACCTCCGTTACGAGAGTTCCGGAACCTGTAGAGCAAATTGGAATACAGGTCAACATAAACATCGTTTCCGCCCTTATTATTGCTCATGAAAACCACACATTGCATGTTGTACCACCATACAATGAGACCTTCAGAGGTGGTGGTTCAGATTTTTGTACACACCGGTACCTCTAATACCCAGTAGCACGTCCTCTTGCTCTGATGCGTGCCTGTATTCGTCGTGGCATACTATCCACAAGTTCATCAAGGCACTGCTGCTCCAGATTGTCCCACTCCTCAACGGCGATTCGGTGTAGATCCTTCAGAGTGGTTGGTGGGTCACGTCGTCCATAAACATCCCTTTTCAATCTATCCCAGGCAGTTGCGATGTCTAGAGTACATGCTAGCCACTCTAGTCGAGCGATGTCATTATCCTGAAGGAATTCATTCACAAGATGTGCACGATGGTTGCTATTTGTCGTCCATGAAGACGAATACTTCGCCAATATGCTGCCGATATGGTTGCACTATCGGTCAGAGGATGGGATTCACGTATCGTACAGCCGTTACGGCGCCTTCCATGACCACCAGCGGCGTACGTCGGCCCGACATAATGCCACCCCAAAACATCAAGGTACCTCCATCTTGCTGCACTTGCTGGACGGTGTATGTAAGGCGTTCAGCCTGACCCGGTTGCCTCCAAATCGTCTCGGACGATTGTCTGGTTGAAGACATAGAAGACACTCATCAGTGAAGAGAACGCGATACCAGTCCTGAGCGGTTCATTCGGCATGTTGTTGGGCCCATCTGTACCGCGCTGCATGGTGTCGTCGTTGCAAAGATGGACCTCTCCATGGACGTCGGGAGTGACGTTGCGCATCATGCAGCCTATTGCACGCAGTTTGAGTCGTAACACGACGTCCTGTGGCTGCACGAAAAGCATTATTCAACTTAGTGGGTTCCTTCGAGCCATAATCCGTAGGTAGCAGTCATCCACTGCAGTAGTAGCCCTTGGGCGGCTTGAGCGAGGCATGTCATCGACAGTTCCTGTCTCTCTGTATCTCCTCCATGTCCGAACAACATCGCTTTGGTTCATTCCGAGACGCCTGCACACTTCCCTTGCTGAGAGCCCTTTCTGGCACAAAGCAACAATGCGGACGCGATCGAGCCGTGCTATTGACCGTGTAGGCATGTATGAACTACAGACAACACGAACCGTACCTCCTTCCTGGTGGAATGACTGGAAGTGATCGGCTATCGGGTCTCCTCCATCTAATAGGCCCTGCTCATGCATGGTTGTTTACATCTTTCGGCGGGTTTAGTGACATCTCTGAACAGTCAAAGGGACTGTATCTCTGATACAATATCCGCAGACAACGTCTGTCTTCAGGAGTTCTGGGAACCGGGGTGATGCGAAACTTTTTTGATGTGTATTCTAACCCGCCCTCATCATATTTAATGAATATATCGAATAACTGAACATGAATAATATTTTAGTTATAATTCCTTATGTATAATATAAAATTCAGGGATAATTCCATGTATTTTGCCCCATATTTCAGTTGACTCTCAGAATTTTTAAATTTACTCCTGCGATAACATTTATTGGGTTTATATAAATAAGTGTACAAAATGTAATAACTGCAGCCGTCATAGATTCTGAGAGAAAGGTACAATAATTTTAAAAAACATAATTTGCAGACAATGTAATATAAAGTTCAGTCTAACGCTTTTTCTTATGTCACGTCTTAAGAAGGCTCCAGATTTGTAATTAGGGTCCTCTTTCTCTTCAAGGTTTCTATTCTAGTTTCTTATTTTAAAATCTTCTTTTCTGCCTTCTTTCCTTTACCAGATTTTCAACAGACTTTTCAGCTACAGAGAAGCGCTGTAAATCTTTTTGTCTGAAGAAATCGTAAGTGAAATTTCCTATCTTAAAACCCAATCTCTCTGGTATCTTCATCCTCACTAGGTTCCCATCTTTAAATACAAGAATTGCATCATAAGTTGCAATTCTGACAACTGTAACAGATGAATTTATAGACTCATTTGGATTCTGAGTTTTGCCATGAACACACTTTTTAGGAAGTTCAGGATAGGCCAGACACCTGTCAGTAGGCTTGACAAGACCTAGCATACAATTTGGAAGCCTTTCGTTGTGAACAGAGGGGTTGGTAGCCGTCTGAGCCTGTAGATATTTACACCAACTAATGTGGCATAGATGATGAATGGGGTGTTCACCTGTTGACATCATGTGGAAGTGTGTAGCCCATACTGAACTTTTCATATCAGTTACACTGGATAGGTTCTGTCTGATAGTCTTGCCATAAGAAACCTTAAGAGTTTCTCTAACGTCTTCTTTGTGCGTCTTTTGTGTCCACCAACACCCTTTCCATCTTTCAACAGAACAAGCCACAGATGTTTTTTGATTTTATCCATACTGGATGAGGGGTCGTGCTTGTGAATGTCAGTGTTAAAAAATATATCGGCTCAACCACCTGTTTACAGTGTAAAACACTAAGATTGACGCGTTGCGGAAGTCAAGCTTCCATCATCAGTATAATAAAAAGTAAAAGAACCTGTTAAAACTTGTTTTTTATTATTCTTCTGATGGAAGCTTGACTTCCGGAACGCGTCAATCTTAGTGTTTTACACTCTAAACAGGTGGTTGACCCGATATATTTTTTAACATTGACATTCACAAGCACGACCTCTCATCCAGTATGGATAAAATCAAAGTTCAGTTGCCAGGCGAAGCTTTGAGGTGTATTTATAAGTACAAGAACCTGAAGCGGAAGTGGTTAAAAACAATAGCTAATTTAAATTTTAACAAGGCGTGCGTGACATATAAATGTATCCCCAATTACATCAAAGTCATATTACGCACGGGCGGTTTACACCATTTTAGAGTTTTTTTATATTTTGACGACTTGGAAGACACGGCTGCAACAAGGGAAGTAGCCACGAAGTTTTCATTTTATTATCCACTTCATTGTGCCTGGTGCATGTTCCATTTTAGCGAGTTTTAACAGGTTCTTTTGCTTTTTATTATTCTGATGAAGGAAGCTTGACTTCCGAAACCCGTCAATCTTAGTGTTTTACACTGTAAACAGGTGGTTGAGCCGATATATTTTTTTTAGCAAAGCCACAGATGATCTATAAAACCAAAGAGTATATATCCCAGCATTCTAGACGTACTCCGTGCTACTTTGCTTGAAAGTGGGTGTGGCAGAAAGCTCGTGTCGCACATTTAATTATTTTTAAGGCACTTCGGTTGCGATTTCATCACTGAAACTTTGGCAACTTATTTCATATGAGTTCTACTAATAAACAGGAAATACATTGAAAATTGACATTTTCGGTCAATTTCATGAACGCCCCCTCCCTTTAAATTACCCAAACTTTTCGGATGGACTAGAAGATTGTAGGGTTGTTCGAGTTGCTCTGACAAATAAACAGATTTCTGTCCCCACCACGCAGCGAAATTTGGCTATGAGGCTGACGCTGCACATACCGTTGCCTATGCAGCACCACGTGCAGGTAAGGTTGCGTGTCCTTTTTCGTATACAATACATCTGCGATTACTTTTTGAAATTACAGTACATAAAATTTCGAAATGGATAGTTTTAATCTCCGAAAAAGAGGAAATAAAACAAGATAGAAGAGAAAAAATGAGGCAGGCAAGGTTAGTGTTAGAGACAGCAGCAACTAAAATCTAGGTGGAGGTTACTGACAGTGTTACCATGAACCATCAGGGGCAGATTACCGGAAGCTGGTTTGGGATCACTCGTTGCAATGCGTCATTTATCCCTAGAACCTTACGACAGATAGAGACTTGCATGGTGTAGAGCCACAGTGCATTGGGGCCTCTAATGGCGTTCTGTAACGTTCAGCAATGAGTCTCGCTTCCGTTTGTGGCTCTCATATAGGCGTTAACGCTTTCTTAGACGACGTAGTGAAAGGTCACGTGATGAAGAAATTCTCGAAACCCATATGTCTCCAATTTCTAGGGTCATGGTTTGGGGAAATAGTGTATTGTATTGTATACAGGATTGATTTGCTAATTATTGAAGGAAGGCTAAATGTTTACCTGACTGACTGATTTTGACAGGGAAGCTAAAACAGCTTTGGTCTAACCCGCCACTGCCCACACCGGAACCGAGTTTATTGTGCGGTATCGCTACCTGTATATCTAGTCAAGTCAACCAATGCCCTTAAATAGTGCAAGGAGTCCCTTTTCCAGTTTTTTTGTTAGACACGGTTCCTTCAGGTCTAGTTATCCGGAAAATTCTGTATCTGTTGCTCTCCAATGACATGCATTCGAAGATTAGGTGTGATGTAGTTTCTTCACTCTCATCACAGATCCGACATTTAGGGTCTTATTCCGTTATACCCATTGTATGTAGGTGAATGTTTACCTGTATGCACCAAGAATTGTAAACCCTGTAGGCATGCCTTCATGACAAGGATATTAAATGGTTTATTCCAGCAGGATAGCGCAAGACCTCACTCTATAGTTCACACTACAAATGCATTGAGGAATACATGCATCCTCGACTAACATGTCTAGACCCCTAATTTGTCACCCATAAAGCTTATCTGGAAGAGACAGGAAGATGTATATTGTTATACCACATTCCTGCCAGCAATGTATGAGGGGTTTCAATAAGTAAGGCAACTCATTTTTTTCTCTAAACGCAGGTTGGTTTTATTCAGGATTCCAATCCATTATATTATTCCTCACACTTTTGGCTACGAAACTCTATTTTCAACATAATCTCCATTCAATGCGAAGGCCGTACAGTGGTTGAGGTCGGAGCTGGGTGTCAATAATCTCCTCACTACATAAGTACTGCTTCCTGCATAGTGGATCCTTCATTGGGCCAAGCAGATGGTCCTCCATTGCTCTTTATGGTCTTCTGTTAGGCAGCACAGAACCCAGTGGGCCCACACACTTGAGTACCTCAACTGGTGGGCCAGTGTGTCAGCACTACCAACAGAGACATCCAGTTGTGCAGCAGTGGGTTGTTTGAGTGTGGTCCGTCGATCACCTCGAATGAGAGTGTTAGCACGTTCCAACACTGCAAGTCACAGCTGTGTGCAGCCAGCTGGCACACAGGAGATGGGACAGGTTTGCGCGATCTCGTTGCGATGATGACAGACGCCTGACCCAACGACTCATTTAGAAGAATTAAAAAGGGGAAAGTAATACGAAACTTTAATAACTGCACAGTATTACTAAGAGCCCGCAGCTCGTGGTCGTGCGGTAGCGTTCTCGCTTCCCACGCCCGGGTTCCCGGGTTCGATTCCCGGCGGGGTCAGGGATTTTCTCTGCCTCGTGATGGCTGGGTGTTGTGTGATGTCCTTAGATTAGTTAGGTTTAAGTAGTTCTAAGTTCTAGGGGACTGATGACCATAGATGTTAAGTCCCATAGTGCTCAGAGCCATTTGAACCATTTGAACTAAGAAGCAATATAATGAAAAGTAATAAAAAGCAAAGTAGCAAAGACCAAGCGGGACAGAAAGATATAGGGGCGCGTTTGTTTTTTAATACATATAAAAGAACATGTAACACATTATTGAGCTCTCTACCATCAGTTATCGCGATCGGGCTAGTCGATGAAAAAGTGGTACGCGACTGCGAAACTCGTTAAGCAGATTATTTAAAGACTCTTCAAGCACGTTTAAAATACATTAAGTGTGACGAAGTGATCAGAGTCGTTTATTGTCGGGTGGAGTGAAAATGAATCCGAAAACATAATTCGAACTTTTTGTTACTGGGAAAAATACTCTTGGGAAATTATTATGGTTGTGGAACCCACAAAAGCTGTGCGCAACGGAAAGCTATAGTTTTCGTAATTCTGCATTTTATAATGCGCGGAACATTAATAGAATCTTATCCTTGGACGGTTGCGGGGGTAACTGACACAAAGAACGCGCCAGCATAAATAAATAGTTCGCTTATTAACTACCAGATATTAATTAACGGGGACCTAAAATACTAAAAAAGAAGGATAGGATCATCACCTCCAATTCCGATTCATATTTCATATTTAATTAGTGAAAAAAGAAGTGTTAATAAACAAACTACATTTCAATTTTATCCACGATTTTGGCTTCATTACGTAGTCTTGACTACATGATAAACAATATCTGTGGAAGTTGTACGCAACGTATCGTTATAATATTTAGCCAACCAATATTGTGGGACACCAAAAATGTAAATGCATGAAATTGTTCTTACAGCGGATGTATAATGTGTGAGTGCGACGAACTATATTGAGAAACTGAACATCCATTACGTACTTGCATGTTTATCTGCGAAAATGGTCCTTGTCGGCACATCAGCACAGAGTTCGAATAGAATCGCTGGAACATTGCAAACCATTCAGACTAATCGAATATCTAAATACGCATAATGCTAGTACCACCAAGATGTGTTCTTTCTCCTCACCCCTGTGGCAGTAATTGAATTAAGAGTCAGCCCGGAAATACTTTTAAATTAATTGACGACCATTGAGCTAGCGTCACGAATTTTCAAACGTCCACTGCCATGTATGAAGGCGAGTGACACCACGAGTGTCAACGTCGATCGAGGGCTGTCGTCGTGCTCGTGTTGAATGACATTGAGCGGCTACAAAGGTCACGTATAGAGCCGCCATCTATCCATGAGACTATAACGGCTGAAGCGGGAATATTCCATGATGCCCACAACAAATTCCGCATTTTTAACCGAAACTGGCATTACTCATTGAAAGTACATGAACTGACTCCTCACGTTATTCAAGCAGGGCTAGAAATTTCTCAAGGTGACATTCGATTGTTTCCATGCCCCAACGAATACAACAATGTATCCATATCACACTTCGTGCCATTGCTGATGACAGACATCAGTTTCGAATTAAAAGAAAATTTAATCATTTAATACTGGTTATGTGATCTGGATATCTTCACAATGTACGGTAAATATCAGGATGTTTCATCATGGCGTAACACTTTCCACCTCTGTAAGTGGTTTTGGATGGCTTGTGTCTCTGTATGGCAACCTGTGAATTTTCAGAAACACACATATACCTGATAGTTAACAATGATCGTATAAACAATCGAGTATGAAGACTAGCAAAAACGATAAAATTAAATTACGAGCTGTGATAAAATTTTTCACTTGAAGGGGTTTGACCTCGATAAAGATAAAAAAGAATTCATATGCGAATTTAAAGGATTGTTTTCCCCAACGTTCGGCTGTTAAGAAGTGGATCGCTGAGTTTAAGCATGGTGATACATCCAATTTCTCTGCCTCGTGATGGCTGGGTGTTGTGTGATGTCCTTAGGTTAGTTAGGTTTAAGTAGTTCTAAGTTCTAAGGGACTGATGACCATAGATGTTAAGTCCCATAATGCTCAGAGCCATTTGAACCAATTTGATACATCCAACTGAAGTTAGAGAGTCCCCAGGATGTCTAGAAACCTGTGCAATCGCTGATATTGTGGTGAAACGTCATAACTGTAGACTCAGTGCTACCATACTGAAGAACCCAGAAAGCTCTGAGGCTGCAAAGATACTGACATGGTGAGCCTGCCACATTGCGTGATGAATGTCTTCTCCATTGATCAAAAACACATTCAAATAAACATTGCTTATGAGTGTTTAGTTTTGGTTTAAAACAATTTTTGTGAGCTTGTCCATTGGGTTTTTCATTATGCACCATAGAAGAAACGGCCGAAATAGTGTATGATGGTTCAAATGGCTCTGAGCACTATGGGACTTAACATCTGCGGTCATCAGTCCCCTAGAACTTAGAACTACTTAAACCTAACTAACCTAAGGACATCACACACATCCATGCCCGAGGCAGGATTCGAACCTGCGACCGTAGCAACAGTGTATGACAAAAGGTTATTGTGCGATTTTCATATCAGGACTTAAGAAAAGAAGCTATTCATGCTTAATGTCCATTTATTGCAAATAAGAAAGTTTTCTTACATTACATTAACAGTAGAGCTGCACAGCTGGCTCTAGCTCAATGGGCCCATTATTCTTGTTATATCAACAAACCAGCCATATGGCGTGGAACCCTCATGCATACAAACGACACACTTCTGCTCTATATATATGTAAATCTAATTTATGACCAAGTTAATATAATCTGTGATCCAAAAAATAGCCACCTCCCCCCCCCCCCCCGTCTCCCTCTCCCCTTCCCTACTCCTCTAATCTGGCTGGGTGATGTATAAATGGCAGGGTGTTATCTGAATGGCTGAATCATCTTAATTTTTATAATTTATGATAAAAATGACATCATAGTGCCCAGACACTTTTGAATTACAATATATGTGTAAAAATGATGGAAAGGTGTGTTATCCTGTTGGTTGAATTATCTTAACAACTGTAATTTATGACCCAAAATTGGTCACTATGAGTATTTAGCTAGCATAATTTGTTACCCACTATGATCTCAGAACCATCTGAGATTTTTCCACACTCTGAGAAATATGTAGGAGCATTCCTACATACACATATATAGAAATAAAAACATGTGGCAGATATTGCCAATGCTGTACTAGAAGGTATTTAACTGTTATTAATGTATTATAATTTTTTAGCCATGTGTTTGCACCAGACAACAATATCTGTATGCATTATATAATGTTAAAGTGTTTAAGTGAGCAGCAACTAGAGCAGTGGAATTGTAAAAAAATTCACTTCCCTCAAATTTAGAATGGTATAGCCCACTGGTGCATCCACAAACATGAACTGCCGTTATTTATAATAGGATAGGAACAGGAGAAGTATGTGTCTTTATTAAAACATTGCCATTTACACAGCTCTGCTCCAGCAGTGCACTATAACTGTGTTGGTCCAGAAGGGCCCCTGCCTTATCACAGCTCACTGTCACTGTAAAACGACTGGCCTGCCTCAAGCACTTGGTTATGAATGCTGCCAGCACATTAAGTGCTCTTGTGCGTGTCATCCTCCGTTTACATAGCAGGTGGTATAGCTAACACAATCAGCATTAGGCATCCACAGGTGTATAGACATAAGCTTATCCATTGCACAGCAACTTACTGCTTGGATCGGCACCAAACACCATGCCTTCCACACCACAGCAATGGGCAGGCAGATTCCCCATTGATGTGTAGAACTGAGTCCCTGCCACTGCAGCTGCCAACTTGCAGGTCCCTCTATTCATCACAGGCCAGAAACTGCAATGTAATCTCATTTCATCACGTGGGCTGCTCTTATCTTAAACAGAGCGTGTCCAAGTTTCCACATATAAACTCCCAGTGTAATGTAAATAATACAGAGTCCACTGACATTAATGTGACCACCTGTCAAAAGCCAGAATAACCAACTTTTGTAGTGTGCATCGCTTTGTGACATGCAGGAAGAATGTCAATGAGATTCTGGAAGGTGTTGACAGGGATGTGGAGACATGTCAACTCCAGTGCTGTGGCCAGCTGCACTGGGTTTCTCGTTTGAGGATCCATAGTGCAACAGCTCCATTGACGTAGTATCACATATTCTTTATTGGGTTTAAATTGGAGAGTTTGGTAGTCAGGGGAGTATGATAAATTCATCCTGATGTCTCTGAACCATGCAAGTACACTGCAAACTGTGTCACAAGCTACATTGTTCTGCTGGTAGATGCAATTGTGCATAGGAAAAATTCCCTTGTAGGGGTGCATATGGGCCCCAAGCATAGATACATATTTCTATTGATCCATTGTGCCTTCCAGAATGATGAGATCACCCAGGGAATGGCACAAAAACGTTCTCCAAACCATAACGTTCCTCCTCTGACATAAATCAATGGTCATATGTCTGATGGAGCATAAAATGTGATTCATCTGAAAAGGCCACCTGTTGGCACTCAGTGAATGTCCAGTTGCAGTAATGGCGTGCAAATTCCAACCTTTGTCGCTATAAACAACAGTCGGGGCCCATACACAGCAACATTCACTGAATGGCCATTGAGGAGACATTGTTGGTAGCCTCTTGGATCAACAGTTGTACATCTGTTTGCCTGTACATATCTCCATGGCTGTCATTCACCTCTGTCATCTATGGCACATGGAGCACAACAGCTGCCTCATGACCACTTTTGGATAGCGCTATTTCTCCACGTATAGTATACTTTAACCATGGCAGCATATGAACAGTTAACAAATTGTTTCCACCCTTGGCCTGAAATCCAATGATCGTGCCCTTTTGAATATCGACAAATCGTTCTGTTTCTGTATTACGAACAATGACTGCACTGCTTTCCGCATCAAAATGGTTCAAATGGCTCTGAGCACTATGGGACTTAACTTCTGAGGTTGTCAGTCCCTAGAACTTAGAACTAGTTAAACCTAAGTAACCTAAGGACATCACACACATCCATGCCAGGGCAGGATTCGAACCTGCGACCGTAGCGGTCGGGCGGTTGCAGACTGTATTGCCTAAAACCACTCGGCCACTCCGGCCGGCTTTTCCGCATCAGTGACATGCTTTATATATCCTCATACCCTCCACTGCTAGTGCAGCCACCTGCTGTCTGTTAGTAGTTATTGGACATTGAGTTGAACATAGACAGTGATCACATTAATGTGACTTGACTGTGTACAAATCAGATGCCTCCCAGATTTGCTGCCTCTATTACGAGGTCTATGCATCTGGATGAACAGGCAATATAATGCACATATTCAGTATGATAATGGAATTTGATACATACATTGAATAATACACACTAGAAATTTATAGCCTCTGGTAAACTTGCTGTGCACTATCAGTCCTCAAAGCAGTGATTGGATTCATCAATGCACCCATGCACATGTGTGATACACTAGCATTAACCTCTGGCAAACTTTCTGTGCTCTATTAGTCCTCCATACAGTCACCGAATTCAGTACTTTAATGCAGCTGTACACACAGAAGTGATACATCTGCGTAAATAGAACTCCCCCTCCTCCAGTCTGCACTGTAAAAGAAAATAACAATTGTAGCATCATCCATTTCTTTTATGGGTTGAAAATAAAATGGTGGTAAGTTGCTCCATTGATTCCAGATATGCACTGAAAATACTTTATGTGTGTATGTGTGTGTTTGTGTATAGTCATGAACAAGTGATTTTTTCTTTCTTGGTACAGACAGGCTGCAGCATACTGTCGCCATTGATGGGTGACAAAACATTGGACCTCTTAAATCTGGGGGGATGTGGCTGGTACAGGGATGGACAAATCATCATTGCTAACAAATGAAGATCATGCTCATAATTACATGTCTTTACATAACTGTATATGAATAATTTTGTTTTACAATGATTAGCTAATGCTGTGATTTCTGCCTAAACGATTTCTGAATTGTGTTGCTCTGATGGGGATGGATGAGCATGTTATGACCAAACCCAGGCCACTGATTGTGTTCTCCCAGGAAGTAGACACTATGACCAATCTGTCAGCTCTGCATGTGCTTGGATTCTGGATTGTATGCACTATGCTTATCTGAGAAGAGGCCAGTCCCCAAGTTGTACAGGTGCATTAACAATGTGATATCCAAGAATATTTTGTGACTGATACACATACCTCATTCTTTGTTGTGTTTCATAGAAATACCCCAGATTACTTCAGAGCATTTTCCATCAAAAAATGATGCCATTTTCAGCCCAGTTCACTGGTTGGGGTCTAGTTGTCGATGAACAGATACATGTATAGTAACTCACAAGAGTGCTTTTACATAATTTATGCATGCATACTTTATGAATGATTGTTTTTTCCATTTACAGGTGTGTGCTTATGAGATGCTTTTTATTTATAGATGTGGTTGATAATGATATTACAATGATGGAATAGGCAGATGTGGTAGCTGCTGAAGTTACATTTTATCCATCCCTAGCCATGATGCCATTTTGAGCTCTAAGTGCACGTGGCTGTAATCCAATTGTGTATAAGTTTATACATACATTGTAACCAACAAAAGAGTGAAACTTCCTGGCAGATTAAAACTGTGTGCCCGACCGAGACTCGAACTCGGGACCTTTGCCTTTCGCGGGCAAGTGCTCTACCATTTTTTTTTTTTTTTTTTAAATCTAATGAACCGCTGCAGGAGCAGGACGACGGGTGGGGCAGGGGTCGACACCCGAAGCCTGGCCATCCCGCCGCCACGCCCAAGCAATGTGTTCGAGTTCGAGGATCGAAGGATCAGAGGATGTAGTGGGTTTGTCGATGTTGTTTTATTTATTTCTTTAATTTTTATAACATTTTTTTATAGATTTATTTTTGTTTCATTACAACGAAAGATCCTACAACTGCCGTAGCCGTGCGTCCGAGTCGTCTTCTCGTCTGTTGGGAGGGGTTCCCCCCTATTCCGTCCGTAGAGGATCAATATGCTCCAGGATTCTTCTTCATTTTCAGCGTCTCATATCCGGAACGCCCCAGTGAGCAGGAGGATCGGCAAATAATGAACCTAAATAATTTGCGAAACGAGTTCTGTACTTCGGGTGGCGACTGAAAGCTGCATGTGTCGCCATCAATAGGGACCAAAAGTCGAGTGTGCCTTTGGGAGCATCGCAAAATATGTAGTAAACGGCCATGCCTTTTAGCCAGTTAACGGCGTTCGTTCTGGTTGATGGAAAGTATACGCTGTCGGGGCGCAATACTTCATCAGGGGAGATAGACTCCGGCAATCGCCGCAAGAGTAACGCCAGCATGCGCTGCGTCAGTAGCCAGCACTCGCTGGTCGCGGCACACGTCAGACGGTGTGCGTCCGAGTCAGCGACTGAGCATGTCGGACACAAGGGGTCGTCCGTCAGATGTATGGAATGTAGCCTCTGACGAGTAGCGAACTTCCCATTCACAACCACGTACCACAATGAACGCACCGTCGTAGGTAGAAAAGGCGTGTGTACCGCTCGCCACACCGTGTTCCAGGCAACTTCAGGATGTCTGTGGGTGACCGTATTTACAGGTTGCTGCTGTTGATAGATGCGACAATAGTCTTTTGTGCTGGGCTTCTGTGTCGTCGGAAGTTCTGACCGTAAGTAGCTGAAGTCAATCAAGAACTCTCTGATGTGGGTGAGTGCCGGTGAAATGTGTCCTACAGAAACCGGGGGATGCAGAGAGTGTGGTGCCACTTCCGCTATCAGGGTGCCCGTCAGAGTGGCGTGGGCAGAGGTCCACTTGCGACGCATAGTGTTGAGATAAAGCGATCGCGCACGGTTATATACATGAATTAAACCGATACCGCCCGCCCGCTGCGGCAGCGTCAGGGTGGCGTATCGGACTTTAAAAACCAGACCGGTGCTTACGAAATGTCCATATGCTCCTTGAAATCTGTCGGCCATCGTAGCCGTCAAGGGAAGGATATGCGCAAAATAGTTCAGTTTTGAGACAAGATAGGTGTTGACATAACGTGTTCTGAGAAGCATATCCAAGCGACGCAGTTTGTTGTCCTGCAGCAGAGCACGTGTCTGGTGTAGGAGCCGGCGGTACGTAGCCGCCGCCGTGCGGCGGACATTGCTACAGAGTTGCACTCCACTTGAGTACGGGCACCTTGTCAAAGGGCACCGCCGTTGTGTGGGAAAGCCCCCCTCCGACATCCATGTATTTTGTCTTCTTCACGTTGATGACGCTCCCAGCGACCGCCCCGTACTGGCGTAGCCACTGTAGCGCCATATGCATTTCATCCTCTGATCTGGCCAGGAACACCACGTCATCGGCGAATGCACCACAACGAAAGGTCTCGTCCCGCAAGGAGATACCAGTTAATCGCTGTCGTAGACCATGTAAAGCTGGTTCAAGCGCTGCAGCAAATAATATACCCGACAGGGGGCACCCTTGTCGCACTGACCGTCCAACAACAATGTGACCAGACTGATAACCGTTGACCATCATGCGGGAGCGTGCTCCGTGGACCAGTCGAAGGACCACCTGTGCAGACTCCGGAGAGAGGCCCACGCGTTGCAAAACTGCGCGTAAGAAGCCTTGGTCGACGCGGTCGAATGCGTGGTCAAAATCTACGGCGACAAGGGCGCCTCGTATTTTGCAGGCCGCCGTCAAAGCAATTACGTCGCGGTATGCTCCTAACGCCGTATGAATGTTGCTGACACCACCTAAACATGTTTGATCGGTGTGGATGGCTTTCCCGATAGCGGTGTGGAGACGCGCGCGGAGGATACGGGTGAAGATCTTGTAGTCGTTGTTGAGGAGTGTGAGTGGGCGAAAGTCCTGACACCTACAACCACCATTCGGTTTTGGTACTGGGATCAAGATGCCTTCTGTGAATTCTGAGGGGACAGTGAAATCAGGGCGGATCAGGTCTTGAAACATTTGGAGCCACTTGTCACCCATAAGGTGGTAAAAAGTGCGGTAGAATTCCGGGGGTAAACCGTCCGGTCCAGGCGACTTGTTCGGTACTTCACGTGCCAAGGCCGATGTCAGCTCGTCGGGTGTAATGGGCAACAGCAGACTATCATCGGGTGCCACGTCCCGAGGGGCGGGAAAATCGTTCAACAGCTCGTCATAATCACGTACATTTCGCGGATCTTCCATGTACAAGGTCCCATAGTGTCTGGCGAACGTGTTCGCGATGTCCGTTTGTGTCACTGCGCGGCCGCCCTCCTCCGTGTTTACCGCCGTAATGAGCTGACGTTTGCGGTGGCGCCTCTCGCGCACAATGTGATACACTGACGCTGTTTCGTTGGGGATACAGTCTTGCACTCCCGCACGGATGCGGACACCTTCGAGCTGCTCGGTCCTGATGCGAAGTAGACGAGCTTTGATGCGTTGTACGGACATCTGACGTTCGGGAGACGGCGGTTGCGTCGCCAGCCCGCGTAACGCTGTATAGTAAAATTCCGATGTTGCCCTTTGCCAGTTCGATGTCACGCCCTTAGGCCATCAAGGTCTTTCGGAGTGCAGGTTTGACACATCCCAGCCACCACAGCAACGTGGAAGCATACATGGGCGGGCGCCTGATACTTCGACGCCACGTGTCAGTGACTGCTCGCCGACACGCTTCCTCGCGAAGGAGGGAGACGTTCAGCGTCCACGGGCCCCTGCTGCGTCTTGTGAGTTGTCGGGGTAAGGTGACAGTGCAGATGTACGCGAGATGGTCCGTGAAGGCCGTCGGCCAGAGTTCTGCATCACGGGTTGCTGTGCGGAGGGCACGCGAGACATATATCCGGTCCAGACGACTGGCAGAATGGCTGGTAAAGTGTGTATATCCACTCTGGGTCCCATGATGTAAGAGCCATGTGTCGTGGAGCGCGAGGTCACGTATCAATGCTTGTAGAGCCGGGTATGGGACGTAATGCGGTATCTGGTCCTCGGGCCGCAGAACACTGTTAAAATCGCCGCCCACTATGTAATGGTCCATATTTCCTTGCAAAAGTGAGGCTACCTCCTCCGAATAGAAGACATGCCTGTCACCACGGTGCGAATTACCGGAGGGAGCGTAGACGTTAATGAGGCGGACTGCGCCAAGTATGAGTGCGATGCCTCGCCCGTTCGGCAAGTACGTCGCGTCGGTCGCGTCTATGCCATCTCGGAGAAGGATGGCCGTTCCTCCTGCACCATCACCTAAGGGTAGGCTGTAGGTGGTGTAGCCATATAGGTCTAAACGCAGCTCGGGACGGACCTCCTGGAGAAGGGCAATGTCCAAGTCTGCTGCTCTGATCATGTCGTGTAACATGCGGGTCTTGACAGTGGAGTGGACACCATTTACATTGACTGTTCCCACACGGTATGACTGAGACATATCAGGTGGCGGAGGCAGTGTGCCGGTGCAAGCCCACAGTGATCTCACACACCACACAGCCATCCATCTGCATGCTGTGCATTACTGTGCCGTATGAGTCCCTGACTGGCAGAGCCCTCCGGGCTCAATGTCAGCCATGGGCTCTGGTGGAGATATCAATGTTTGCTGTGCATCATCTGCCTCCATATCGTCGGTTTCACAGGAGCCCACATTTTGGGAGTCGACGCAATGCGCCTCGTTTTCTGGGCCACCAGATTTAGGAGAGTGTTCCTAGTCTTCAGGCACCTTCTGGTGAATGATGCCACTGGAGGCCGTTGCAATTGTGGACGAGTCAACGAAGTCGATGTCTTCCGCTGGCTTCACATCCCTGTCCTGTTCTTCAAATGACAATCGCCTCTTCTTGTGTCGCTTGGGTGATTTTTGCTTTCGGGTCCGAGATTCGACATCCACTGAAGGGCGGGGCTCGACACAGTCTCGGTCGCTAGGAACCCCTGTGTCCGATTCCGACAGTGACGGTGGCTGGGTGCCCACGACGCTGCGGTGGGCAGAGGCTGTAGGAACCTCTGCACCGTTGGGCTGCGGCGTCGTCGACGGCGCTGACTCTCCAACGGAGCTGGCAGCGGCTTGAGGAGGTAGCAGGTTTTGATCATCCATCACATCATGTCGTGCCGCCTCCACGTATGTTAGCGGGAGAGAGGTCATAGTGGATCGTTGGGGAAGTTCATTGCGGGGCACCTGAACGAGGCGGCGCTGCAGACACTCAGTTCTAACATGGCCTTCCTGGCCGCAGCCCGAGCAGGTCCTCGGTTGTCCATCATATATAACAATTGCGCGGCAGCCACCAACGAGAACATATGATGGAACGTGCTTCTTAAGTTCTATGCGCACTTGTCGTACCCCGTTAAGGACAGGGTACGTTTCGAATGTGTTCCATTTCTCCTCTGTGTGGCTCAGAACTGTGCCGTATGGCCGCAGCGCATCAACGACTAGGTTGGCAGGAACTTCGAACGGTAGTTCAAAGATGCGCACGGTACGCACCCCCAGACCAGCATGGTCAACTCCTACCACGCTCACGTTACCGCCTGCGTGACAGAAGCGAAAGCCGTTTGCAGATCGTTGGAGTAATCTGTCGCAGGCCGCTTCGTCAATCAGTTTGAGGTACACTGTGCTGGTTACAATAGACAGATGAATTCCTATCAGTTCTTGTGGTTCTATGTGCATGATGTCTCGTAGAAACCGTTCAATTTCATGGGCCTTCGATCTCGTGTACGATGCGTTGAACGTTAGTTTGATTGTAGCTTTTCGATATGAGAACGCCATGTCGGGTCGGTACAGGTACTATACGGCAATACAACGACGCGACCGCGCGCTAGCGGGTAAACAACAACACCTGCGGAGCGCTGCCCGGCGCGCCGACCCCGTCCGCACGGTATCACGGCTGAAAGCCGACGTGAATGATGATCACATGAAGACGACACAACAACATCCAGTCATCTCGAGGCAGGAAAAATCCCTGAGATAGAGCCAACAGCACCCGGGGCATCTGAGCTACCGAAACACGACTCACGGCCGGTACTCACAGCTTTACTTCTGCCAGTATCTCGTCTCCTACCTTCCGAGTCTCGGTTGGGCACACAGTTTTAATCCGCCAGGAAGTTTCATATCAGCGCACACTCCGCTGCAGAGTGAAAATCTCATTCTGGAAACATCCCCAGGCTGTGGCTAAGCCATGTCTCCGCAGTATCCTTTCTTTCAGGAGTGCTAGTTCTGCAAGGTTCGCAGAAGAGCTTCTGTAAAGTTTGGAAGGTAGGAGACGAGATACTGGCATAAGTAAAGCTGTGAGTACCGGGCGTGAGTCGTGCTTCGGTAGCTCAGATGGTAGATCACTTGCCCGCGAAAGGCAAAGGTCCCGAGTTCGAGTTCGGTCGGGCACACAGTTTTAATCATCCAGGAAGTTTCATATCAGCGCACACTCCGCTGCAGAGTGAAAATCTCATTCTGGGAACAAAAGAGTGTTTCTACAATAATTCATGTTTGCATACATTGTGTATTAGACTTTCATTTATATGTGTGCTTGATAATGATATTGCGGTGGAGGACAGAGATTACCATGGTGAGCTGGAGAATACATTAAGAGGCAATAAAACTATTGATGATGAGATGATGGAATCTATATCGAAAAACAGAGATGCAGATGAATTTCTGTATAAACACTATAAAAATTTATTGATATTTCTATAAGATTCTTATTTCAGAATAATCACACATATATGCATTATACTTACCTACATCATTGTTTTTTGCTGTGGAAAATTTGGAACCATTTGGGGGCAGTTTTGTGACAACACTTCAGCCCAGACTCGATACCATTTTCACCTCAACTGAGACCATAATCAGGTTCACCTCGGCCAATGGCGTCGTGACCACTGGCTACATACAGTTACCAACTGTTTAGCAGATGTTTTCTTGCCCTCCTGTTAATTTGATACAGTACCATGTTACTCACATGTGGTTAGAGGCACATTTGCAAATGGGATCTTGTATGCCTGTATTGATAACTCTATTGTAGGTTACTGAGAAGACGACTATGCTTAAATGCTTTTATGTACAAGACATGTTTCACATACCTGTGTTATTTGCACTTATTCCTAAGTAATTATCTACCACATATAACAGGATTTACATGCCTGATGATATGTACATAATAATTATCGCTTCAAACCTCACTGGTTAATTAATGAGAGAGTAGAATAAGTAATTGCACTGTATTGTATTAATTCTGAACTGGGGCAAAATTACACAACTTATAGGTGGCCATGTGTTAATTTCACGCACAAAGCTGTATATTTACCTACTAAAATGTACTTTAAACAACGTCAATGATTAGCTGGACTGTTATATTTATGGATGCAGCGAATATTATCGAGATGTTTGTTACTTTTTATGAGCAGGTAACTTCATTGTATACTAAGATAAACAGGTACTGCAAAGATGTAACAACTACCAAAGAAAATAAATTGCACCTAACATTCCCCATCCTACTGGACACTGAAGCCAAAGATTAAAGGAAAAAGTCACCTGCTTGTAACAAGAATTTCTTTGACCAAGACAATTTGACAGCCAAATGTCATTCATTCAAGATGGTATACTCAGTGATGAAACAAAGCAGTAGGCTGTGCCAGAAATATCGACTCTTAGACAATGTGGCTAATAGTATATTTTAATATGACAGTATGCCATGTTAGGCAATGTATAACACTTGTAAGTAAGCATTATAAACTTGGTTATATCACTTGTTATGTACTGTATTTCACTGTTATCGTCTAATCTGCTTTCAGAAAACACTTGAAATGGCACTTTGAAGCCGAAATCATGATTGTGTATGTGTAAATCTAACACTGTAAATAAAAGTCTAGTGGCAGTACTGACTTTAAAGAAATTTATTATTTCTGTTGGGTACACCTGAAACACAATCAAGTTTTCGCAATAACCGTAGAGTGAGGGGCACACTACACACACACACCTCTACTTTCATAGCTGTTGCCTTGGTAAGACTATTTAATTCCGTCACTTTTGTGTTGACGCTTTTATTGATTGCTTCAGTTTTACATATTAATCTATAAATGGATGTTTTGCCTGTGCACCCCCTTCTTGGAATGAGTGCATAACATGCGTTTGAATTTGTCTGCAGTACACAATATACTGCCACAATGACGTATTGGTACACTATCTTTTAAACAGAAACTCTTGGAATCTGTTTGGTCGAAATGAAACACATCAACCCCAATACGACATCCAACACAGAATTATTTCCATATCTAATCCTGGTTCTCCACAGCAACATCGTTAAATATAAACTCAGAGTTCAGCTTTAATCTTTCCAGTGGCACAACGTCACAGTGTTTGACATTAGTCTTTCCAGTAGCATGACATCACTGCCTTTCCTGCATGTTATGGATGTTACACCATCGATGCTGGACAATATCTCCTGCAATAGCTAGTTTTTTCTTTTTTTTTTCAAATACGTACACTTACAACATGAATCCCATCAGGATGTGTTCGCCATGACAAAATGACATTTGTCTTGCTACAATCTTATGGACTTACAACTGTCATTCGTATATTGTCAGGAAGGGTGGTCCATTCTTCTTCTTCTTCTTCTGTTTTTCATTTGTATCATTCCAGGACCACTCAACTTCTACAAAATCCTTGTGAACAGGCTGTTTTGTCAACTCAGTCACAGTGGAGACTATACTTTTACATTAGTGTACAAGGGATTTTACAGAGAGAACAAACGTACAAGTAACTCCTATATTTTTGTATTTATGAAGTCTTACATATACTTGGATATATGAACATGCTTAAATAAAGGTGCAGTCCGCTGCCTGTATCAGGCATGGCTGATTCATGCATACTCCCTCGTGCAAATGCACAGCATGCATCATAAAGCTGAGTGACGATTTCCACCAATGGATGCAGAGTTTGGTATGCTAACTATGGCATTATTAATTAAACAGCATTGTTTTCCCATCTGGTGACTCTGATGGCTTTGCCTCAACTGTTTGAAATAAAGAAACTGAAGAATGTGTTACCAGCATATATGTATGAGTATATGTTACTCCCATCATCATCACTGCTAGTATTTACTTGCCTGTTGCAGTGAAGTGGAGGAAAGTTGCACTGCACGTTTTGACACATTCATCCTTTGATTTATGACTGGGAGAATGTTCTTTTAGCCACTGTTAATATACAGCATTTCCAGCAGTTTATGCAACCTTAAAATGTGAAAAATGTATATCATTTTTGCTTTAATGTATAAAAGAAGAATGCACTGGATTCCACAGCTAGTTCAGTGCTATTGCTCACAAAGATACTGTTGAAAAATCAATGATAAATGGATAAATGCAGAGTGATAGTACCAGTTGTTAATTTAAGCAATGGTAACAAGCATATAATGCAAGTTGTGAAGCACCATTTAGTAAAGCATCATTCATTAGTCGCTGCTAAAGAAGAACGATAATTGGAGAACACTGCATTTTTAAAGAAACCATCTAAACCTAATCGTCCTAAATATTCTGGAACAAATTATGCCCAAATGTGTCAAGATGCTGTAACTGAAAAATTCTGAATTTGATGAGCAAGGCGAGACTGTTAATGCTTACTACATGTTTGAGTGGCTTAAATCTGCTTCCTTCTTGAAATTCCTGAAAATCTTATGGGAGAGTGCCATTATTTGAATCCAATTGACAATGATTTGTTGCCTAAACATCTTATACCATTTTTATGTAAACTTTCACACAGGTTTCACAAGTTACCTCCATTGGTCCCAGGGCAGCCCAGACAGCAACAACACCAAGAAGAATCGCTCCTCCAGTTTTTACAAGATCAACGCGTTTTTTCTTAAACTAATTTTTATATAATGATAATAGAGTGTTACACCACACAGTTTGGACTAGAGGAGTGTGGGAATGGGAGAGGAAAAGGTGCCTATTTTTTTCGTCATAAATTATAGTATTTAGATCATAAAGTACACTCACATAAGAGCACAAGTGTATCGTTCGTTTTCGGAAGGATCCTAGGCCACGTGGCTGGTTTGTTTACATAGGGGGAACAATGGACCTATTGAGCTAGAATTGGCTCTGCCCCACCTACTGGTAATGTGCCTTCGTATACCTGTACATCCATTAATTGAGTATATTCCTTTAAGCGATAACATTATCTCTTAAAAATTGTGTTTCTTTTTTCGCGTGAAGAAATTTTTGATCGTCAGTCGTAGTGTTTTCTACGTGGATAAGAATGATCGTCTGGTATAACCAAAGGCTGCCCAATGTCACATTCACATTACGTCCACTATATGCATAAGAACACCAGAAGAGCAGAATATATTCCTGATACAGCCATCCGGAATTGTTATTTCTATTTCTGTTTCATAGTACGGTTAATTTTCAGTGTTGAAGCTGAGAAGATCCTAGTTTCATTTTAAGCCACCCCACAATGCATACGATTACTTAGATATTTTTTGTCCTGTTTTGATGTAAATTGTCTAGGAGTACTACACTTTCATATCTTATGCTACAGAAAATGCCAAAACTGTCGCAAAGCAGGATCCAGAAAACCTATTGTTCCGACTGAAATATGCAGTAGCCAAGACAAAACTGTAATTAGAAAGATGTTCAAATCCCTTTGTGGGCTTCCATATGATTCCTTCGTATCCAGTCATTGGAATACTTTGTTCCTTCAACAAAGTCGTGACACTCTGGTATCATAAATTTTTGGTCCGGCAAGGGATAAGAGATGTTAATGAAACTGGGCTCAATTTCGACAGTAAGTGGTACTAACAAATCTAGCAATGGTTAAATCAATAATACTTTCTGTGAAAAAGCTGCTAAGTAACAAATAATTTTCGATCAAACTGATTGTCATCGTGCCACATAAAATTGTTATAGCAGCACCAATCATAAAAATGTTATAATTCAAACTCAACGTGCCATAGATGGACACAAACTCCTCAGACGAGTGTTGAGCTACCAGCAGGCAACCAACAACCGTTGGTTTTGTAGGACACGCACTGACCGCCTCAGTACGTCCCAAAATGATGAATCTCTTTCGTCTCAACAGAAACTGGTCAACATGCGACAGCGTGAAGTCCCTAAGGAAGTTCAGCAACCCACATTCACATGTATTTAGCGCTCTATATAGATAAGCGATGCTGTAGTACAATCTTTTGAAAGGACGAGCAACTAGTTCATCTGCAGGAAAATGGGAAATGAAACGTACAGCAGCCACTTTAAGGAGTCCTAGCTTTCATGTGAAGCGGTTTAGAATAGCAACATGATATATGTCATTTGTGTCTGCTACGAAGGACCCACATAGTTGTAAATCATCCAGTCTAGATTCTAGTTGCCTGGGCTAAGTCCGAAAGTGCCACAACAACGGTGGACTTCGCTTGTCATTTAGAACAGCGGGTAGCCTATGTCGCAGAGAGTTTCCTACGGCGTCAGCAGAAACTGGTCTGCAGGCTGGAACAAAAATAAATGTAAGTTTCAGAGAAGTTACAACTTTCTCCGCTATGCATATAGTGTAAGTAAACATGGTTGACACGAGGGCAGTGCCCTCTTAAATGGGACGATCATTCTTTGATGTACTTCATAGCGAGCTGTCACTTGAGAATGCCACAACAGAACGAAACGTCAATCGTGAAAAGTACATCCAGTAACAATCCAGGCGGAAAATGATGTCATTTATAAACTATTGCAGGACTGTTGACGCAAGTGAACAGAAACTAATCCTAATTAACAAATAAATGAAATTAGCGGTAGATGGGGGGAGGGGGCGGGAGGGGAGCAAGATCAAAGGGAACACCCGTTACAGAGACTAAAGGCAATCAGTCTGCACCACAACAGCGACAGTTTACTTTAAACTAAAAACGTTAATTTACCGTTTAGCGTTTCTATGGAATCGCGAAACTGGCCAGTCGACTGTGGAACATCATAGAGTGTAAAAGGCAGACATTTGTGGTACAACGTGGTACGTCTCTGACGATCTTCAATCAAATATTTCTAAAAGTATCCTGACACTTTACCTTCTGGAAATTCCAAGAACATTGCAAGGAACTAAGTTGGAGGATAAAACATAGGTTTCCGACGGGCTTCTGTTTCTGGCCCAGCGACAGAAACGTCAGTCTTAACGAACGTAATAAAGTGGCTACTGGGCTCAAGCCTGTAACGTTTTGAGACTCTAATTATTTAAACTTGTCTCAAGGGCCAAACTGAGGTCCTAGCCAGACCCGCCAATAAATTTAATCTTCTACAACGATGTTTCCATAGCGTGCAGCGGAATCTCTTAGGTCGCAGATCTCCTAGAAAATGTAACTGAGCTTTACTTTAGAGTATTCTTGCCAGCTGTCAGTGGTAACGGGCACCAAGAGTTGTTCACGTTGCCTGATGATGAATTTACCTCGCTGTTAACAGTGAAGTACGCAGAATTTCTAACAACCTTGAAGAAACTAACCTATATGGTTTTGGAGACAGTGCTGAACCCTAAAAAAGGGAAGCCCACGTCTCAGTGGATCTTACATGTCCTGTTATTGTGTAAGTCTTCTACAGTTGTGGAAAAATTTACGTATATGTAGAGACTACGGAAACTCGTGGCATATATGATGCATCTGAAAGAAATCACGTCTTTTTACCCGCAACACTAAGTATATACAGGTTTTTATTATAGGACGGTTGTCTTTCACGTTTTTTGTATATGAACACTTAATGGCATTATTGAGACACATTGATATTTCAAAACTTTATGCTCACCTGTTTAATAGTGTGATGGTCCACTTTAATGAATGCAGCAATAAATCTGTATAGCATAGATTCGACAAACCCTTGGTAGGTTTCCAGAGCTGTATGATGTCGAAAGCCTCTCCGTAAGTCAGGCAATTCCCGTAAATTAAGAGCCCTGATAAGGCGCCAGTATTTTGCGTCGTAAATGATCCAATTTCCACCTCTTGCCACGTGATTAATCTGAAATGAGGAAATGTTTTGTAGGGTCTGTATCATTTAGGAGGACATTTTAGTGTGACTGACATCATCAGGTACATTTTCCACTAATTCTTAATGTTCATTGCACGATGGGTGTCTGGTTTGATTATCAAAGACTGTCAGCTCAATGGAATATGAGACAGGAAAGGGACATAGGTCTCATGGTGTGTGTGCTGGCAGTCCTCGCCACCCCAGATGTGGCATTTAGTGTTAGGATGTGGCGGCACAGCTTTCAAAGGGGGTTCCCCAGTCCAGCTCACTGTAGGAGTCCCACAAGAACACTCTGGGTGGCACAGTCCTTTCATGCTAGAGCGATCGGTGAACTCACAGACTGGATCGCGAGAGTGCAGACACGATAGGCACCTGAGCTCAGTTGGCACCTTGCAGTCGAGTCTGGAAATCTTATTGAATAATATAGAGGAAGCATGGAACGTTGTAAGTGACACGGTGGCACCAGCAGCCGTTAGCTCGGTGGTCACCGTCGCCGGCTGCTTCCACGAATTTTTCACTGAGTGATCTCCGAGTGGTGGAATTTTGTTTAGGTAGCAAAACAAGGATAAATTCTAGAAATTTTAACCCCAAAAACTAAGCTAAAGTTGCTGGGTAGTCGGCGGTTGGAAGAATGAGCAGAGAGGGAGAGAGTGCAGGAGGAAGGAAATCAGAGGTTTGCTGGAGAGCCAGTGGTTCTTAGAGAAGGTCCTCCCGTAAGGAACGGTCGTCTTCCGTGTCGGTTCTTGTTGACAACGGACGGACTTGCTGTAATTTGCTCTCAGGCAAAGTTCTATTTTAGACTGCTGTACTTGTAAACTTGGACAATTCTGAACTTCGCCTTTCTGGCTTAGAGTTCTCATCTATTTCGCAGAATATGGTGATCTTGAGATCATTTCTCTTGTTATGCACCCACGCTGATACGTTTCTGAACTTTGCCGTTCTGGCTGGGAGTTCACGTCTCCCGTCTGTTATGTGTAGAGAATCTACAAGACGGTATTCAGATATAACAGTTTTGTGGATCGCAGTCTGCTCTCTAGGATCTTTTATTTTAGCATTCAGAATATTTTGAAGGGCTGTAGCTTTGTCGACGGCGCAGATTTCTTCGTCCGCAGCTCGTGGTCGTGCGGTAGCGTTCTCGCTTCCCACGCCCGGGTTCCCGGGTTCAATTCCCGGCGGGGTCAGGGATTTTCTCTGCCTCGCGATGACTGGGTGTTGTGTGATGTCCTTAGGTTAGTTAGGTTTAAGTAGTTCTAAGTTCTAGGGGACTGATGACCATAGATGTTAAGTCCCATAGTGCTCAGAGCCATTTCTTCGCTAAACGTCACTCTGTTGCGCTACCACGCTGTATTCACGGTGATATTACGATTCACTCCCGCATTTTGCATCTTCTTTCGCAGATCACATCCAAAAACAGAAAAGAACTAGGCAGTTGATCCTTAATATTAGTTTAGCGTGACTTTTATTTTGTTTTACATGCCCGTTGGACGATTATGGCATTGTTTCATTTTGATTTAAAAGGATTCTGACTTAAAACAATTTTGTATACTTCAGAATTGCATTTATTCTTTCAGCAGACATCAGTTTCCCTTGATCGATGATTTTTGTTGTTTTGCTTTTTTTGAAAAAAAATCTTCAGATGCCATAGTTAATTTGGATGAGCTTGGGGACGAGAATATAGTCTGAATATCCTAGGAAATCACTGAAGAGTCTGTGTGATATGCTTTAATTGTAGGCTATTCATTGTGATGCAACTATTTGTTGTTATCGGCTAGGTATGGTTTCTAATCACTACCTCCAGGGGGTATCTGTAAGTGACAGGGCCACTCTTCATATCACGTTAGTTAAATCCTTTGCTTTGGTTTGTCTCCATACTCAGAGAGTTAAAAGGCGTATAACGTGCACACACACACACACACACACACACACACACACACACACACAGGCGACCCACAAACCAGGAGGGGTGTTAGAGCATGTGGACAGAGAGCTGGCGCACATAGCCATTCCGTCAGGTTCAAACCAGGCGAATTTGCTGGCCAAAACAACAATGTGAATTAACTACCGAGCTCCTCAAACCACTGTAGGATTCTGGCCTTGTGACAAAGGCCGTCGATGGAAATGTTAAGCATCAAGGGATGCATGTGTTCCACAGTAATGTTCGCATAGTCCACAGCTTTTATGGTGCCCTCTATTACTACCACAGATCTCATGGACACCCTGGTGAACGATCCCCGTAGTATAATACTGCCCCCACTGTTCAGTGTTAGTTGTGAAATGCATGTTCCAAGCAGTGGTCCGCTTGGATTCTGCATATCCAGACCCGACCATCAACCTGATGTAGAATGGAACATGATTCAGCCGACCAGGAGACTCGTTCCCATTGATCCATGGTGCATTATATATGACTCCATGCTCACTGTAATCGTGATTGAGGATGTCGTTGGGCCAGCATGGGAACGCGCAGAGGTCGTCTGCTGTGGAAACCCATGTTCACCATTGGGTACTGAACATTATCATCTGAAATATAAGGTCGCGTTTTTGAGTTTTACATTCCGGATGTTGTCGGCCAATCCGCTTGGTCATCAGCATAAGTGCTATGGTGTGAATGTCTGATCGAGTGAGCGCAACATAGCAAATACTGTGTACCAACCTCTGCTCAGGTAATGACCATACAGTAAGCGATGACGGAGAAATTTTGGCAGGTTTCCCCTGCGTTTTGGCGTGCTCAGAGAAATTCTTGCTCGTCACTGGAGCGAAATTCGTGAGTTTTCCCTTCCAAGCCGTCGGGTTCTGGGAGCAGAGAGGTACATGGAGAAGTCGAGAGATATCTACATCTACATCTACATCCATACTCCGAAAGCCACCTGACGGTGTGCGGCGGAGGGTACCTTGAGTACCTCTATCGGTTCTCCCTTCTATTCCAGATGTGTAACCGTGCGGTCGTGGCGCGCAGTCGCAGCCTGGCACAGTTTTGCAAAGTACTTTGAGTAAATATGGATTTTAAGTGTTAATGCTGCTTTTGCTTTGGGTGGCTCACAATTTGCGAGGTCTATTCCTTAGCTAGCGTTTCCTCTTCAGTAATTTCACTTATTTTGACCTTTGATCCGTTTTTCACTTGTGTTTGCGAGCTGCACATATCTGGGAAGACGAATCCTGGTTCCGTAGCATTTGGTCTGAGGCATTAATCATATACTAAGAGTGCTTACTGTACCTACGATAACTTTACTCAAGCAGTGCTCACATTAGTGTGTTTACTGTTATGGAACTGAATCTGTTAAACTCATTTTCAAGTCATATAATTTTAGTTTGGCTTCAAGCAAGCAATCACTTGAGCTATAAACGTGTGAACAGACATTCACATTCTATTCGAACAACTTATTTCCAATCATCTAATTGTGAAATGAATTCGAGAATTAAAGTAATAGATTAAAATATAGGATTTTATCCTTTTTTCCCTACGACAGCCCATGCCAGGCGACTCTAATTGAAATATAAATATGGCCGATTCATTTTTTTGGGAAACTAAAGTATGCTCTTGCTGTGGCGGCGTTCCATTGACAATACAGTTGCCTCTATTTGGAACATTTTAATATATGCGGTAGGAAATTTAGATCAATTTGCATAATGAATTACTAACACGAATTTCTTCGATTTGTAATTTCCACAGTTTTGAGATCATAGAGTATTTCTATTACTGTAACTGGTTTAATGTTACACAAGGTGTGCACCAGCTTTTATAACGCTTCTGTGTCGAGTACGTAAGTGTGGTAGCCAGTTTGCATACTCCACTGCCGAACCCTAGCACGTCACGGTTACACACAACCAATAGGCACATATTTTAAAAGTTAAAACTGCTGCTACATTGATTGACCCATAAGTGGCATACGATACAGTACGGAGATAAAGTCTGATAGACATGCTTCTTCATACGATGCACAAGCGTCTTCATATAATTTCTTGCAAATCAACCGCTCGATTAATCGACAGCATGGTAAACGGCTGAGCATTCCAAGTAGTTGTGAGATCCGATATCTGCTCCCCAAGAAAACTGAAAAAATAGTCTACCACAGGCGTCAGCCCTTGCTCCTCTTCAGCTTGCGTATTGCAGACATGTCAAAAACAAAATCACAGAAGCTTAGTTACACCAAAGACTGGGTACCTGCACCAAGATGTAGCTAAACTGAACTGTCAGAAGAAATGGTAATGGAGGATCTACACTTAGCTGGGTATTACTTTCACAAATGGAGACTCCAACCAAACGCCACCTAAACGGAGGATTCCTGCTTCACCAATACAATAAATTCGCCGAAAGTTTAAAATATTACACTTATTCGTAATAAAACATCATTTATCAGGGGTTAATCCTTGATAGGACTATCTTTTAGAGTGCATCTAACAAAAACGACCGAAAAATTGAAAACAAGAGCATAGGTATCCATCCTACGTTCTTGTGCTCTGTGTCTTGTCTTCTCAGCTGCAGAGTATTGTGCCCTAATTTGGCTGAACAGCCCAAATGCATAAAAAAGAGACGCCCAGCTAAATAGCACCATGAGAACTATTTTTCATGTTGTCAAATCAGTAACTAGTGAATGGCTACCATTATTAAACCATTCTCCACGTCCTCACCCACGACTCATAAGTTCTCTCATGAACGAGTAGAAAAAGATGGCAGATAGTAAAAATCTACCAGTATAGCAAACCATCGATGATGTACACAATAACTGACTTCCCTCTATGCAACAACCAGAAAAAATAGTAAGAGTGGCGGTCGAAGATAAGTTCAACGCACAGCCTCAAGAATGGACTGATCAACAAAATAATATTTTGCTATATACGACCCAAAAAGCACTGGCATTTGACCTGCCACCCAAAACATGACCAACGCTGTCAGAATTGGAACCCAACATGGCATATATGCATATTTTTTATACAAATGTGGTAAGCAACCATCCGCACTATGTGACAGACCCACAAACTATCAGATACACCACAGAACGCCCCACAACACCACATGATGGCAGACCAGAAAACTTCCTGCTGGCGACTCCGAAGTCGAAAGATCACATAAATTCTCTAGATGATTGTTTATAAGGTTTTGTATTGTATATTTTGCTTTATATTATGTGTGATTTTTCTCAATGTGTTAAAAAGCCATCCGATAAATAAATGATCACGAAAATTCGAGCTGCCACACAGTAAGTTAAACGGTCGATTATTTGACGAACGAAAAATCAAACTAATCGTCCCTGTTCGCCAGACTGATTGACTGACAGCTTCCTTTTGTCGCATTGTGTCAAACAAGAAATGTGTAAACAGCGATTTTCAACATCTCTAGATGAATCCTTCCGCGAGCTATCGACATCAAAGTAGAAAAATGTTGCAGGAACTGATCCGAACCTATGAAATCCATACATATTATAAAACTATGTATATGCATGTGTGTGTGTGTGTGTGTGTGTGTGTGTGTGTGTATGTGTGTGTGTGTGTAAGTATATGCCACATCTCTTCCTAAACCATATGAGAGATTTCAAGCGACTTTGGTACACATATCCCTTACTGTCAGGCAACAATTACTGTAGGGGTAAGAACCATTTAACTATCGTAGTTCAAGAGATATGACGTCATAAACACTGAGATACGTGAGAAAATGCCTATCATAAATGATGTTTTAATACATTTATTCCTCACTACTAAGACGCTCCTACAGTCGAGTCAACTTAAGGAAATCCTTGTTACACGCCAGCGCTTTTGACAGCTTTCAACAGCTTTCAACCGTGAAGCGCAAACGGCTACAGGCGATAATGATAGCCGTTTGTAGGGATATGAAGAGGCGTTGCCGTAGAGGCGTTCACAAAATCACGTCGTGGACAAGCGAAGCAGCTGCGTCCAGCATACAGAAATTGTCCGGAATCATATTTCTTAATTCGGATATTGGATTTATACATTTGTACATTGTGCCCATTTCTTTGTACGAGTGAGCCATAATTTCAAACGTCTTTCACGAACACACAGAAGTGAAATTTTTTCGATTCTTCACTGCAAACATAGTTCACTATTTGTTTTTCTAATAGAAAATTGGCAGGACGAACAGTAAAAACTGTTATTCTTTTATTGTTTTTGTAAAAACGTAAAGGGCATCTCGTGTAGTTACTCTGGTCACTTGTTGTGTCCATGTGTCACACAGCATTCGGGTAGCAGAGAAGCACAGTGGGGCAGCGCACATATTTGGGTAGCATTGTGCATGACATTATCAAATTATTAGGCAAGACATAGTCAGTGGAAGATGGATTACCAGTGGAAAGTCATCAGTAGCGTACATCCCAGCAGAGAAAAAATTTCTCGGGAGAAGAAGCATTGACTGGCAGTGTGAGTGAGGTAGAAAATGTGCTACTACCCATCACTATGATCATCATCTTGTCTCCCCTAAGACGTCCATCCAGCGCTACTCTTTCCTGAGACCTCTAGACAGCCTCCACCTTACATATCTCCCGTTAGACTGTGTACCACCGGCTACAGGGAGCTACTGTTTACTTGGCGATTCACCAGACGCACTCCTCTCACAAATAGGGACCACGAGGCCCATCGATTGTGGTGTTTTGTCCTCTATGAATGGATGTAGGAATTGTGGAATAGTATCCTCTTCACAGATGATTCACCCCTTAGCCAGGACAGCGATTCTCTTCTTGTGTGCTCGTGTGACTCGCAGTAACCCTACTAGCAGTTTTTAAAGGATTCACACGGTGGAGGCAGTATTTCTGCCAGAGCAGCAGTGTGTTAGGTATATGTATGTCGCTGCCTGGTGAAATCCTACAACTTTTAAAACTTTGGTACAGGTTCGAACAAATTTTGAACAAGTTTCACCCTGGATTTTATAACAGTTTTCAAATATGGAACCATGTGTAACATCTGACTCGTAAAACCTAGGTAATGGCGTGCTAGAACCTTTACAACTGCTACGTGATTGTTTTCTATAGCGCTTTATCTTCAAAATTACTGAACCTTGACCTGTGGTGGACCTGAAAATGATCAAACTGATACTCCAATCTACATGACACGAGCTGCACCACAGACGCCATTACCTGACTGCTGAAAATACCTCACGAGCAAATAGCAAGTACATGCGTTACAAAGGGAAGAGGTGATTTGGTTTCCACACACACTACAAAGTAAAATGGAATTAGGTATCATGAGGCCAGTTTGAATGAATGCAGATGAACAAATTCTCATGGCTGCAACACAGAACAAAGGAAAATTCTATATTGCTAAAAACATGTTGTGTAAAAAATTTGAGAAAATCAATGTTTAAAGAAAAAGGTACAGATCACCAATGCAACTGGTACACAATCGCGCAAATCACATAATCACCCGACAATATCCATAATAAAAGCTAGAAAATGTTTTCAGTTCTTTTACAAGAGAGGTAGAAAGGTAAAATAAACCATTTCTAGTCACCGATAGAAAACTTATATCTCTATATTGCCACACATGTGTGCATATGAATTTTAACAGCTTATAAAAGAAAATAATAAAATCCTGCAGGAAATCCTCAAGTACCCGATTCCATAAGTTACTCTGAATGAACGTTCTTTCAGAATATACTTGAAACACAAGAACCATGAATGAATCATGATTGAATGACACAGCTAGCGCATGCAACAAGAAGCAGTCTTACCTAGTTCTACCAAAGAGCATTCTGAAACATCAAAACACCACCATATTCGCCCAGAATGTTTAAACTACACCGAAGGAGATGAAGAATCCAGTGTTTAACTTCTTCCATTCAGAGCACATCGCTACTACTGAATTTGGCAGCCTGCCTTCTCGTTGTCTCACGCTGGTGGAAGTACCTAAACAAAGATGTAACACGTGGAGTGGCACAGAGATCTTTGCTGCTTGCCTATCGACTCATAAGGCACAGTATACTTTGAAGCAATTGACTCACACAGAGCGATCTTGCATGGTGTAACATGGGATTCAGGTAGAGGTGGCTTCAAGCTGGGAGTTACACAGACATGGGTTTCATTATTCTTTCCAGCATTTTATTTCCTGTGCTAAGACTTATTTAACAAAGCAGAAAACACTATTAAAATAAAATGAAGACTTTTTTAGACCCAAATACAGTTGAATGGGGCTTGAACAGCACAAAATATCTTCGTGAAATAATAACAATAATTAATATAAAACAATTCAATCACTTTACAATATACGGCCTTCGGCCTTCAATAGCTATGCCAATAGTAACTTATTATACCAGAAAATGTTCACATTTGTTAAAAGAAAACTCAGTGAAATCATAACTAGCTGTTTCTTGCCTGGTGACTAGTAGCTACCCCCAATCACCATGACACCAACTCCCAATATACCACTCAACTACTTATGCTTACGTGTAAGTGATCAGTACGCCAGTTACAAATGTAAAGAATTCGTTCATGCAAGGGAATATAGCAATTCACAATTCACATGAATGAACCACCGAGCATGGAACAGATCCACAGCTGTAACAAGATTTTAAATTACTTTTAACCTTTGTACAGTCACGTGCACTGCACGTTCTGATACCAACCAGACCGATTTGTGACACAATATTCACTTTAGGACGCCCCATTTGCAATAATCAGAACTGACTTAGCATGGACTGCATGCAAGTAGCTATAACATGCCGTAACTCAATCTCGCCCACTTGAGCTACAATTAACTTCAGTTAACACTTATAACACTGTGTCTCGACTTGAACACAAGAGCACCAGGATACAAACATTAACTCTAAAGCACTCCGACTGTGCTCCTTGCGGTCTACTGAAGGCGTTCCTTGCCTTCCTGTAGCGCCATGCATGGGACAGGAGAAAACAGCAGCCGATTCGACAGGTTGTTTTTCACACTCCACTGCTGTCTGTGCTGACCGCGTCCATCTGGTATCGATACACGCGCCAACTCCATCAGTACTTGGCTTCCTACTGACCTGCTTTCCTTGGTGTCCCTCCAGCAACCCTCATCACTCACGGTCCATCACAAGCCCGGATCGAGCATCGAGTCTTGGCCACCGCCACAGACCTCCGCGTTGACTGTTGACATCTCTCTGCCAATCCCCTAACACTGTGCCTGTCTCCAACCACAGACAAAGATATTACTCCGTGCCCCAACACAGCCATGGCGGCGCTACCGATGGTCACATGTCTCGCAGCAGCCACAAGCTGGCAGCACCTGTACCACATAGCCAAGAACAAGATCATCGTTGTCGCCTGAGAACACTAGCCATGCGTCCGACACGGCATATCAGAGTGTATGTTTCATGAAGCAGGGCAGAGCACATGGTACCGACTTGTTTCAGTTGGTTTCCTGGAGTTTTTGTAACAGTTGTTATCTGTTGGGCTGACATCCTGCAACGGAATATGCTCCTGTTCAATGGTGCATGAGAAACTGGGCTTTATACAATGGATCATAATGTCCAGCCACACGGGCGGACAGCTACCAGATAGGTGAAGACCTCGCGACTTGCTGGCTTCTCTGGACTTAAATCTAACTGAAAGTAGATAGAGCACTCTATCACAAATGACTGCACTTCAACGACCACCATGGACCATTTATGACCTTCAGATGGCACTTTGTCACTAATAAGAGGTATCAGCAAGAGTCATCATGGTTCCTGTGATCCACAGAATGGAAACATGTTCATCATTCTGCATTATCATGCAGTGGAATGACAGTATTGTCATTATGTTTATCGCTGGCAGAGGGATACCGCACACATTAAGTGCTATCTGTGACTCAAGGCATCTTGCAACTACGTTTCCAGACTACATAATAGTGCACTCGCTATACTCGAGTTACGTGCTGTGTCGTGGATCTCTGATCTACCTCACAGTCTACTGCCCGCTAGTAGGAATAACTTTATGCTTGACCTGGACACATTGCCTACTGCATGTACTTTAGAATCTCATTAAATCCAAATCACTGCTTTTAGCTTTTGATTGCTATTTAGAATTTAGTATTTCTAACGTGTAAAATACAATTTCTGTTATGGTTACCTGATATAGTCATTCAGTGCAGGAGGCGATCTGCAATTGTGTACTGTAGTCTTCTTTTGGAAACCAATTTCTTTGCGTATAATGCTAAGTTAAACAATTACTGGATTACTAGTTGCCATCCTCGGATCTATAAAAAGAAAATATGTCGAGGGTACATATAAAAATGTAGTAGAAGATACACAGCAGTTCAGTGATAAAAGTTACACACATATAAAACTGGAAGTCGTACTCACATCACATGCTTACACCACTCTGTCACATGAGGACTACGTAATATGCTGTAAAATATCTTACATAATTCTGCTCATACAGACGGTTACAATACAAAGTCAACATTTAATAACGAATACAGCTAATAAATAAATTTTCAAATAAAAGCATACCATAAAAAGGCGAGGCACTAGAATGACATGCCCAGTGTGCTATCGTAAAGTATGTAGAACTTAAGTACGGATGGTACGAACAAGACAGACACAACCCACATGTTGCCGCTTTATGGTATAATGCCATGGTGGCTGTGACAGAATAACTGACAACTGGATTTAAACGGAAGCTAGTGCTCAGACGTACCACCAGATGGCGGTCAGCACTGCATGACGTCAGTTACAACTAATGTAACATTGGCATTAACAGAAGGAATGTAACATGTCATTGTAAAGCCACGACTTCCTTATGGTATCTTTTTATTTAAAATTTCTTTTATTACAGGTATTCGTCATTAGCTGTTGACTTTGGATTGTATTCATCCATATGAGCAGAATTTTATGAGATTTAATACTTTATAGCATATTGTATAGTCCTCATGAGACAGAAAGGTGTAAGCATTATATGATGTAACTAACACTGCCCGGTTTCATGGGTCTGCAATTTTTGCCAATGAGCCGCTGTGTATGCCCTACTACGCTCTTTTTATATGACTGTAGATCTGAGGATGCCAATATATATTGCCGAAACTAGTAATCCATTAATTGTTAACATAGCCATCTGGGCAAATAAATTGGTTTTCAAAAGAAGACTACAGCACACAATTTCTTTTAATGCAAAAGCATATCACGCACCAGAATGTACAGTTGCTGAAATTTTGACACGTCCATTTTTCCTACCATGTTATTGGGCACGTTAGTTTTAAATCTATCCAAGAAAGAAAGCGAAGCTGTGCTACACCTTGTAGCCAGTAGTCGTGTGATGAACTAACTTGGACCTGAACACATGGTTACTAAGATCTCATATAATTTTATCTACGTATTTCCGTACTAATTCTCCAGCTGAAGTCTTGGATTAATCTTCAGACAATAGGTACGTTTTAACAAAAAGTCGGGTTTTGCGGATAATCTTAGACAATGTCCTCTTGTTGGGGCAGAGAGCAAGCCGGTTAAGTTCAAACTCGGCGAAGAAGAGACAAATAACATCAGTCATACAGGTGTCGTGCTCTTACAAGGAAAGTCAATAGAGGCAGATTCTGTGGTTTCTCTCGAAGAGTCGAGCGTCGTTGTCTATCAGTGAAGTGTTTGACTGGGAAAAGAGGGGTTTCAGGATCTAATCCCGGTCGGATATTAAAGTTTTCAGTTTTAACCTAGCCTGCACCTTTCAGCTACGAGAGGGGTCGCTAGAAACGGCACATGGTTCAGATTCCGCCTTAAACAGCAAGTCCCCTTTCTCCAGTTGTACAACTGGGGTAGGTTAGGAGCGCGCAAGTCACCGGCGTCTAAAAGAAGGACTTGCACCAGGCCAATGAGCCACACGACGTTATTATTATTATTATCATTATTATTATTATTGTAAATATTCTACATCTACATCTACATTGATACTCCGCAAGCCACCCAACGGTGTGTGGCGGAGGGCACTTTACGTGCCACTGTCATTACCTCCCTTTCCTGTTCCAGTCGCGTATGGTTCGCGGGAAGAACGACTGTCTGAAAGCCTCCGTGCGCGCTCTAATCTCTCTAATTTTACATTCGTGATCTCCTCGGGAGCTATAAGTAGGGGGAAGCAATATATTCGATACCTCATCCAGAAACGCACCCTCTCGAAACCTGGCGAGCAAGCTACACCGCGATGCAGAGCGCCTCTCTTGCAGAGTCTGCCACTTGAGTTTATTAAACATCTCCGTAACGCTATCACGGTTACCAAATAACCCTGTGACGAAACGCACCGCTCTTCTTTGGATCTTCTCTATCTCCTCCGTCAGACCGATCTGGTACGGATCCCACACTGATGAGCAATACTCAAGTATAGGTCGAACGAGTGTTTTGTAAGCCACCTCCTTTGTTGATGGACTACATTTTCTAAGCACTCTCCCAATGAATCTCAACCTGGTACCCGCCTTACCAACAATTAATTTTATATGATCATTCCACTTCAAATCGTTCCGCACGCATACTCCCAGATATTTTACAGAAGTAACTGCTACCAGTGTTTGTTCCGCTATCATATAATCATACAATAAAGGATCCTTCTTTCTATGTATTCGCAATACATTACATTTGTCTATGTTAAGGGTCAGTTGCCACTCCCTGCACCAACTGCCAATTATTATGACAAAAATTGTCTTGGCAACCTGGGAGGTGTCAGTGCAGCAGATTCTCTGAAGTCAACCATCAGAGAACGACAACGGTTTTCGGGGTGTAACAATAGCTCACTCTTAGTTTCGACATGAAAAATACTTTAAAATAAGTACAGGCAAATTAAAAAATAGCTTTAATTGTGCAGTGGTTAAGCGAAATCGAGTGATAACGAAAGAAAAAGCCAGGAAAATCTAAAGATTTAGAAACCGAAAATTGACAAAAACTTCTGTGAGGAGGAATGTTATGGCTGACTGTAGTGTTTCTTCGGGTAGATACACTTCTGGACAGCGGTAGTCTCAAGCTATTGTGGATAAAATAACTGAATATAGTTTACATAGTCTACAACAAAATTCAGAAGGTAGTAAAGAGTGATTTAAGGAAAGGAATTTGACTTATAAAGCTGTTAGAGCAATTTGGGACAGATCCTAAAACAAGAGAGTGAAATCCACTGCAGGCAAAATTTCAACTAAAACATATTAAAGGCTAATTGTGTTTGATAAAGATCTGTGGTGCCAATATAGACTCAGAAGACGAAGACAATGAACTTCATAGCACTGACCACATTAAAACAGAAAATCATGAAAACTCGTTAAAATAAAGTAAAACGAATAACAAGTGCATTAGGTAAAATAAACGCAAAATTGTTTAAATAATAGCATCTAATACTGCACAGTTGGCTGCAGTTAATGATAGGAAGTAAAATACCTGACAAGTCGAAAACAGTACAAGTAATATATTTGTTCAAGAAAGGTAATAATTAAGAAGTATAAAGCTCATGAGTTTAGTATATGAATTATATTTAATAACATTAATTCCAGAAAGTATCCTCGATGAACAACACACTGAATTTAGAAATGGAAGATCAACTATAAGCAATGCGTTTATGTGAATTCAACAGAAAAACATGTAAAGCTTTTATACACTCTGTAAAATGGAAAAGTAATTAATAAAAGCTAGTGTAAGGAACTCAGTTTTATAATAAATACTGTCGAAACTAAGACTGGTGAAATTTTAGTAAATAAATGGGAAAACGAGGGTACTACATACTCTTTTTAATATTTCTGTCAATGATATTATGCAATTTTTGAAGCTGCATATACAAAAGGAAAGGAAGTATCATGTCTTGCTTGAACAAAAAGTTGTCTGACAACAAATATCTCACAACTTCAATAACTGCTAGAACCGCCTAGATTCGAAAATAAAAGTGGCATCAGCCATAATAGATTACAAAATAAGGCCAGTAAAGAAACAAAAGTAATATTTTATAAAATTGTCTCTGTTCTAGCGTTTCTTCTTGGAAGTGAATGCTGACTTTTTACAAAAAGAAGTTTAGGTAAAGTGTGAATGGCAGAAATAAAATTTCCGAGAGGAAGATTAGATTTGATTAGATTAGTACTTGTTCCATAGATCATGAACACGACACTTCGTAATGATGTGGAACGTGTCAGAAGTTTACTCAAGGCAAGACCCCGTACGAAACGAAACAGCCCGACAGGAGAATCAGTTGCTTGTAGAATAAACAGATTCTGCAGTATCTGTTATGTGCAACGCAGAGAGCAACTCAGTATTTCGCAGACTGGCATTGGCTTTCAGACCGAGAAAGAAGTCTGATCCATAAGTTGTAATAGCAGAGCGAAGAAAATATTGAGAGCTGTAGATTATTACCGTTAAACCATCTACCAATCAGAGACCATTAGTTTTTTGTACAGACATCGGACTAACAAGAAAGGTCATTTGAAGAAGACCAGTGCTCTAGAAATTAAAGTGATTTAAACGTGTTTGTGTCACAACAGAAGGCCAAATCTGATGTCAGCAATTTTTTCTTCTGGGATATAGCAACGGCCTATAAAACAACAATTAGGAAACATCATATGCAAGCTGTAACATCAGAATTACAACGGATAGAAAACGCCACAGTGCAAGCGCAGCGCAAAAATTAGTATGTCTGTATGGTAATGGCACTACAGGAGGTTTCGCTGCATTTTTTAACCATTAATAATAACGGCGTCATGGGCAATTATGTCGCGACGGAAAAAACAAGTGTATTTGCCCGCGCTTTGCCGGCCGCCTGTTTGCGCTTATGGCGACACGGGTTGATGTACCGTAAAAGTGAACGCTCGACCGCATATCAAACAGCACATTAAATCATGGGCGCGGCATTATTTACCGCGGCCAAATCTGTTTAATCCCGGTGCGCGCTAATTCAGCAATACTCGTATTTCCGGATGCACGCCGCTCCCCGGCCCGCACCTGCGCACTGGCCGGCGAACGCGAAAAAGTGCGCCAGTGCAACCGCCAGTGTTTGCGAATTACAAATTATTTCATTTTTTCCCTAATGGTGACGTAATAAAATAGTTGGGCGATGGTGAAATACGTGGACGTAGCAGGCATTGGTGTCTATAAATGTAATTCACCACTGGCCATTGGCTGGGTGTTGTGTGCTGTCCTTAGGTTAGTTAGGTTTAAGTAGTTCTAAGTTCTAGGGGACTGATGACCATAGATGTTAAGTCCCATAGTGCTCAGAGCCATTTGAACCACTGGCCATTAAAATTGCTACACCACGAAGATGACGTCTACAAACGGGAAATTTAACCGACAGAAAGACGATGCTGTGATATGCAGATGATTAGCTTTTCAGAGCATTCACACAAGGTTGCCGCCTCTGGCGACACCTACAATGTGGTGAAATGAGGAAAGTTTCCAACTGATTTCTCATACCCAAACAGAAGGTTGACCGGCGTTGTCTGGTGAAACGTTGTTGTGATGCCTCGTGTAAGGAGGAGAAATGCGTACCATAACGTTTCCGACTTTGATAACGGTCGGATTGTAGCCTATCGCGCTTGCGGTTTATCATATCGCGACATTGTTGCTCGCGTTGGTCGAGATCCAGTGACTGTTAGCAGAATGGAATCAGTGGGTTCAGGAGGGTAATACGGAACGCCGTCATGGATCCCAACGACCTCGTGCACTAGCAGTCGAAATGACCGGCATCTTATCCGCATGTCTGTAACGGATCGTGCAGCCACGTCTCGATCCCTGAGTCAACAGATGGGGACGTTTGCAAGACAACAATCATCTGCACGAACAGTTCGACGACGTTTGCAGCAGCATAGGCTATCAGCTCGAAGACCATGGCTGCGGTTACCCTTGACGCTGCATCACAGGCAGGAGCGCCTGCGATGATGTACTCAACGACGAACCTGGGTGCACGAATGGCAAAACGTCATTTTTTCGGATGAATCCAGGTTCTCTTAACAGCATCATGATGGTCGCATCCGTGTTTGGCGACATCGCGGTGAACGCACATTGGAAGCGTGTATTCGTCATCGCCATACTGGCGTATCGCGCGGCGTGATGGTATGGGCTGCCATTAGTTACACGTCTCGGTCACCTCTTGTTCGCATTGACGACGTTTTGAACAGTGGACGTTACATTTCAGATGTGTTACGACCCGTGGCTCTACCCTTCATTCGATCCCTGCGAAACCCTACATTTCGGCAGAATAATGCACGACCGCATGTTGCAGGTCCTGTACGGGCCTTTCTGGATACAGAAAATGTTCGACTGCTGCCCTGGCCAGCACATTCTCCAGATCTCTCACCAATTGAAAACGTCTGGTCAATGGTGACCGAGCAACTGGCTCGTCACAATACGCCATTCACTACTCTTGATGAACTGTGGTATCGTGTTGAAGCTGCATGGGCAGTTGTACCTGTACACGCCATCCAAGCTCTGTTTGACTCAATGCCCAGGCGTATGAAGGCCGTTATTACGGCCAGAGTGGTTTTTCTGGGTAGTGATTTCTCAGGATCTGTGCTCCCAAATTGCATAAAAATGTAATCACATATCAGTTGTAGTATAATATATTTGTCCAATGAATTCCCGTTTAACATCTTCATTTCTTCTTGGTGTAGCAATTTTAATGGCCAGTAGTGTAGATTTCTTACTAGTACCTTCCAGCAACACGCAAGTGTTATGGAGATTCTTCGGGAACTCATATGAGGAAACCGACATTCTTTCTGCAAAACACTACTGACAAATTTTAGAGAAGCGGTATTTTAAGCCGACTACAGAACGATTCTGTTGCCGCCAACACACACGAAGATAAAGCACGAGAAATTAGGGTTCATACGGAGGCGTATAGATAGGCGTTTTCCCTCGCTCTATTTGCGAGTGGAACAAGAAAGGAAATGACTAGTAGTGGTACAGGGTACCCCGCATTACACACCAATGGAAGAGAATGATTTAACAGCTTTCGATTCTAGTAACCGAGACTAATGGAAGGAGAAAGCGGGAAGTCAAAGGAGAAGAATATGAAAATGAAATGAAGATGAGTGCTACATGAAGCTGGGCTAATTGATGGCAAATAGAGCAGGTAAATTCCTTGCTGGATTCCAAAAGAACCGGAGCTGACAGGCTAGTGAAAGACGGACAGATCACGTTATTAAGCATGTAAAAGCAACACTGATGGCTATGCGCTAGCCTCCATGTCTGCCCCGAGGATCAACAACGAACTTGAACAGATGTCATGTGACGTCCGCAACGACCGAAACACAACGATCATCAACGAACAAAATGAAAAAATATATATATAAATATAGCTGAGTGGTCATCGTGACGGATTGCCGTCCTATGGGCCCGGGTTCGATTCCCAGCTGGGTCGGGGATTTTCTTCATCCCCATCCGGCGCGCAGGTCGCTCAATGTGGCGTCGAATGTAATAAGACCTGCACCAAGGCGGCCGGACCTGCCCCACTAGGGGCCTCCCCGCCAATGACGCCACACACTCATTTCCATTTTTACTACCCCCCATAAGTTTGGAAATACCTACTGATTACAGATAATAGAAAAGGAAATACATTATAAAATTGCATTTTATTGTTTTCTAAATGTTTATTAAGCTCAAACAATACATAGGTAAATGCAACTACTAAATTTTAGATCTCTCTAAATAACCACCCTTTGCTTTAATCACTGCCTTGCGTGCTCTCGACTTGCGATGTGCCAGTTTTGCCAAGGTTTCAGTTCTAAGTAGTCGCCATACTTCCTGCGGAACCTCCCACAAGTGTGTCTCACTCATTATTCCCAGTTTTCGGATCCTCCTGCCCAACTCACCCCATTGCAGCTCGATTGAGTTACCCCAGAAGACTGAGGAGGCCATTCCCCGTTCTTCAAAATTTTCTGAACTTCTAGCGATGATACATAGTTCTGACACGAGCGGGACGTATGTTTCGGGTCGTTGTCCTGCTGCAAGACAGGCATTTTCCCATTCAGAGGCAAATCAGATGTTTTGGCATATCGCTGGAGAATGGCCGTCTCACTGTTAATTCACTCACTGTACAATTTAACCGCTTGTCTGTTCCTCTTTAACAAGGTGAATCTTCCTAAAACTGTCTACCATCACTTCTCAAAAATGATAACGATGCGAACTAATTCCTAACTTAAACTCGCGTGCTGTGCAAAACTCTGGATGACACAAACACTCATTATTATTTGCTCGACATTATTCTACGAATCTGAAGTTATCGGTTTCTATAAAGACGCAATGCTACTCTGAAAGTAACCCGAGTTCTGAAATAAATGCGCAACTGAACATAAACAGAAATTCGTGGTTGTAAACTGTGCTTTTATTTACATCAATTCTTGACAACCATTTTTGCAGATTTCTCGAAAGCATCGCACAGCATGCAGCAGCAAAACGATATTAAAAACTACGACTTAAAATTCCGTACCATAAAGTGCAATGTGCGTACGTACATAATAAACTGTATGAAGGGTTGGAATCTTAACTGGTAAGAAATGACTTCTGACAAAATTCAAATGAAGCTCTGTATTTAATAGTAATGCTTTAAAAACCAACTGAATGTTCACGATAGTATTTACATGGCGTGACTTTAATAAATAACTTTAAACAAGGGGAATCTCATCTTCCTATTAGAACAATTCACATAAGAATCCTACTATCTCAGCCTCTTTACTACTGTCTCAATAACACAAAACAATGGAGCTTGCTTGTGTGCTAACCTCAATCTCTCGGCATTCCAGAAAAGGTCACAAACAATCTCCTAAGTATCTCTCCATAACTGCACAGAAAATATTCATACTACAGTACCATCAATCTCGTTTCACACATATGAAGATTTCCGGCCATTCTTCAAAATACATCTGCTACTCCACACTGCTCGTCTTAGAATGCGTGTAACTTTGCCAGCGCTCTCAGGCAGGGGCGATGTAGCAACACAAAGATATTGTAGCAATAGTCAAAGCTTGTTCACACATGGTTTTGCTTTGTATGAGCTATGTACACAACTGGCCATTAAAATTGCTACACCAAGAAGAAATGCAGATGATAAACGGTTATTCATTGGACAAATATATTATACTTGAACTGACATGTGATTACACTTTCACGCAATTTGGGTGCATAGATCCAGAGCAATCGGTACCCAGAACAACCACCTCTGGCCCTAATAACGGCCTTGATACGCCTGGGCATTGAGTCAAACAGAGCTTGGATGGCGTGTACTGGTACAGCTGCCCGTGCAGCTTCAACACGATACCACAGTTCATCAGGAGTAGTGAATGGCGTATTGTGACGAGCCAGTTGCTCGGCCACCATCGACCACACGTTTTCAATTGGTGAGAGATCTGGAGAATGAGTTGGCCAGGGCAGCAGTCGAACATTTTCTGTATCCAGAAAGTCCTATACAGGACATGCAACTTCCGGTCGTGCATTATCCTGCTGAAATGCAGGGTTTCGCAGGGATCGAATGAAGGTAGAGCCACGGGTCGTAACATATCTGAAAGTAGCTTACACTGTTCAAAATGCCGTCAAGGCGAACAAGAGGTGACCGAGACGTGTAGCCAATGGCACCCCATACCATCACGCCGGGTGATGCGCCAGTATGGCGATGACGAATATACGCTTCCAATGTGCGTTCACCGCGATGTCTCCAAACACGGATGAGACCATCATGATGCTGTAAACAGAACCTGGATTCATCCGAAAAAATGACGCTTTGCCATTCGTGCACCCAGGTTCGTCGTTGAGTACACCATCGCAGGCGCTCCTGTCTGTGATGCAGCGTCAAGCGTAACCGCAGCCATGGTCTCCGAGCTGATATTCCATGCTGCTACAAACGTCGTCGAATTGTTCGTGCAGATGGTTGTTGCCTTGCAAACGTCCCCATCTGTTGACTCAGGGATCGAGACGTGGCTGCACGATTCGTTATCCGTTACAGCCATGCGGATAAGATGCCTGTCATCTCCACTGCTAGTGATACGAGGCCGTTGGTGTCAAGCACGGTGGTCCGTATTACCCTCCTGAACCCACCTATTCCATATTCTGCTAACAGTCATTGGATCTCGACCAACGTGAGCAGCAGTGTCGCGATACGATATACCGCAATCTTGATAGGCTACATTCCGACCTTTATCAAAGTCGGAAACGTGATGGTATGCATTTCTCCTCCTTACTAGAGGCATCACAACAACGTTTCAGCAGTCAAAGCCGGTCAACTGATGTTTTTGTATGAGAAATTGGTTGGTAACTTTCCTCATGTCAGCACGTTGTAGGTGTCGCCACCCGCGACAACCTTGTGTGAATGCTCTGAACAACTAATCATTTGCATATCACAGCATCTTCTTCCTGTCGGTTAAATTTCGCGTCTGTAGCACGTCATCTTCGTGGTGTAGCAATTTTAATGCCCAGTTGTATATTTGCCAAATAAAAGCTAGCGCTCTTGACCTCAGTGACTTCGAAGTCGACGATGCGCTCTGCTCCAACATTCCTGACTTGCTCGAAAGTACAGGCGCGGCGGCCGAGGTTTTCGCAGAATTTTGGATGGGCCCAGCCACTAGCGTTTCTCTTATTTCCTCGTCAGCTCCCACCTGTCCGGCGGTCCTTCCTTTTTCTGAAGCGGCACTTTCGACTGTGGCGACCCTTCGAGCCGCACAAAAGCCTCGTCGGCGGCAGGCGGGCTCCCACACGCGCCCCGCGCGCAGGAATGCCGCGGGCCCTAATGCTGACGCACGGCCGCCAAATTCCTGGCGCCAGCGCCGACACGCCGCGCAATGCGCACAAAAACGGCCGCCGGCGCCTGCACCCCGTCCAGTATTAGTTGGGCCCGAGCGCGGCCAAGACGTTCCAGAAAAAACCGCAACAGCAGCCAGCGCAATTATACGTGCCTAACAGAGTGCTCCTTCAGGAGGACGAAAAACCCTTGCTGGCGATTCCTCGGATTTCACTTCGCCTTGCGGTGTAATCATTATCACCTCTTCCTCTTTTGTTGCGTCTTAACGTCCAGTCGATGTCACCAGAGACCAGAATACTAATTAGAAATTAACTGCTGTGGGCTGGATTACAATACCTCGTCAAACGAGTGATCATTTCAGACCGAGTTGCATCTCACTGACAGACGGAATCGACCGGGACCTTATTAGAGGAACTACCTCAACACTGAATTTCGGGCTACTCAAAGATATGGAATCTACATCTACATCTATATCTACATCGATACTTCGCAAATCATATTTAAGTGCCTGGAAGAGGCTCCATCGAACCACCTTCACACAAATTATTTATTGCTCCACTCTCGAACAGCGCGCGGAAAAAACGGACACCTATATCTTCCCGCGCGGGCTCTGATTTTCCTTATTTTATTGTGATGATCGTTTCTCCTTATATAGGTCGGCTTTACAAAATATTTTCGCGTTCGGAGGAGAAAGTTGATGACTGAAATTTCGAAAGAAGATCCAGCTGCAACGAAAACCGCCTTTGTTTTTATGATTTCCACCGTAAATCCTGTATCATGTCCGTAACACTCTCTGCCCTATTTCTCGATAATACAAAAAGCGCTGAACTTTCTCGATGTACTCCGTCAGTCCTATCTGGTAAGGACCCCACACCGCGCAGCAGTACTCGAAAAGAAGCAGACAAGCGTATGTATGCAGTCTCTTTAGCAGATCTGATACCTTTTCTAAGTGTCCTACCAATAAAACGTAGTCCTTTGTTAGCCTCCCCTACAACATTTTCTATGTGTTCCTTCCAGTTTAAGTTAAAAAATGGTTCAAACGGCTCTAAGCACTATGGGACTTAACATCTGAGGTCATCAGTCCCCTAGATTTAGAACTACTTAAACCTAACTAACCTAAGGACATCACACACATCCATGCCCAAGACAGGATTCGAACCTGCGACCATAGCAGCAGCGCGGTTCCGGACTGAAGCGCCTAGAACCACTCGGCCACCACAGTTTAAGTAGTTCGTAATTGCAATTCCTAGGTATATAGTCGAATTTACAGCCTTAGATTTGATTGTTTTATCGTGTAACCGAAGTTTAACGGATTACTTTTGGCAGTCATGTGGATGACCTCACACTTTTCATTACTTAGGGACAATTTCCAATTTTTGCACCATGCAGATATCTTATCTGAATCGTTTTGCAATTGGTGTTGATCTTCTGATGACTTTACTAGGCGATAAAGGACAGCATTATCTGCCAACAACCTAAGATGGATGCTCAGATTGTCTACTAAATCGTTTATATAGATACGAAACAGCAGAGGGCCTATAACAGTACCTTGCGGAATGCCAGAAAACACTTCTGTTTCACTCGATGACTTTCCGTCAGTTACTACGAACTGTGACCTCTCTGACAGGAAACCACGAATCCAGTCACATAACTTAGACAATATTCCATAATCACGCAATTTGGTTACAAGCCACTTGCGAGGTACGGTGCCAGAAGCCGTCTGGAAATCTAGAAGTACGGAATTAATTTGAAATCCCCTGTCGATAGCACTCAACACTTCGTTTGGGTAAAGAGGTAGTTGTGTTTCACAAGAACGATGTTTTCTAAATCCGTGTTGGCTAGGTGTCAATAGTCCGTGCTCTTCGAGGTAATTCATAATGTTCGAACACAATAGATATTCCAAGATCCTGCTGCATATCGACGTTACTGATAAGAGCCTGTAATTGAGTGGATTACTCCTGTTGCCTTTCTTGAATACTGGTGCGCCCTGTGCAACTTTCCAATCTTTGGGTACGGATCTTTCGGCGAGCGAGAGGTTGTATCTGATTGTTAAATATGAAACTATTGCATCAGCATACTCTGAAACTAACCTGAAAGGCCTACACAATCTAGACGGGAAGACTTGCTTTTATTAAGTGATTTAAGTTGCTTCAGTACTTCGATGACGTCTACCTCTAAGTTACTCATCAGTTTCGTTAAATATAAATCGGAATTAGGATCTCGCCACAGTGCACAGTGGGGTGGCTTGATTGTTTCAGCAATACCTTACCTTTTGTACTGAAGGATACTGAAAAGAGGGCAGACTAACGTTTGGTTCCTTTTCAGCAGTTGGAGGGGCAGCAGTCTGGATGACCAACTGATGTGGCCCAGTAATACTACCCAACATGGCCTTTTTATGTTGTACTGTGAACGCCTGAAAGCAAGAGGAAACTACAAATGATATACTTTCCGAGGACATCAACGCTGCTGTGTGAAGAGCTGTATCAAACAAGGCTCCGGACTGAAGACCACACAATCGTCTCAGCTGTGTCACTGGGTTCGTGATTTCCTGTCAGAAAGGTCACAGTTCGTAATAATTGACGGATAATCGGGTAAAACAAAAGTAATATCTGGCGTTTCTCATGAAATTGTTATAGGCTCTCTGCTGTTCCTGATCCACATAAACGATTAAGGAGACAATGTAAGCAGTCGTTTTAAATTGTTTGCAAAGACAAGGTTTTTGTACGGCGCAAGAAGTGTCAATTGACTGTAAATCATGAAAAGGGTGAAGTCATCCTCACAAGCACTAAAAAGGATACGCTGAATTTCAGTTACACGATAAATCACACAAGTTTAAAGGCTGTACACCCAACTAAATAGTTAGGGATTAAATTACGGATAACTTAAACTGGAACGATCACGTAGATAATACTGCGGGGAAAGCAAGCCGGACGCTGTGGCCGAGCAGTTGTAGGCACTTCAGTCCGGAACCATGCTGCTGCTGTGGTCGCAGGTTCGAATCCTACCTCGGGCATGGATGTGTCTTATGTCCTTAGGTTAGTTAGGTTTAAGTAGTTCTAAGTCTAGGGGACTGGCGATTTATTGGCACAACACTTAGAAAAAGAAACAGGTCTACTGAAGACACTACTTAGATTGTGTTTGTCCGCCCTCTTGTGGAGGGCTGCTGTGCGCTGTGAGATTCGCATCAGATAACAGACAGGATTGACGGAGGACATGGAAAAGGTTCAAAGAAGGAACGCTCGTTTTGTATTATCGCGCAATAGGGGAGAGAGTGCAACGGGTATGGTACACGAATAGGGGTGGGAGTCATTAAAACAAGGGCGTTTTTCACTGCGGCAGTACCTTCTCATGAAATTTCAATCATAAGTTTCTCCTCAGAGTGTGAAGATAAATTGTTGGTGACCACGTACATAAGGAGAAATGATCATCATAATTCACACAGGATGGTCGGCAACCCTCAGAAAAGCTCGTAATGGTGTTACAGGGTAAGGTGTGCTGAGAAATAATTGCTGAGAAAAAAATCCGATACGTTGCGCTGTTTTCATGTTAATTAGAGTTGAAGTTAGCCAGTCAGGCTGTTGCGTGCGCAAATTCAAACGGCCCGCCCTAGACGGTGTTACCAAATGTATTCTTCGTTTGATTTCCTAAGACCGAACAAAGGAGTAGCACAAAAACTGATCATGGGACGTTAGTAAGGATCGAACCCGAGCCAAAGACTGAGCCGCCTCGTGTGCTATCATCTACGCTACGAGAACAACTAACACTAATTGTATCTGGCGAACCGCTTGAATTGAAGCACGCAACGACCTGATTGGCTAACTTCAACGCTAATTAACATGAGCCATCTTGGATACGTTGAGAGTGGCTTTGTGATTCATGCTTTTTGCGGTCAGGTGTTAGGCCATACAACATACTTTCTTTATACGGCGGAGAACTTAGTCACATTTTTACATTGTGTAAGAATGATCGAAAATGAACATCCTGGTCATACTTTTGTATTACTTTAACATATGTGCAAGATCCCATTTTCCGGTGCAGTATCAAAGTCTCACCCTCTACCGAATATTTTCATCCATAGAAATCAGATCGCGTTGTTGTTCACGCATGAGCCAAATTTTTGTTGAAGAAGGGGAGTACTTTTACGTTATAAATACCGAAGTTATACCAGTTACGTACTCAGTTTTAATTTAAATAGGAAGTACGAGGCTTTCAAGACTTTTACTAACTCTACTGATTGATTTTCTTTGACTCTGAAGAAAACTATCTTCAGTTCAAAACTGCACAGGCTTCCGCGACCTGTGTCAGTTGACATAAAAGTTCCCTGGGTGTGGTAACGCGAACGCGTCGTATTGTAAAGAAAAAAATAAAATAAAAAATATAAAAAAACTTTTACTGGTGAAGTCAACGCTTCGGCGATGGTTACAGTGGCCTTCTTCTGAGTCTACAGTAGCACCCAGACTTCGTCAGTAATAGTTTTTTTAGAGTACGACACGGCAGCACACTAGGAACTTTTATGTCAGTTTTTCAGTTCGTCTTACATACTCATCTCTCGCACTCGGCCCGTCTGACATCCTCTCAATTCGCCAATCCGCTCTATGTGCGACGCCGCATTTTCTTGACAGCAATACAAGCAGACTCGTTGAGAAAGCAATTCCTGGTGATATAGCTAGAGAAAATAAAAACCATGAGGATTACCTTTGACAGAGATACGTCCATTACGTCCAGTACGTTAAAATCGAAGTGGTTACGTAAAAGACACAAAAGAAACTCGAGATTAGACGGGAGTTACATTCCTTTTCCATTTTGCCAAATGTTTTTCTTAATGAGCGCAAAAAGAGTCTACAACGTAAAATGCTGTAATACGTATGACACTCCCACAAAAAAGGATAAGCTATAGGGAAAGACTAGTAACATTTAGGGTGACCTGAAAATCCGTTAACATCTGAAAATAGACTAATTCACGGAATAATGACATACATGCCTGAACGAGTGGGAAAACTGGCCGTCAGAGGGCGCTGGACAGCAACACGCCAGTGACGCTGTATGTGAATCGTGTATAAAACGAGCTGTAGTGAGAGAGGGAATCAATTCCGCCAGCAATTTCTGCATGTTGACTTTACCAGAAAAGGCCCTGTTAGTGAAGCTTTACTACCAGAAAGGAGAATCCGCTGTTTCTGCTTTACGATGTTATCGCCATAAGAATGGTATTTGAACCGGGCAAGGTCTTGTGTAGCTGTGAAGAAAATGCTCACGAGGTTCGAAGCCCTGGGTTGTTTAGATGATCGGCCCCGTAGTAGGCGACCAGGCATAAGTGCTATTGCTGCTCGGACAGTTCAGAAAGAAATGAAGGGTTCAGCGCGTTCATCTCCGCATAGTGAAGTCAGCATTTGTGAAGTCGCATGTCGCACCGGCGTACCACGCATTACCGTTTGGACTTTGGAGAGCACTAAGGTGTACCCTCTAGTGCTATTCATACAGAATCCAGCGTCAACACGAACTGTTAACTACCCACTTTATGACGCGGAGAGCATTTCGGTATGGGCATTTCAAAACATGGGGAAATACGACGATTTCTTGTCTAACCTGTCGTGGACCGACGAAGCACATGTCACACGCCAAGAGCCCGTCAACACCCACAACTGCAGAATTGGCTATCGAAAATATTAAAACTTTCGTGGAAACTCTATTCCGTTAGTAAAAAGTCAAGGTGTGGTGTGGACTTACATCAGTCGTGATCGGATCCTTTTTCTTCGAGAAAATGCGGGGTGCTGCTTCTGCAACTGTTTGCGTGACGCGTGCGAGGTACGCCGAAACGTTACAGAATCGCATCATCCCTAGCCAGTCTGATAAACACCTGCTGGAAGGTACGGCTTTTATGCAAGATGGCTGTCCAACCTATATTGCTACACGTGTGAAAGCTCTCTTGTGCACATCATTAGGTGAGAATCACGTGGTGAGCCGCCAGTTCCGTCATAGCTGACCTCCCAGGCCACAGACGTCAGTCTTTGAGATGATTGGTTGTGGGGTTACCTGCAGTCTCAAGTCTACCACGATCGTCAGACCTCATCAGAGATGCTGAAGGCAACATCCGACAGCTATTTCTCACCGTACCTATGATACGCTGTACAATGCTGTTCACAACATTGTCCTTCGACTTCAGGTATTGTTGATGAATGACGACCGACATCTTGAGTATTTGTTATAAAGAACACAATCTTTGCTAAAAATCAGTTGTTACGCTTATTATTGTTTTTGTATGATATGAAGCGCCATCTGTTGGTCATTTTGTGAATGTTCGTTTTGTTTCAAGCATATGTGTCAATCTTTATGTCTTTACCTACAGTATTCCCCGAAGTATTGAATTTTGAATTTTCAAATGTTGATGGACCTCTGGGTCACCCTGTACACTGACGGTCACAAAAACTGCAACACAAATGTGAGATTGGCCTGAAGAGTACTACAAGGTTCGACACGCAAATGTTCAGCGTGGCCAAACAAATTAGGTAACAAAACGCCATCTACGCTCTATACACAAGGAAAAATATAGCGACGAATTTCTCATTCAGAGGTTACATCTGAATGTTGGTTGTGAGAAGTGGGAAGACCGTGGGCAGTTGAAACTGTGTTTTTTCGTTCCACACTACTGCTGCTGACCGTGGTCGGGATCCCACGCTATCATGCAAATGTGGATTCCACGAGTGCTGGAGGACCACAAAAAAAAACACCATTAAGGATTTCGCAACGACCCCACGCGAGTAGGCACGAGATGATCAACATATTTTTCGCCACGGCACGTACCTTAAATCAGAACCGCAAAAATCAATGTGGGACGTACGACGAACGTATCCGTTAGGATAGCGTGGCGAAACTTGGCGTTAATGTACTATGACAGCAGAAGACAGACGCGAGTGCCTTTGTTAACAGCACCACATCTTCTGTAGAGCCTCTCCTGGTTCTTCACAAATATGACTTAATAATGGCCTTAAAAGCTTCAGCATTGTACTTGACAATGTCACAAAAGCGGAAATCCGAATCGTACAAAAGATAAATATAATAATAAACAGTCAAATGGCGATTTACTCTATATCCATCATTTTGATTTGCAGCTCCTTGTATTGGCCGTGTTTACAGTTAAAATTGTTGGATGTGAGGTCCGCCAGTTACGCAAAACACCGTTTTTCTCAGTACCCAAACATGTTTCGGCACCACTGTACCATCATCAGTGGGTTTTCGTTTTTATTTATTCTGCAATGTGAACATTTTTGTTAAATTATTATAAAATTGTGTGCATTTTTAGTTCAAACAACAGATCGTTTCATTTGTAAATACCTTTACATTTGGTGTGCATGAATTGTTCACATGCATTCCAATAAGTGAAACAATCAACATCATCACACAAACATTAAAACAACAAGGAAACATACCAGACACACACATCAATGAAATAACAACCATACTCAAGACCATAACATCACAAAATTATTTTGTATTCAACAAAGAATTTTATTCTCAACACGAAGGACTGCCAATGGGATCACCAATCAGTGTCCTTCTAGCTAACATATTCATGAACAACCTGGAGAACATGATCTTCAGACACACAATAAAACCAAAGAAATATAAAGTTACGTACGGGTACCGTTATGTCGATGATATGCCTGATTGATGAACCACATAAACACACAGAACAGCTACACAATGAAATAAACAACTTACACCCAAAAATCAACTTCACCTTAGAAACAGAAACTAACAACACTCTACACTTTCTAGATCCCACCATACACAAAAACAAACAACATACACAACTTCACAATATTCAGGAAACCAACAATCACAAGCACCACGCCGGCCGAAGTGGCTGAGCGGTTCTAGGCGCTACAGTCTGGAACCGAGCGACCGCTACGGTCGCAGGTTCGAATCCTGCCTCGGGCATGGATGTGTGTGATGTCCTTAGGTTAGTTAGGTTTAAGTAGTTCTAAGTTCTAGGGGGCTGATGACCTCAGAAGTTAAGTCCCATAGTGCTCAGAGCCATTTTGAACAAACACCACCATTCACAACCTATCAAATCACCCATTGGCACATAAGTATGCAAACTTCAGATTCATACACCACAGATTAAACAGAACACACATTAACAAACAGAACTACACACAAGAACTAAACACAATAAAACAAATAGCAGTAGAAAATGGTTATACTACCCATATGGTAGACAAGTTAAAACAAAAAATATGTAAATAGTATAAAAATGAACATTCCACTCACACACAAATCCTCACCCAACACTGAACAACACAAAACAGAAACAATGACCACACACAAGACACAACAGAGTAACAACACACACACAAAACGATATGGCACATACTGACCTACAATAACAAGTTTGTTCACAGAATAGGCAACATATTACAGAAACATGGACTCCAAATAGGATACAGGACAGAGAACACAACACAGAAAGAGATCAGAACACAAGAAACTCCCATGGATAAATTGAACAGATCAGGAAAATATGAACTCACATGCAACACTTGCCAGTCAATGTACATAGGACAGACATGCAGAAACTTCAAAACAAGATATTCAGAACATCTCAGAGGTTTAAAAAGTAACAATTCCCACAGCACATTTGCTGACCACCTTGTAGCCAACAATCACCACCCAACCACAATAGAAACAGAATACTAAAACCCAGCCACAGCCTATACAGAAAACGGACCATTGGGGAAAACTTCCATACACACAAAGCAATAGCAGAAGGAAAACAGGTATTAAACGAATACACTACACTCTGCAAGGGCACATTATTTACCACATTAAAGGAACTTTACAAATAAAAACATCGCAAACAGATAAAGTCTATACACACACACACATACACACACACACGAAAAAACGCTAAATCCTGCAAAGATGCACCATTTACACACAAAAGGAATACCATATAAAAGACAAGACACACAGCTAAGAAACGCACAGAAAACTCACACACACACACACACACACACACACACACACACACACACACACGCAAAGATAAAATGCAAACAAAAGTCAAATTTGGCACCGAACTCTCTGGTGAACAAATGAACACTGACTGGGCTGGGACACATAACAAACCACAATCACACTGTGTTCTGGTGAAGTGAAAAGCGTTGTAGTACGTTATTTGTGAAAAATACTTGTTATAGTTACGTGTGCATCACAACACCTCAGCATAATGCGGAAAATGGAAGTGCTTGCCACACGAAAACGTAGGTAAAAACGAATATAGGCGGGAAAACAAGGCGAAAAACTAAACTACATTCTGGAAGATAGATTAACTTACAGCAAAAAACTTTCTCATCGACATCGTTTGGTTGCAGATGACGGGCTACCTGTAGTAAATAACACACAAGTGATCCAGAAAATTTATGCACACCAAATGTAAAGGTATTTACAGAAAGAAACGATCTCTTGTTTGAACTAGAAATGCACATAGTTTTATAACCATTTAACAAAAATGTTCACATTGCAGAATAAATAAAAACGAAAACCCACTGATGATGGCACAGTGGTGCCGAAACATGTTTGGGTACTGAGAAAAAACGGTGTTTTGCGTAACTGGCGGACCTAACATCCAGCGATTTACTCTTTTAAAAAATATTGTATGACTGTGGCTCAACATGATTGAAAACTTTTTAAAGATTACATTGGGTTACTTAGAATCTCTATGCCGTAACATATCGACTATTAAAGTCTTCTATTTGAAACACATCTGGTGTACAAGTACAAAGTATGACATATCGAATGAAAATATAGAGCTCACATCACTTTCCTTGAATACCAAAAATAAGCCAGAAACCTTATAAACTCTCAGTTCTCAGGGGATTTCTATGTGTAACACATGTAGCTCGTGGGTGGCTTGGATCTGTTTCTACGGACACTCTATTATTCACTTGATGGTGAAGGTCTGTCGTGACGAACTCAATTGGTGCCTATGTGCAGTAATCAGTAAGGGTCATATAATAGTGGATGAACAACGTTATGGTAGGCTGCCGTCTTCAGACACTATGCTGTATAATAAGTACAAGTGGGAGCAATCCGAGCAGCGGTTGAAATACACAAAAAGTGGTACTGCCTGCCAGATGCTTGCATATACCAGAGAAAAGCTGCGATTTCGAGCGAATAAAATAATCATACCTCGGTGGAGCGTGGTAGTGGAGCTAGGTATGATGAAAGCACAGTTTGGCAATATAACGGCAGTCAGTACATTTAGTTGCTAGGATGCAAGTAAACAAAGCCAGTTTATAACAACGGTCAGCTTCTATACTACTTAAGTCCCAATGCGTTGAAGTGGGATGGCTGAAGACAGAGGGTGGGACTGTGACTGTAGATCAGAGCCGGCGCCGAAAAGTAGATACGGGCCTCTGGATGAGGCGCGCTCTGCGTGTGATGGAAAACGATGATGCGAATGCTGAGACGGTGTACCAGGGGCTAGCTGACAATACGCTTCTGGGCAGCTTCTATGATCTATTGGGTATGCTGTAAGGGATGCAGCTCTTGTATGTGGCCCTTATGCTTGGGGTCAGTGATGTGACTAACTTGTTGTAAACTGTCCAGTGCTGCCAACCGTAAAGCAATAGCGGTGGACCCGGTAGTCACACCCGCTCGATGAGGCGTGGACTGTGGGAACTCTCATCGTGGTGGCAGTGTAGTACTTAAGCCACCACAGCTCCAACTAATATTTGTACACATGCCTCACAAATAAAGTTGGCCAGCGATGTACAATTACAGCAGAAACGACACCACATCCTCTCCTTCTTTAGCCTTTAGGTATCCACTCGTGATCAAAGGTCTCTTCCAAGGATTTCCATATAGACCTGTTCTGGGCAGGCTGGATACAGCTTTTTCCCTCATGTCGATGGATGTCGTCTCTCCACCTTGTCAGAGGCGTCCGACACTTCTCTTTGACTCCCTCGGACGCCACTGAATGAGATTTTTGGTCCATTTGGTGTTTTGTTGGCCTACTCAGTCTCGTTATCCGCTCGCCAACGACTTAGACACCTGTTCTTCTCCTTTTCTCTTTGATCTTCATACTGCAACAAAAAAATTTTGATCACTTACCCAGTGATATAAAATGTCTGACAGACAGCAAAGTAAAATTTTAAAACAAACTGCGAAAGTTTCTCCTTGACAAATCTTTCTACTCTACTGAAGAATTTCTATTACTGTAATGCGTAAAAGGTGGTGGGTAGAAAGTACTAACTCATATCTGTATATCTTTTTTTCTTAAAAAAATAAAAAGTTAACAAACCTTGAAATGTTCAGCAAGTAACCATGTTCAAAATAATTTGCAAAGTGAATGTAAAATAACTCGTTCCAGTCATTACGATTTATCGTGCAAAATGATCCATGTAATATGAAACTAACTGACTAATCCGTCTCTCAGACACTCTATTGCCCTCTGACAAACCTTGAAACGTCCCCTTTTGAACAATTCTACATGACTGTGCTTAAACTGACACACAATATTTTGTTAGCGCAACGCAATCTGACTTTCAAAATTCCCTACAAAAGAATGGCCCTGACTAACATTAAACTATACCTTTCACAAATCACTTACCTCACAAAAATCTTCGCTGCTCAAGCTACTGCAATACAGCGAGCGCCACTACTGCCAGCTAAATAAAAGATTCAAACTATGGAAGGCACTAACTACTGATAGGGATAGTTAGCAAATGAAAGAAATTAATAGAGAACAAACAATGTATTTACCTTGATATCATCATATATAAATATAGCAGTTCATGACAAATTTCAAAACTCCGCCATCTCTCTCCCCACATCCACCACTGCTGGCGGCTCACCTCCAACTGCGCAACGCTACGCGCTGTTCACAGCCAGCTGCCTAACACTACAATGGCGAGTATTACAACAATGCAAAGCAGCCACAGACTGCACACAGCACAGCCAGTGATTTTCATACAGAGGTGGCGTTACCAATAAAAAAACCTAAACAGCCTACTTACATAGAGAAAACATAAACAGCCTACTTACATAGCCCCCATGCTCCCCACAAAAAAATTTTACAAATTGGTTTGGGCAGTGCCCAATACAGATTTGAAAAAATTTTTCATAACTACAATAACAAAGATATCAAATGCACACACTTATTGATACAATGTTGGTCAAAAGCTAAAATTTTGTCACAGTCCATAAAGACAGTCCTGATCATTCATTACGGTAAAATATAGTGTTTTTCTCAAAGTCTGAGCAGTAGAAGAAAATGCACACGGAAGTAGTGGATTTCCATGCAGTCTTGAAGAAGTAGTGTTGTCCTTCCAACGGAAAGACAGTGCTGACTCTCGACATGCAGACAAGTATTGGGTCACAACAGAGCAAACCCACAGCAGAGTCATTCGAAGTTTGGAAGAATATTGGTAGGTAGGTCATCACAGAGCAGACCCACTGTAGTCCTGGTAGAGATTACGGTATTGGTGGGCCACCAGAGGTGCAGACCCACTGTAGTCCTTGTAGAGATAATGGTAATGGTGGGCCATCAAAGATGCAGACCCACTGTAGTCCTTGTAGAGATGGCCAGCAGCCATCTGTTGCGATTGTGGAGGTGCACATTCACCATCGAAGAGTCTTGCGGAGAATATAGCAAGTCCATAAACCACCACTTGTGCACTCACAAAGTTTTCGGAACTGTCCTTAGAACCAACAATGCTGTTATCCAGTCCCTTGCTGAATTATTAACACACGTGCAAACACTAACAGTCCCTACTTCTCACATATTGTCCATATACTATGACCAACAGAAACGTGTGCAGTGAAATGTAACTAACAAGTTAATAATATCATGAACTGGTGACAATTACAATTTTATAACATAAGAATACAATAACAAAGGTACAAAATACATCATTAAAAACATAACAATACAGATAACATTTGTAGTACCGGCTTTACAAAAGAATAGAAATAGACATACACGTCAGTGTTACAGGAATTATGACATGAGTACATACATAAAAGATCACAATAACTTTTGAAACATCAACTTCACACATGAACATTAAACAGAACAGAATTAATAATGTCTAACATCTTTACAAAGTAAATAACATATTATTAATGCCAATTATATTCGACGATAACAGTATTCCTCATCATAGTGAATGTAGCTTAATATTAAAAGAAGAAAAAATTCTATGAAACTACACAGAGACAGGAAGAAAACAAATACACAAGGGTACACAAACACGTAATGGGATAACACCAATAGGAAAGGACAGGGTTCGTTTTCAGTGTAACATTTGGTACTGCAGTCCAACCCAAAACTTCATATATCTTTCCTCTTATTTCATCCTTTGTTTCCACCAAAAAAATTCTATCTAAGCATGCTTTCTGTATTTATATGTTCACACATTTCTTACCTCAACATTTATTTCCAAGAAAATCCTACCTATACCTGCTTTCTGTACGTTTTTTCGTATAGATTCTCAATGCATTTCTTCCAATTCATCGCAACTCATTCTCTTCTATAGTCTACCCCCTCTTAAGCTAACTTAAATCTACTGAGCTCAGATGCTAAACTAAGGGACGAGGCAATGCAGCAGCACAAAATAAGTAACACAAACATCAATGACAAAAATACAAATGCCAAAGCAATTGCAATATTACAACTAATATAGGGCACTGTGCAGCAAAAAAAAAAAAAAAAAAAAAAAAAAAAAAAAAAAAAAATCTGGCTTAGCAGAGTAACACAAATTAAAGTTCAGTAGCACTATGCCTGGCAAACAGCAGCTTATATCGAAACATGACATAGCTCAAGCAGAAAAAATAGTACACTAAAGTTAACAATGCAGATAAGGCAAATGTATAATCACATCTTAATGTCTAAGTAATTAAAGTGGTGCACCACAACAACTTATTGTAAAAAAAATATTACCATGTACTTGAAAAGAAAATTATGTGTTACTGTTACTAGTTCCTTCTTATTGTTCTTTCCTTTCCAAGTGCTCCTTTTTTAAAGAATGTGGATCATAAAATAATTATTTAATAGATCTGTTGATAGAAAGTGTTCACATTAGCAAATGCATTTCATTTTATAAAAGCAAAGCTGCAACACAGCTGGAAACCAGATATCAAATGAAATAAGCAATTACGCAAACCAAAGCATAAAAATATCATTCAATAGTCATGTGGCATTTCGTAAGTCAGTAGCTCTCAACTCTCATAGAAAGACACTTGTCATAATCAGGTGTGCAGATGTACGAATATTTCCCATCAATTCATAAGCATTTCAGTAATTAGCACAAAGTGCGAGTAATCATATGTTTTCAAGTAACGAGGGTGTCGCATTAGCGATGAAAGGCACACCCTAATGGCTTGTTCTCCAGGTGTTTGACACAGCTGTGTGCCCAGAACGCATTACAAAAATCATATGTTTTCAAGTTCGACCGTGTCGTTTTTGCGATGCTTTCTACAAAGGAATGTCAGAAGCGAGGCTAATGGCGTCCCCTTTTTTTTCTACCTGTGCCGCTGAAAAGGGCTCGCAATAATGGCTTTCTCTCCAGGCGTCTGACACAGCTGGGTGCCCGCGACGCATTACGTGCAGGTGGTCACTTAACTTTCTTACGGAAATATTTACCGCTACAGTGACAGTCTCATATAAAAATATTTCACAGGTCAAGAATTTGCGTTACAAATCTGTAGAAACAAAATGCTATTGATATAACAGTGTCCAAAAAAATTTTCGTCTGCATTGTAATACATTCACGAATATACACACACATTTCATAACTCTTAAAGTACGTTTCTTGGTTTCCAACAACCTTTTCCACAAATCAGAGTCACCACTACTCATTATTCCTTACCTTATTACATATACATATTCGTCGACACTTCTTCAATATTTCATCATGAGAAATACGTAGCATAATAAACATTCCTCAACAACATAATACACATCGTCGTCGTAATAATAACATCATAACACTTCAGTCAAATCTCAAAATCGTCGTAACTTCCTCCAATAATTTCTAAGCCGAAAAAAATTCTCTGCTCATGTCAAAAGTGTCATCTGCCTCAAACGTACTTTAAAAATCATGATCTCATACCAAATACATCATTCAAAGCTCTCATAGTATCACAATGGTTCCGAAAAAATATGAAGAGTTCACACAGTACAGACAAAATACAATTTCGTAAGTGTGAAGTTATCCAACGGTGTAATTACGTAAACATCTGTCACTGATATAGTAAAATAAATGTTTGTCTCTCTCAGTTACATGATCAGATAGCTGTGTAATTATGTGTTAGAGAAATATGGTACCGATGTGTAAAGTTGTGTAAGCAAATACCATATTAGCTAGGGCTCCTTGCGCTTGCCAAACACATGGTACACAAAGCAAGCGTGTACCCCCCTGAGGATTAATGTAATTATACCCTCAGGTGTTACAGATTACACCAATGGAATGAAATATATCACGGAAAACTTTCTTTGTAATTCAAAAATCTTTAAAAATAAATGTTTTAACTATAAAATTGATCACTGAAATGCGTGTCCTGTAGCGCTAAATGTGCATCTTGTTGTAAGATAATCTCTGTGGAAGTGTCGTAGTTATTTTCCTCTGAAAGCTAAGTTCTGCAGAAGATAATGTACTTACCTCATGATAAACAAAAGTGAAATGCTTTGCGTATAGATATCGTAGTTATTATGCTTATTGGCGTGATGAAGAAAGTACTGTACAGTAACGTATTGTTGTGCCACGAAAAAGCTGTCTCATTGTTGCTACACCACAAAAGTTACTACTAAAACATGTTTTTCTTTCCAGAAGAATTCAGAAAACTGTGCAGATATAAAACAGATACACCGCAAAAGCAACATTGTAAATTGTCACTCATTAGTAGCGTCGTGATAAAAATCGTGTAGCTGTCACATAAACTAACCTCTGTGTCATCTGGTATCTCTCAGAAAGCACTTTAAATACAGAATGTATTTTCAGGTAACCAAAATGTTGCATTAAAATCTCATTAGCAGTACTGGTAAATGTTCTAAGTATGTGAGCCTTATAGTCGTTACGTAATCGTACAACTAACAAGCAAGAATGTACACACACAATAACACTGTGACGTCTGTTCACTATAACAATGCATTCGTCATTTCTGTTTAAATAAGTTCTCTTGGTTCTTGATTGGATATTTAACTTCAAACATTGTTGTATGTTAACAGATTCTAAGTCTGACAAAGCATATTAGTAATGTGAAGCGAAAAATTTTATGACAAAGACTAAGTTAAAAAGCAGATTATCTTTCAATAAACGGTTTTACATGTGAAATGTGGTGTAAACCTTTACTCTTCCTAGTACGCAGAGTTTCAACTTCAACGCAATTATCATGTGGTATACGTCGGATTCTGTAAGGTCCATTGTAAACTAGAAAGAATTTGTGACTCAAGTGTTTCTTCTTATGTGACAATGAATGAGCTTTAATGAGAACTTTCTGACCAATATACAACTTCTTTGCATTTGCTTTATCGTGTAGTTTTCTCCTTTTGTCTGCTGCAGATTTTATATTTTTAAGAGCCAAATCAATTATGTCTTTGTGTCGAAGTTTACGTGTATTCGGGAAAGGTACAAGCTCTCTGATTCTGTTCGGTGGTTCTTCATTCTTCAGTACAAGAGTAGGTGGTAAAGCAGTGGAGTCGTGAGGCATTTCATTCAGCACGTTTTGAAATAAGTGTAAATATCTGTCCCAATGCTGATGCTTTCTGTGACAATAAAGTCTACAAAGCTTATTGATTTCTTTCATAATCCGTTCGGAGGGGTTACAATGTGGTGAGTACAATGAAATAAAAACAGGTTTGATTTTATGGTTGTGAAGCATGCGTGACCAAACAGCAGATCTGAATTGCGGTCCGTTATCTGAAATGACTTTACTAACGTGTCCAACTTCACGTAAGAAATTTTTAACAAAGGCGTTGGATACAGACCGTCCAGTGGCTTTACGTAACGGTGTGAAAGAAACAAATTTTGAAGTAAGTTCAACAGCGACTAGAACGTACGAAAATCCATTAGATGTTCTGACAAGCGGTCCCAAGAGATCAACAGCCGCAAATTCTTTTAATTTAGAAGGAATAATAGGAAACAACGGAGCACGATGTGAGACAGTGGATGGTTTCGCCTTTTGACAAAGTTTACAAATAGACAAGACTCTTCGAATTCGCTTTTCCATATTGTTAAAATAACAAGTCGTTCGAAGAATATGATAACATTTTCGTGGGCCAAAATGTGCGTAGCTGAAATGAATGTACCAAATGAGCTTATTAACAAAATCGTCAGGAATGCAAAGTACCCATAGCTTGTCATCAACAGTGCAGCGTTTGAAGAGTATGTTGTTTCTAACCAGGTAATAATGCTGAATCTGTGTGTGTGTCTTTTCATGCCATTTGCTCTTGATGTCTTTCCAAATCGGATCTTTATCTTGTTCATGAGCAATGTCCTTTAAAGATGTGGTGATGAAGTTTTCAAAGGCGACTTTCTGAATGTAAAGAATACTGAAATTTTTCTCGAGGTTGCCTTCTGTGGTACTTTTCTCAAGCCCAGCCGGTGCGCGTGACAGTGCGTCCGCAACAATGTTCTCCTTGCCGGGAATGTAGACTATTGTGAAGCGGAATTCTTGCAGAAACAATGCCCAACGTTTTAACCTGTCATGATTTAATTTTGAAGACATAAGAAATTGAAATGCACGATGATCACTGTACACTTTTACATGCTTACCAGAAAGAAAGAAACGGAATTTGTTAAATGCCCAAACGATAGCTAAAGCTTCTAATTCAGTAACGGAATAATTTTTTTCAGATTTTGTTAGCACTCGGCTAGCAAAAGCAATGGTTTTCTGAATGGTAGTGTCATTTTCTATGGCTTCTTGAAATAAATGGGCACCAAGACCGACTTTAGAAGAATCCGTGCTAAGGCAGAAATCTTGTGACAGATCTGGATGAGCTAAGATTGGCGCGTGAAGTAACGCTTCTTTCAAAGAATTGAATTCCAACTGTGCTTGTTCGTCCCAGTTCCAAATAGTATTTTTTCCAGTGAGAGAACAAAGTTTTGGTGTAACAAGAATTTGCATATTCAGAAAACGACGGTAAAAATTTACGAGACCTGGAAAACTGCGGACTTGTCTTTTTGTAGATGGAACTGGAATGGCTCTGATTGCTTCTAACTTTTCAGGATCCGGCTGAATGCCTTCAGAAGAAATAATATGTCCCAAAAACTTCACTTTTGTCCTACCGAATTCAGACTTTTCCAAGTTAACTGTAATTCCAGATTCTGCAAAAATATGTAACAAACTGTTGAGAGTGCGATTATGTTGTTCCCATGAAGCTTCTGCTATCAGAATATCGTCCACATATAAGGTGATGTGACGTTTTAAGAACTCAGGTAATATGGAATTTAGCCCGCGAATGAATGCTGCTGAAGAAATGTTCAAACCAAAGGGAAGTTTCCGAAACTGATAACAAACGCCGAAACAAAGGAAAGCTGTGTATTTTCTACATTCTGGATGAAGTTCGATCTGATAAAAGCTGGATCGGAGATCAATGGAAGACAACACTTTTACACCATTAAAATTTTGAAGAAGTTCTTCCAACGTTTGCGGCCTGTCTGTTTCAGGAATAATGATCGTATTGATTTGTCTCGAATCTAAGACAAGCCTGATCGATCCATTTTACTTCTCAACAACATGTAATGGATTGTTGTATGATCTTACTGCAGGCTCAATAATGCCCTCGTCGAGCATAGATTGTATTTCTGTTCTAACACGGTCCCTATAATGTGCTGGAATTACATATGGTCTAACACAAAATTTAGTATGCTCACGAACACGAAATTGGTATTGAAATCCCTTGATTGTTCCTGTTTTATGAGTAAAAACTGTGGAATGTGCTTGTAAAATCTCAAAAAGGTCCTGCCTATCAGTGTCATTACAATTCTCAATTGTTTGAATTTTATTCTGAATTAACTCATTAATTTCAAATATGCCATCGATGTCATCCCTGTCAGTTCTTGCAGAGTGATTGTTAGTGTCTAGTTCCGTAGAAAATTCCGAACTGTTGTCTAACAGAACGTAAAGCCGATTAATTTCCTCATCATGGTTTGAGAGCTAGTCTTCAAATTTCAAAGCTATTGACTTACCTTCTTTCTCTAAACTTATTTCAGCATCGTGAAAGTTTAAGATTGCTTTGAATTCATTCAAAAAGTCTACTCCCAATATAATTTCCGTCGACAATAATGGAACAATGAGAAAGTTCGTAGAGAAGCTGTGGCTTTGACAAAAGAATTCTAAGTTGGTTTGTTGGCGTACATCTACACTTTTTCCAAAGATTGCACCTTGTAATTTAATCTTACGTAACGGAAGTGTGGGGCAATCGTTCGATTTGTTGCATTTGCTAAAGGCTGTTTCACTAATTACTGAGATGGGACTGCTAGAGTCAAGTACTGCCGTAAATTTTACGTCATTTACAGTAATGTGAATCACAGGATATGCAATGTTGTTAAGTTTTACGTCGTGTTCCTGGAGTAAGATGTCCCTAATGTCTTCCATTTTTACGTAATTACTAGCTACGGCAGCTGCGTCATCAGTTTCATAAGTACGTTTTGTTGCTGCCAGCGGTGTGAGTCATTGCCTATTGTCTCTTTGTTGGCGCGCGTCGTTATTGGGATTTGGAGACCTAACTTCTACAAATTCACCGTGACGAGAGGGCCCTGCTCTGTTTGAATCCCGCCAGTTCTGATGCAATTCAGGTCTGTCGTTACGATCATATCGTCTGTCGTCATGTCGGTAGATTCCATAGTTTCTTTCTTGTCGGTCACATGGTGGAGAATTTCTCCCTGAATCGTAACTGCGCGCTGGTCCGTTGCGTCTAAAGTTATTCTGTCTCCCTTGATAGTATTTATTTTGGTTCCCGTATTGTCTGTTTATCTTATTGTCTCTGTGATAGTCAATACCACGGAGAGGTGATCTTTCCCTGTAGTTATTACTACTCTGCCAACGGTTGTCATACGGGTGGTGTATGTTTTGGTCACGATTTGTGTTGTGAGAATAGCCTTGTCGTGTAAAGTTATTACTTCTTTCATCGCGGAATTGCGACGGATGTGACCTGTAATTGCTGTGTTCCTGGTTTCGCGTTCCGCGATTGTCAGTGTCAATTTCTAATTCTTGTAAGAGTCCCTGAAATGCTTCAATGTCGTCTTTGCAACGTCCTGTCAAAATAATATGTCGTAAATGTTCAGGCAGTTTGATTAAGCAAATGCGGATGAGTTCTGAGGGGCTGTATGGGTTTGAAAGATACTGATTCTTATGCAACATGTCTTCAAAATATTTCATAAGACTGGAAAATTCAGATTGTTCGAAACGTTTCATCATTATGATGCTATGTTTTACACGGTCTTGTGTGGCTTGAGACCAATATGCTGAGAGGAAGGCATGGTAAAACTCTCCTTCACTGTGGCAATCGTGAATTACCGATCGCATTCTTACAGCTGGTTCATTCTCCAAGTAGCCACACATAAATTCTAATCTGTGTTCTAACGACCAGTTGGGAGGAAAACAATGAGAGAATTGATGGAGCCATGCTTGTGGATGAATGTCGTTGCCAGAATTCTTAAATGTTTTGAATTTACGTGTAGTAATGAACAGCTTATAGTCAAAATCGTCATGTCGGCGAGTCGCATGTCGGTCATTGTTACTTCGTTTCGGCGGTTCCATCTCAAAATCCAATGCGCCTTGCCAATTTCTTTCATAATTTCCGAAGTGTCCTGTGTTATTATTTTGTGGTTGTTCCGTATTTCTATGTCCCTCTTCCCGTATTGGAGCGCGAGTGTCCTCTGAAATACGTAATTCTTGTATTACCTGTGTCAGCTGATCTTGTACTTCCCGGATTTCTCTTTTGTACTGTGTATTGATTTGATTTTGATTCTGTTTGAATTTTCTTATTTGTTCATACTCTTCTGTGTCAGTGAAGGCTACGGGTCTTGTGTCATTCAGATCATCATCTACCTTTGCAGATAAGTTAGTGACCTGATCCGAAAGTTCGGCTACTTTCTCCGATAGTGTACTTATTTCCTCCATGTGTCTTTCTGAACCAATTTTCAGGGTATCTACTGTGTTCTTTAAGTTTTCCTGAGTTCTTGCAAGTTGCGTAACCGAATCGGTAGATGCAACTGAGTCAATTTTAGCTTGCAAGGTCTCATGATTTTCATGAACAATAGTTTGCAGTTCTTTTATGGCTGCTTCGTGCTTCTGTAATACATTTTCATGACGCGAAAAAATAGGTTGGAAATGCTCACAAATTTGTGTTTTTACGTCATTACAGACTTTTTGACATTTCGATTCGATGTGATGTAACTCAGTAGTTAAATCTTCACGCGTTTGTTCAAGAGTTTGTTCCAATGAGTCTAACTTTTGAAGCTGTTGCTGTGTTTGTCTCTGATTTTGTTCCATTGTGTCTAACTTTTTGAGATTTTGTTCCACTGTGTCTAACTGTTGCTGTGTTTGTCTCTGGTGTTGTTCCATTGTGTCTAACTTTTCAAGCTTTTGCTGTGTTTGTCTCTGATTTTGTTCCATTTGTTGCATTAATTGCAATAATAATGTATTAGTGTCTGGAATCTGTTTCTCTACGCTTTTCGGCAGTGCATTTGCACCGGCAACATTCACATTTTGACAAGCAGAAAATGTGTCTTGACTTATTTGAGAAAACGATGATGACCCAAAACCTGAATCTACAGTATTTGCGAAATTGTGTCCTGTCATTTCGGATTCCTGAGGCGAGCTGTTGCCGACCGATCGATCGATAATGCTTCCCTGTTCACTACCTGTTTCACTGTCTACACCATTGTTTGCAGCCCGCTCCATTTCCCTATTCACAATTACCAAATTACTACTTTGAACATCAGTTAATTCACTACTCGGTGGCGCTAACACACTGTTTTCGTCTTCACTGTCATTTCTCAGTTTACTTTGGAGCCTAGTATTACGTTTTTCACACGCCATAATTGTCACAATATTTCACACGATAGCACAGAAAAACACAATTTGAAGAGCAAAAATAAGAGAACACATTAACATAGCACTGAAAATAATATCTAGTTAATTGCAGCTGCGAAATACTTGGTGCAAATCTACATGCATGCCACAACTGTTTTACTGTACAACAATGAAAGACTGCAACTACAAAGGAGATTTTCTCTACAATTACGCACTAGCAATAAACAAAATCTACACTAATTACACAAACTACAAGAAAAAATCAGAAGATTCCAGTGAGGTATCCTCGGCTAAGGGTCGACATATGAAACGTCCCCTTTTGAACAATTCTACATGACTGTGCTTAAACTGACACACAATATTTTGTTAGCGCAACGCAATCTGACTTTCAAAATTCCCTACAAAAGAATGGCCCTGACTAACATTAAACTATACCTTTCACAAATCACTTACCTCACAAAAATCTTCGCTGCTCAAGCTACTGCAATACAGCGAGCGCCACTACTGCCAGCTAAATAAAAGATTCAAACTATGGAAGGCACTAACTACTGATAGGGATAGTTAGCAAATGAAAGAAATTAATAGAGAACAAACAATGTATTTACCTTGATATCATCATATATAAATATAGCAGTTCATGACAAATTTCAAAACTCCGCCATCTCTCTCCCCACATCCACCACTGCTGGCGGCTCACCTCCAACTGCGCAACGCTACGCGCTGTTCACAGCCAGCTGCCTAACACTACAATGGCGAGTATTACAACAATGCAAAGCAGCCACAGACTGCACACAGCACAGCCAGTGATTTTCATACAGAGGTGGCGTTGCCAATAAAAAAACCTAAACAGCCTACTGACATAGAGAAAACATAAACAGCCTACTTACAACCTTGAGTCGTTTTTCGCTCCTTATTTTGTCACTGTTTCGAGTCAGTATGTTGTTTCTGCCAGGCTGCATGTATCATAAAACTTCGTTTTTAAATTTATGGGGATAGTTGGTTTACAGAACATGTAACCAAGTTTCCCGAATGCCATCCAGATAAGGGCAGTTCGCGAGGTGATCTCCGCTGCCTGATTATCTTTTCTAAGTATGATTTTATGTCCCAGATAAATGTGTTCATTCACTACTTCTAGAGCATCGTTTTCGATGGAGACCGTAATACAGACGGCTCACGACTTTGCTCTTCTAGAGGTTAATTTTGAGGCCTACATCTTTGGAAGCATCATTAAGTTCTCATATAATTGTTGACATTTAGTTTGTGCCACTGCTAAAGAGGATGATATCATCTGCAAAGCAAAGATGGCTGAGATGTTTTCCATCTGATATCTATCTGTCTCCAGAACAGATAGTTGCACGCATCCTCCAAAGCCAAGGTGAATAACTTAGGTGAGATTGTGTCTCATTGTGTGACGCCTCTTCTCACAGGAAGTTATCCAGTCTTCGTTTATTGTAGCGTGTAGAGTGTCACTGTCGTAAATATAGAGGATTACAAGGCAGGAAGGAAGACTGTGTTTAACGTCCCGTTGATACCGAGGTCATTACAGACAGAAGGATGGGGAAGGAAATTGGCAGTACGCTTTCACAGGAACCGTCCCAACATTTGCCTGGACCGATTTAGAGAAATCACGGAAAACCTAGATCTGGACGGCAGAAGAGGGTCTGAACCGTCGTCCTCCCGAATGCGAAACAGTGTGCTACCCATTGCGCCACCTCGCTCGGTTATAGTGGATTAAATGTCGCTAGGTCATTGTACAATAGGCTCGTGAATCAGTACAGAGAACTTTACGCACAAGTTGTCAAATCAGTGTTACATTGACAGCACACTTTGGGACTACGTTATCTCATTATAAAGTGCTTTGATGGGGCCTAATGGCACAGAAACGTTAAGCACTTGATAATGGGATAACGTAGTCCCGAGACATGTTGTCGTAAATTTATCACACATTTTTACAACTGGTGCCTATATTCTGAGTGCCGTTCACTGCCCTTAATACTGAGCAGGTTCCGATCGTGTAGAACGCCTTCCGGTAGTCTATGAAGGCCATATGAAGTGGGGCGTCATGTTCCGCACACTGTCAGTGTGAGTGAAGTTTGAATATGGTCAGTTGTACTGAAATCTTTTCTCATTCCCGCCTGTTCGACTGGCTAGTAAGCGTCAAATTTCAGGCCCTGGTGGTTCGTAACGCTTTTTGTTAGCTGGCTGTAAAACAGTTAAAAGGCTAAGAGGTCTGTACTCTCAATGTTTGCGTTGACACCTTTTTTAAGTGGAGAATGACTTCTACATTTTTCCACGACTCCGAAATCTTCTCTTTCTGGAGAATTAGGAGTGACTCTTCAAGTGTCTCTAGTTTTAACCATCTCGCTCGTGATCTGCTTCAGTTCTTGAGATATTTAGATCTGTTTCCATTTCATTTTTATTGATGCGTTCCAGTTCTTCCGAGCACATTTTCATTACAGGTCTCAGTGATTCACCAAGTATGCTTTGGCTTGTCAGTAACTGTAGAGTTTCAAATAAAAGTCCTACACACTTTTTTTATAATTTGCTCTGTATAGTTTTTCTTTCTCCTCGACCATTCCAAATTTTGTGGATGATCAACTTGCCTTTCGATTGACTGGAACCAAGGACTCTTATGTTCGCACGGTTTCTGGTTGTCTCTTCGATCAGTCATGTTTTCTCTGACGTCTTCTGATCACATTCTTAACCTTTTTTTTTTTTTTTTTTTTTTTTTTTTTTTTTTTTTTTTTTTTTTTTTTTTTTTTTTTGAGGCACTTATACCTGTGTGAGTGCGACAGTGTTTTTCCTTTCTTTTACAAGCTGTTCCGTTTGGACGCTGCGTTCCGGATTTTTCCGTCTTCGGAGTGCACTGAGTTGCTTTATTGCTGTTGGAATACTGTTGGTAATGTCTGTCGAGAAATGCTGTCAGATATTAAGGATCGCGCCTTGGCCAGGGCGATATCGAAACGATTGGGAGATCTTTAGATATGATTGTATAGCAGGCGCTTAAACTATATGTCCATAGTCATACAATAACATTGCAGAAATGGGGCTTCATATTTCATCGCTGAGAGTTTGCCATTGTGGTTGAATGATAAATTCTCTATTAAAAATGGAAACCAAAACCATAGTGAAAGTAAAATTGATCACATGATCTCCAAACGAATATAAAACTAATTACGCAATTTTTTCGAGGTGATAATTAAAATTTAATGACTACCCGTCGTAAGTTGTTGGTATAAGGTGTAAGTTGTTTACGTCAATAAAAAGAGGTAGACATTCGTTTCCGATCATAAGTTCCTTAAAGATCGTTCGCCTACTGTCCGCATAGTTTTGCCCCGAAGGTTGATTAAGAGCATAATGCGAAGACTCGAAATGTCCTCTGCGGAACTGTGACTTGGTCGCTTGGATATTTAACTCCAGCCGTGGAATGTTCCAGGAGCGAGGTCCTGCCGTACACCCTGAGCCTCCTCCATTTACCAGCAGACAACCAGTGTGACGGCTGGTCCTTCCGCTGCCGGCAGTGCACTGTCTTATTCCTTCCTTCCTTCCTTCCTTCCTTCTCACGCGCAGGCCATCGGACGCCGCTCGTTTATCACGGCACGCGTTTGCTCGGTCTCTAGTATCAATTACTTGTCAACACGCTATTCCTTCTCGTTGTACCTCTGCCTAGCAGAACCAAAAGGAACCGGCCCCCTGCGGCGCGCACTGACTCACTACAGTGTGGTGGCCACGTCGTGCTGAGTCCGGCGGGTGGAGAACAAAGCTGGTACACTCTTGCGGTTCACATGCAAGAGATGTGCTATTACAAAACAACACTAACAGCCAACTTCCATCACAATTTATTTGAGAATCTGGAAACGTGTACCAGGCAACCAGATTTCATTTCATCACTACTACATAAATTAAATTGAATACAGGTAGTGCTATGACGCGAGAGACCTGCCAGGTTAGCCGAGCAGTTCGGCGCTAGCGGCCGTGCGAAGCGGAGGTCCGATACTTCCGCCTGTGCGGCGTGTGCGAGTGTTTGTTTACTTGTGGACTTAGTCTGCGCGCGGGCTAGTAACAACGATCATGGCGAACAAGTACAGGAAAACTACATTACGATTCAATTTCTGCAAAGACTACGAACGACCAAAGGCGTTAGCAGTGGAACGATTCATTCGAGAGGACGTCAAGATACCGCCAAACGATATTGTCGGAATTCACCTGTCCATCGTTAGTGCCACGGTGTGTGTTAAGATGGTAAATGACGCGGCCTGTGAGAGAATTCTACAGGCGACAAAAGCAGGTCTCCGATTTTGCCATAGTGACGGAAATGTCGGCACGGTAACTGTAGAACATGCTGGTCTTGGTGTACGGACAATACGTGTTTTTGAGCTGCCATTTGAGCTCCCGGCTGACGAAGTTATCGAGGCTTTTAAGCCATACGGCACGGTACATTGTCACACAGCAGAACGCTGGACACAGTTCGCCACTTACCCCGTTCTTAACGGAGTGCGGCAGATCACTATTGATCTTCAGAAGCATGTACCGTCCTATCTGACAATTGGTAGTTGTCGGGCGGTGGTGATTTACGATGGTCAACCACGTACATGTTCTGGATGTAGCCAGGAGGGACACCTCAGGTCGAACTGTATGCAACGGCGGATTACGCAACTGCCTTCAGATGTGCGGGAGCCGTCGCCGGCGATGACAGTACTACCGATCACCTATGCCAAAGCCCTCACTGCGTCCGCTGATGACCGAAAGGACACAGCCCCGATGGAAAATCAAGATGGCACTCTCCGAAACCTTGTAGCAGACATCGGGATGACAGAGGATGCTGCTCCATCGAGCATACAATCTACGGCGACAACATCAGATGAGACCGAACTCCCACCAAGCACACCGATAGTACACGTAGCAGTTCCAGCCATTACGGATGCTGTTCCGTCTGGAACGCACTCTGTGACGACAACATCAGTTTCGACCGAACTCCCGCCAAGTACAACGATGGGACTCGAAACACTTCCAGTTCCTACGGATGCCTTTCTGTCGGGCAGCCGTGATTCCCTACAATCTGAGGACACGGAAGGAAGATCACGCAAACAACGTTCCCCGAAAAGAAGGAAACGGCGTCGTCGCACGACATCTAATAGGGATGACTCCCCTTGCCCCGACGACGATGTGCCTGTGGACCAAGACGACACAATAACGCCGGCCGGTGTGGCCGTGCGGTTCTAAGCTCTTCAGTTTGGAACCGCGTGACCGCTACGGTCGCAGGTTCGAATCCTGCCTCGGGCATGGATGTGTGTGTTGTCCTTAGGTTACTTAGGTTTAAGTAGTTCTAAGTTCTAGGGGACTGATGACCTCTGAAGTTAAGTCCCATAGTGCTCAGAGCCATTTCAACCATTGACACAACAACCTCTACGAAACAGGATGAGGCAATGGAAACTGTTAGATCGGACCCGCAACGGTCTGTCACATTGACGGTACCGGGACGTGGTGATGCTGAAGAGGAATCACAACCATTTGGCTCTCCAGACGCAGATGCTGTGGCTATGGACACGAATGTATCACTGACTGCAAAGATGTGGGATGAGGATATTGAGGAGGCGCGGGACGTCATACAGAGGCAGCCGGCCCTCACGAAGACGGCCTAATAATTGCTGAAGGTGCAGGGAGAGGGGCGGGAGAACGTCTTCTAACTCAGCCCCCAGCGCCGATGCAGGGAGGTGTTGTTACGCCTCGACAGAGTGAGATTCAACGCCATGCGAACCGTATTGCGACATTAAATATAAATGACGTGCGTTCACCGGCCAAAATACACCTACTGAAGGAAACGATTTGGGCATCTGATGTGGATATTGCTTTGCTGCAGGAAGTCCACATAGCTGCACTCCCATACATCGCAGGCTACCAATCCTATTCATCACATGGAGATCACAATGGGAGTGGGGTTGCAGTTTACGTGCGAGATGGCTTCCCAGTGGAAAACGTGTGTTATCTTCCGTCGGCCAGGGGAATGGCTTTCACGACGTTTGGGACACGCATCATCAATCTTTATGCACCGTTGGGAAACAATCGGCGGCGGGAAAGTGCGCGATTTTATGCAGAAGACATTGCCCCACTATTCCACGGACGTTATGAATGTGTAATAATTGCTGGAGATTTCAACTGTGTTCTCAGCCAGAAAGACCAATGGCCGCAAGCAAACATCAGCCAGGAGTTGCGAATCGTAGTCAACGACCTTGTACTTAGTGACACGTGGGAATTACGACATGGAGATGCACCGGGATACACCTATGTGACAAGTCATTCGGCGAACAGGTTGGATCGCATTTATATCTCACGGGCTCATGCAAATGATGTCCAGGACGCGGAACGCTGGCCATTGGCATTCTCTGATCACAGTGCTTACATCTGTACGGTGCTTCTTCCCCGTAGAGAGGTGTGGAACAGTAAGGCCCCGTGGAAATTAAACATTCAACATCTACATGATCCTGAATGCCGCCAACGGATCCTTGAGATATGGACGATGTGCGAGCGAAGGGTTGGAAGGTATGCGACGAAGCTTGATTGGTGGCTGACTTGTGCTAAACCGGCGCTTCGCTGTACGTTCATCTCATATAGCATGGAGATGGCAGAATGGCGCCGCCGTACGACCGACTTTTATTTTGCAGCGCTGCGCGACCTGGATGATGGTCCGCCGGGACAGGAATCTGGATCGAACGCAAAAGGATAAAAGCTAAACTAGTGGCTTTAGCTCGGAAACATCTTCAGGGAACCATGGTGCGCGCCAGATGTCACGATACGATAATGCACGAGAATCCTTCCATGCACCACGTCGTGAATGAACGAAAGCACCGACGACGCGTTTCGGTACTGGAATTTAATTACCCGCGAAGACCGAAGAGTGACGCGTCAAGCGGACATTGTCTCTGCATTCGTCGACCATTACCAATACATCTATCGGTAAGAAACAGCCCCTGTCGATGACCTCGAACGTATGGCCACGTACGTCTCCCGTACACTGACGGTGGAAGCCGCGGGAACCTTACTGGAAGCCATTAGCTGTGAGGAAGTACATGATGCGATCGCAAAGGGTGCGTTGAATCGGTCCCCAGGCATTGATGGACTTCATCCTGAATTTTATCGAGAATTTCGCAACGAAATGGCACCGCGATGGATAGAAATGTACAACGAGATGTTAAATTCCGATGCGCCTATTCTACCGGCTTTTATGGAAGGCCTCTTGGTGCCAGTACATAAACCGAAGCCAGGAATTACGGTCACACATTATCGCCCCATCACCCTGCTTAATGCCGACTATAAGATCTTTGCACGGTTGCTAGCGTCCCGATGTCGTATGTTAATTCGTAGCGTTCTCTCTCCAGAACAGACGACACCGGGTGGATCGGTGAATGTGCAAACAGCTACTGGCGAATGCCGTGATGTGATAGCGCTGGCGGAGGAGTGCCGGCTTAAAGCGGCAATGGTGGCGGTTGATTTTGACAGTGCTTTTGATAAGGTGCGCCACAACTATCTGTACGCTGTACTGAAACAAATGGGATTTCCAGACCGTTTTACTGGTATCGTTAGAAGTATTTATGGGGGCGCACAATCCTTGGTACGGGTTAATGGGCGTTTAGCAGGGCCCATTCAAATTCGACGATCCATTCGCCAGGGCTGCCCTCTTTCGATGCTGCTGTTCGCGATAGCGTTGGAACCATTAATTGGGATGGAACTGCGGGGCTACACCTTCAAATGTCTTGCCTATGCGGACGACCTCCTGCTGCTCGTTCGTTCTGAGGAAGAGGTGAAGACGGTCCTTGAACTGTTGTTGGACCACAGTGTGACGGCGGGTAGTGCAGTGAACATGAACAAATCGGCAGCAATGCCGGTTGGAAGGGGCCTTACGCCGGAAGAAATCAGTCCGTTTTCTTATGTGCAACGGTTCCGCTATCTCGGCATAGACTTTACCTCATCTGTAAAACATACTGCGGCAGTTAACTACCGTCGTATTTTACAGACAATACCATGGTCCGACAACAGCTCCTACGGCGCCTTGATCCTTTGCAGCGAGTCGAATATCTGAACACTTATGTGGTTTCTCGAATGGTGCATATTTCTCAGATCCTGCCCCTACCACTCACGCTCGGACGTCGACTTCAATCAGCACTAGGCTATTTTGTGATGATTGGGTCGCCCCTCAAGGTGCGATACGCAACGCTCGCGCTTCTTACGGAAAAGGGGGGACTCGGACTTACGGATGTTCACTGCCGAGCGACGGCGCTCCTTCTAGCCACGATGTACAAGCAATGGCGTAGCGGTCGTGATTCCCTTACATCGCGTCTACTGGATCTCCTAGTTCCAGCGTCCCTCACACCTCCGGTGGCGGTGGGCAACATTACGCCACAATTTGCGCATGTATCAACATTTATCGTGGAACTTTGTTATATCAGAGACGAGCTTCCGCGCACGAGACCGCCATGCGCGAAGGAATTTTATGTTTGGCTGCTTCGACGGATAAGTCGTAATGTCATTGAACTCAAACACCCCAAGTTGCATTGGCCGAAGATTTGGAGACATGTGCACCAAAAATTCCTTCCTACCTTTGTTCGGGCACTGTGGTTCTCTGTCGCCTGTGGCAAGTTCAACACCAACCAACGGCTCCATGCAATTGGACTAGTGGACGCTCCACTATGCCCGAAATGTCGCCAAGTGGATGACGACCATCACCGCTTAACTTGTATCGCGGTGGAGGACGTATGGCTCCTAGGAAGACAGATGGTGGCTTGCTACCTCCGTGTGACCCCGCAACATATTACACCTGCTTCCTTCTTACATCCGGAGAGTAACTACTTTCCGGCGACTAAATCACAGTCGATCATCTGGGTCAAAGGTTGGACGATCGCGTACCTCTATGGGGATGCTGCCAAGTCGCGACTAGACTTTTGGTATTTCTTGCAGCAAGCCCACAATGAGGTTCATAGATGGTCACACTATCGGAAAACGTTTGCCAACTATCCTCAGGCAGTCTTCCTCGACCCCTCACGCAGTTGGGATGTGCCTGGTGCAATAGGTGTGCACATTTGACAGCTGATAATGAACCTCACGCTTCTCTCACCGCTCAATATGTAATGCACATACTATACTATGAAATGATCTACATGTTCCTTTTAACAGAGTGATCTTTATGGAAAATAAATAAATAAATAAATAAATAAATAAATAAATAAACATCTCTGTTCCTTTAAACTTGTAAAAAAAAAAAAAAAAAAGCGCGCTAACGCGCTGCTTCCTGGACTAGGGTAGGCGCGTCGGCCTCGGATCGAATCCGCCCAGCGGATTGCCGACGAGGGCCGGTGTGTCGCCCGGCCTGGATGTGGTTTTTAGGCGGTTTTCCACATCCCCTAGGTGAATAACGGGCTGGTCCCCACGTCCTGCCTCATTTACACGGCTTGCAGACATCTGAACACTTTTGCACTCTTCCATCGATTACACTAGTCACAGACAGTTGGGGTACACTAACTCCTTACCGGGGGGTACGGGGTGGTAGCAGGAAGGGCATCGGACCACCCCTTCAACTAACATTGCCACGTCCGTTTAACCATGCCGACCTTGCGTATCCGCAGGAAACAAGGCACAAGCAAAAGAAAGAAAGACAAGAAAGTGCTTTGACGCGAGAGCGAGGTTGTGCTGGTTGTGACAATGCAGGTGGATCTTTCCATCTCTTATGTTTCTCTGCTATCATACATAATCTTTTCGCTAATTTTGGTCTTATTTTCGACACCTTAACCTACTGACGCGTTGAGTTTACTTAGAAATTTCAGTTCTCATTTAGAATGAATTCTACATAAATTTAACAATACTGTGAAAAAAAAGTTGTACTCACCATATAGCGAAGATGCTGAGTCGCAGATAGACAACAGAAAGACTGTCACAAATATAGCTTTCGGCCAGTAAGGCCTTCGCCAAAATTAGACGATAAACACACACACACACACACACACTCGTTCAAACGCAGCGCACAAACACATGAGTGCAGTTTCAGGCATCTGTGGCCCCAGATGCCTGAGACTACAGTCCTGTGTGTGAGAGTTGCGTCTGCGTGACTGTGAATGTGTGTGTGTTTGTCATCCAATTTTGACGAACGCCTTACTTGCCGAAAGTTGTATTTGAGACAGTCTTTTTGTTGTGTCTACCTGCGACTCAGCATCTCCGCTATATGGTGAATAGCTACTTTTCTTTTCACAATATTGTTACATTCCATCCTGGATTTTCTACTTAAATTTATTATTCAGATTATTATTTCACATGTTTGCATAGTTAGTTTTCATTAAGGCTGTGCAAATTAAGTTACATTTAATTAGCACAACAGTTCGTTACATGCAGAAACCGACGAGTTAATTAACACAATAATAATAAAGTGTCCAACACCATTTCATAGTTAAGCGTTCCAACTTTCTTGTAAAGTATTTTAAATTGCCAAAAATTAATTATCTTCAGCAATAACTAGACTTGAAGTTCTAGACCAGTACACCTACGTCATACTACGTAAGCCACCTAATAGTGTGTGGCCGAGGTTTCTTCTCGTGCCACTAACTGATCCTTCCTTCCCCGTTCCACTCGTGAATGGCACGTGCGCAGAATGATTGTCGGTAAGCCTCTGTTTTGGCTGTCTCGAATTTTCTCGTCGTGGTCAAAGCGTGAGACGTCTGTGGGAGGAAGTAATATGTTGTCCGGCTCTTTCCGGAAAGTGCTCACAAGAAAAAACCGCTGCGTGATGTACAACGCATCTCTTGTAACATCTGCCACTGGACTTTATCGAGCATCTCTGTAACGCTCTCACGCCGACTAAACGAAACTGTGACGAAAAATGTCGCTCCTTCCAGTAATTTTCGGGTTTGCAGCCGGATCCCATCAACACGATTATTTCGGCCCAGAGACGTCCTGCCATCCTCAGGTGAGTAGACGAAGTCCTGGAGAGAGCTGATGCAGACATGGTATTCATAGCGAATTCCGCGCATGAGAATCGTACTGGCGAGTTACGGCGCTTGCGTTAGGTGATGACGTGCGCGGTCCAGCCAAGTTGCGTGTGCTACCCTCAGTGGTGAATTAAGAACAAACTAATCGCTGAGTATCGACTGAGCATGTCGATTCCGTTGTGACCGCATCATTTTAATAATATGATTCCAATTTTTATCAAGCTGAAAGCCGTTTTCACGATTCATTAAATTATCAGCAAGACGTATTTCCACGGATTCTTTAATTACAGAGTCCCAGAAGCTGGACACTGGTGCTAAAATTTTGATATTATTGTATTCCATTGAATGTCCTTTAGAAATGTAATGTTCTGCCACTGCTGATTTTAAAGGTTGCCGCAGACGGGTGTGTCTTTCGCCTCCGGATGCCTCAATTCTAAATCGTCTGTAATGGATCCAACTAAGGCCCTGCTCTTTGCTGGTGGACGGAAGATGACATTTATATTATTCTTCCTAAGCAATCTGCCTATTTTAGACGACACGTTCCAGTCATATGGAAGGAACGCAGTTGATTTATAGTCGTCGTCAGTCTCTTCAGAGAGTTGCTTCCTGTTATTATAATTGTGCATGGCCTTCCGTATTTGACGCGAAGTATAGCCATCCTCTTTAAAAACCTTTTCCAGATGCATTAATTCTTCATAAAGGCTATCAGCATCCGAAATTACATGCGCCCGATGAATTAAAGTACTGAGAACACTGGCGGTTTGTGCTGGGTGATGGCAGCTGGACGCCTGAAAATATAGATCTATATGTGTGAGTTTTCTGTACACCGAATGTCCCAAAGACGCATTATTCTTATGGCGTACTAATACGTCTACAAAGGGTAAGTCCCATCTTTCTCAAACTCCATAGTAAACTTGATGTTCTCATGTAAAGAGTTTAAATGAGAAACGAATTTTTCTAGTTCTTGTCTGCCATGAGGCCATACAACTAAAGTATCATCTACGTACCTTCATAAAACCATAGGCTTTAAGACGGCAGCCTCAAGAGCTTTCTTCTCAAAGTCTTCCATAAAAAGATTGGCCACCACAGGGGACAAGGGACTCCCCATAGCAACACCGTCAGTTTATTCAAAAAATACGTTATTAAATGACAAATAAATTGACGAGAGAGTACGTTCAAGCAAAGCCGTCAAATCATCACTGAACAAGTTACCAATAAAACGTAGCGAGTCAAATAAAGGCACTTTAGTAAAAAGGTAGACCACATCGAAGCTAACTAGTAAATCCGAGCTGCTCAGCTTAACAGTCTTCAAACGATTGATAAAATCCTTTGAATTACGTATATGGTGGCAACATTTACACACATAGGGCTTGAGTAAGTAGGTCAGGTGTTTTAAAGTCGAATAAGTGAAGTACCAATATTACTCACTATCAATCGTAGTGGAACTCCATCCTTTTGAATCTTGGGCAGCCCATACAGTCTTGGTGGAACAGCATTGTGTGGTCTCAGCCTCTTGATAACTTTCATTCAAAAGAGTAGCAGTTTTTCTGAAAATACGGCTTGTTGGGTCGTTATCGATTTTGCGGTACACAGAATCACTTAGTTGACTCTATATCTTCTCGTTGTAGGCTTCCCTTGTCAAAAGCACCTTAGCATTGTCCTTATCAGCAGGGAGTACGACCGTACCAATATCTTCACAGAGGTTGCGAAGAGCAGCTCTTTACGCTGTACTGATGTTACTCCGTTGCGGCGCACTTTTCAGCAGGTTCTACTCGATTATGGATGAACTTAGTCTGCGAATCCACAGGACTTCTCGCGGAGAAATCGTTTTACAATGCTACGATGTCAGTGCTTGCGAAAGATTTAAACTTTGTTCCTTCACCTTCCTCACCTCCTTTAATGGATTTTATCTGTTGCGGAGGCTAGTAGACCTCTTCCATTACCCTTTCTAGACGTGTTAGTACGCTGTAAGGATGATGGGTCTTTGGGACTTTCGAGGTGTACAGTAGAGTGCTGCAACGCTCAGTGTTTGACCGGTCACGGCTCGCCTGTTGACGGGGGGACCGAGCAGCTCATGTCCGGCCCCACACAACTCGGATCGGTCACGTACTCGCTCTATGTCTGTTGTCCGGATTCCGGACACGCGGATAACCGAGCATGACCGGTCACCGCTGACGTCCCACCTCGCCTCGCCCCGGCTCGCTGCACTGTACTGTACTGTACAAATCCAACGCCTCTCTCTCTCTCTCTCTCTCTCTTTCTCTTTGTCTTTCTCTTTCTCTTTCTCTCTCTCTCACACACACAGTGTATTTATCTCTCTCTCTCTCTCTCTTCTAATACAAAAGTAACATTTCCAAGAACGGGTACGTGACACAGCTAAATTCATAAAGCACCTGGAAAGTAAAATGATATTTCAATACAATCGCGGATAGAAGACGAGTCTCATTTCCAAACAAAAGATATATTTTTCCTTTCATTTATAGGAAACATTAAATAAGTACTTTTCCTGTAATCTAGAAGACAACCGTTTTCGTAAAGAAAGCACACAAAGAACATTAAACATTTACAGGCGTAACTTGTCACACTTTTCAATTGTTTACAACATAAACAAAATTATAGTTATTGTTGATCAGCAGTAAATCACTAACGCGTACCGGATTTAATTGGCTGCGGCAATTTGTTAGTAACATGTCGGCTTTACTAAAGCACCTTTCACTAGGTGCGCTTGTTGCTGGGATACATAAAACACGTCTTGCAACTGTAGCCAAATCTGGCAGATCTGTTTCATGTCTGCTCCACCACTTTAAGGTGTCATCATCATCTCCGGGGGGCATTAAAATGTACAGATCTATTTCATCTGCTGCGGATGATCTGTTGTTCCTCCATTCCTTGAAACGATCTCTCTTTCTGGGTGGTGATGACACAGTACTTGAAGGATCTATGATAATAAACAAAAGAGACAACTAATACAGAACTGATATCGAAATCATCGAAACGTTCCCGTAAGAGACCGATGACCTCGCTGTTTGGTCTCTACCCCAAAAAACCCGACCCCCGTTCCCACAAAAACGAGATGTTTTACGTTAATGAAATATTATACGAGTCACAACATTCCAGTTTCTCTATAAAACACTTCCCACTAACTATGCAAAAACGATTATGTTAATGATTGCATGTTGAACCTGCGTATGTAGCACACATTTGTCGCACATTGCTAAGAATTTACTGCTTTTCACTTATTTCAAGCATATTAAGATCACGGAAGAACGGCCAAAGAAACGATCTTTGTGAGGTTTCTTGCAACTGTGTTTCTTTAAATGAGTGGTTCCCAACTGGAAAAACAATAAAGTCGAGCTTTTTATGCACGATACGTACCCAGTAGACGCAGTGTTTCCATCTACAACCAACAGAAATGTACTCCATACTTGGCTTTTTAGACCTTCCCGTTTTTTAATGTGTAAACATTGATTTCAATCTTACGTCTTACTACACTGGCTTCCTCGCGCTGCATGATTACAGAGAGAGACACACCACAAATGAGAAGCCCGTACTGGCTGCAGTGTCACGCGGATAATAACAAGTGTAAATGTGTTTGAAGTAACGTGCCACGTATTCGGTCACGGCTTCTATGCTCGGTCACAAGAACTAGTGCGGGTAGCCTATCCAGTTAGGGTGTGCTCGCCCCATCTCGTATTTTGTGCTCGCTTACTCGGTCATGCAGGACTCTAGTGTACAGAAAAACGACGCATACAGGTATCCAGCTGACATCACCCTGCACAAACTGCCGGTGTTCTCAGTACTTTAATTCATCGGGCGCAGGTAATTTCGGATGCTAATAGCCTTCATGAAGAATTAATGCTTCTGGAAAAGGTTTTTAAAGAGAATGGCAATACTTCGCGTCAAATACGGAAGGCCATGCACAATTATAACAACGGGAAACAACGCTCTGAGGAGACTGACGACGACTATAAATCAACTGCGTTCCTTCCATATGCCTGGAACGTGTCGTCCAAAATAGGCAGATTGCTTAGGGAGAATAATATAAATGTCATCTTCCGTCCACCAGCAAAGAGCAGGGCCTTAGTTGGATCAGTTAAAGACGATTTACAATTGAGGGAGGCTGGCGTTTATAAAATTCCCTGTGAGTGTGGCTCTGCATATATAGGCAATGGAATACAATAATACCAAAATTTTAGTACTGGTGTTCAGCTTCTGGGACTCTGTAATTAAAGGATCCTTGGAAATACGTCTTGCTGATAATTTAATTAATCGTAACAACGGCTTTCATCTTGATAAAAATTGGAATCGTATTATTAAAATGATGCGATCACAACGGAATCGACATGCTCAGTCGATAATCAGCGATTAGTTTGTTCTTACTTCACCACGGAGGGCAGCACACACAACTTGGCTGCCTCGCACGTGTCATCACCTAACGCAAGCGCCGTAAACCGCCAGTACGATTCTCATGCGCGGAATTCGCTATAAATACCATAACTGTCCAGCGATGATTCCAGCAGCAGCGTTGGAGGAGGTGCGTAGAAGCTGAAGGAGACTTCTTTGAATGTGACAAGTGTCAGAAATTGTATACGAACGAAGACTGGCTTTATCAAGGAAAATCGGTTTCCGAATAGCTCCCGTACTTGCCTCAATTCTTAACTGTCGCAAAATATTTCCCACTCTCTCCTCAGAGCGGAAATGATACAGCATCTCGTTCAAAGGGAATTGCCAAGTGTGAGTAGCAGTACCTTCATCCCCAGTACCGCGCCGCCTCCACCGGCTGCGTTGGCTCCGCAGCAGCGCTACTGCAACGAGAGGAAGGCGCGTTAATTTCCAACACGTGTCCTGCCGGTCGCCGGGCGACCTGTAATTAAGGGGGCAAGAGCGAAAGGAATCGCCGGCCGGAGCCCGATATCTGTGGGAGTCAATTAAAGTAACGAGCGCTGAGCGGCGGGCGGCCGCCTGAGAAAGCGCAGAGCGCGGCCGCTGTGTCAACAGCAGGCGATGCCCGCTGCAGATACCACGCAGCCGCAGCACGGAGCGGGACTGCATCTCGCGGCCGATCACCGCATCGGGGGGACGGGGCAGCCGGTACCGCGCTCACTGCCTGCCAGCCGATGGGGCCGCAGACAAGCTTTTTGTTCGGCCTCATACGTTCTCAAAGAGCAACTCACGAAACTACAGCTCGTAAGCGTATCGTATCTACAGTGGCAAGTTCCTTGCCAGACAGACATACGCTGCAGAGGCGCTTTTACGAACAGGCTATAGAGGTCTTCACAACAAGATTTTTTTTAAAAAAACATCTGTTTTAGTATACAGGGTGGGCCATTGATAGTGACCGGTCCAAATATCTCACGAAATAAGCATCAAACGAAAAAACTACAAAGAACGAAACTCGTCTAGCTTGAAGGGAGAAACCAGATGGCGTTATGGTTGGCCCGATAGATGGCGCCCCCATAGGTCAAACGGATATCAACTGCGTTTTTTTTAAATAGGAACCTCCATTTTTTGTTACATATTCGTGTAGTACGTAAAGAAATATGAATGTTTTAGTTGGACCACTTCTTTCGCTTTGTGATAAATGGCGCTGTAATAGTCACAGACGTATAAGTACGTGGTATCACGTAACATTCCGCCAGTGGGGACGGTATTTGCTTCGTGACACATTACCCGTGTTAAAATGGACCGTTTACCAATTGTGGAGAAGGTCAATACCGTGTTGACGTATGGCTATTGTGATCAAAATGCCAAACGAGCGTGTGCTATGTACGCTGCTCGGTATCCTGGACGACATCAACCAAATATCCGGACCAATCGCCGGATAGTTACGTTATTTAAGGAAACAGGAAGTGTCCAGCCACATGTGAAACGTCAGTCACGACCTGCAACAAATGATGATGCCCAAGTAGGTGTTTTAGCTGCTGTCGCGGCTAATCCGCACATCAGTAGCAAAGTGCGCGAGAATCGGGAATGTCAAAAAGTCGGTGTTGAGAATACTACATCAACATCGATTGCACCCGTACATTATTTCTATGCACCAGGAATTGCATGGCGACGACTTTGAACGTCGTGTACAGTTCTGCCACTGGGTACAAGAGAAATTACGGGACGATGACAGATTTTTTGCACGCGTTCTATTTAGCGACGAAGTGTCGTTCACCAACAGCGGTAACGTAAACCGGTATAATATGCACTATTGGGCAACGGAAAATCCACGATGGCTGCGACAAGTGGAACATCAGCGACTTTGGCGGGTTAATGTAGGGTGCGGCATTATGGGAGGAAGGATAATTGGCCCCCATTTTGTCGATGGGAATCGAAATGATGCAATGTATGCTAATTTCCTACGTAATGTTCTACCGCTGTTACTACAAGATGTTTCACTGCATGACACAATGGCGATGTACTTCCAACATGGTGGATGTCAGGCACATAGCTCGCGTGCGGTTGAAGCGGTATTGAATAGCATATTTCATGACAGGTGGATTGGTCGTCGAAGCACCATACCATGGCCCGCACGTTCACCGGATCTGACGTCCCCGGATTTCTTTCTGTGAGGAAATTTGAAGGATATTTGCTATCGTGATCCGTAAGGTTGACGGACATCATTTTGAGCATTTATTGCATTAATATGGTATTTACAGGCAATCACTCTGTAACAGCATGCGTTCTCAGAAATGATAAGTTCACAAAAGTACATGTATCACATTGTAACAACCGAAATAAAATGTTCAAACGTACCTACGTTCTGTATTCTAATTTATAAACCCTACCTGTTACCAGCTGTTCGTCTAAAATTGTGAGCCATATGTTTGTGACTATTACAGCGCCATCTATCACAAAGCGAAAGAAGTGGCCCAACTAAAACATTCATATTTCTTTACGTACTACATGACTTTGTAATAAAAATGGGTGTTCCTATTTAAATAAACGTAGTTGATATCCGTTTGACCTATGGGAGCGCATCTAGCGGGCCAACCATAGCGCCATCTGGTTTCTCCCTTCAAGCTAGACAAGTTTCGTTCTTTGAATTTTTTTCGTTTGACGCTTATTTCGTGAGATATTCGGCCCGGTCACGATTAATGGGCCACCATGTATATGTCTGTCTGTGTGACACTTCTTCAGTTCGGGGGCGATCTGAAAGTTGCACTGATAAACCAAAAAATTATCACCACTGCACACCTCGACGTTGCATTCCGCTTGGTGGCGTTGCTGACGCTTGACGCAATTCAAGTACAATTCAACAAAACATGTGCTTTACATCCTCACTAGATATTATTGACAAAAAATTACGAAATATTACCATTAATTTCTGAAGAACTGTCTAACGAGCGGGAGTGCATGCCACTTGAAAGCTTGGTTGATGAAATTAGAAATGAATGCTGATCCCGAAGTGTCCTAAAGAAGTTGAAAACGTGAACAAAGACCTAACGTTTCCACGCCAAATACGACTGCGAAATTTATCGTGAGAGGAAATTTAATTCTTCATGATCTGAAACGCCATGTAATTTCCATCTCGTAAAGGCTCGAAGCCAGCAACAACCTCACCATAATCCAAAACGAAATCTTTTGAATGCGTCCAGGACATCAGAACGATCAATTGTCACGGCAGCAGATCAGAACAAGTGCCTCTTTGTGACCACGGAGCATTCCAAACCGAAATATGCCGCCCATGATTTTGATCGGCGAGCGAATTTCAAAAGTCGCCTGTCAAAGCTCGCTCCTCTCGTCAACGTATACCTTGTAGTTTCTACCCACAGTTGCGCCGCGTTAGCAGACGGATGGTGACACCAGATCGGCTGACAAATGACTGTGGTAGCGCGCACGAATCCGCTATGTGAGTAGCGTTCGCCCCAAAGCAGACGCCCCTGACGTTGATCAGACTCCACGTTGGAGCCCCTGTGGGTCAGGAAGCATTAACGGCAACTGTCCTTACGCCACGTTACATGGCTGTGAGTGCTTATACCATTCCTTGTAGATACGATGGACCGTCTCTGCGATACAACAACTAACTGGGCAACATCGTTCAAGGTCATGTCCAAACACAATATCTCATTCTTCGAGAAAAAAATAATAAACAGTGAATCAATTGCAAAATGGAAGGTTTATTTAAACCTTTTTAACGTGATTTCAACGCTTATAAAAACGTCTTAGTCAGAAGAACAAGTGTCTACAGCTGGGTTACATGTTGTAGCGGAGATACGTTAAAAAAATGGTCAGGTGTTAATAGGATTCGCATTCTGAGGGTTTTGTACAAATTTTATCATGCATATACACAGTTCACGCATCCCTAGAATCGAGAATCTAAATTATTTTTGCGTGTTACCGACGCTGATGCTGGCAATATATGAGTCCCGGGACCCATGCACCGTATGGTGGCTTGCGGAATATTTGTGTAGATGTAGATTCCAAGACTTTCGAGAATATTTTAAGCTATACGTTGGATAATAAAAGGCAAACTTTTTTACTTATGATGCAATTACAAATTAATTGTTTCGGATTTAGTTCTGTTAAACTTTCCTTCTTACCAAATTACGTGATTCTAGGTCAACGGGTTTTGGTGAGCGGGTTTGTGAGTATCAAAATGTGCGACGCAAATCTCCGTATCTGTTGTTTACATTGTCTTAAAAACTTCAGTTGTTTTCAACAGCAAAGAACCGAAGACATTAGTACGCAACATAATTTTGAACTTGATATGTCTCCTCGTTCCTGACGAAAAGGGGTTTTAACAGACACAAAATTGACAGACAGACGTACAACAAAGTGATCCTGGAACGGTTCCGTTTGTACCGTTTGAGCTACGGGACCCTAAAAATAGCCGAATGGCGTCTGTCAAATGTAAAATTTCAGTTACATAATATTAAAAACGTGCACGCGTTGTGGTCGTCACCAGTGCACATCGCAACTATTATCTAATACCTTGGTGAGGTATTACTTAATGAAGACCACCACATTTTGCATGTTTTTAGCATTACGAAGGTGAAATTTTTTATTTCACTGACGCCTTCTGGCTTTTTTTAACGTAGCTCCTCTGCAACATGCAACCCAGTTGTCACTAATTTTCTTCTCAAGAAGACGCTTTTATAAACTTTGAAAATACGTTTCAGGAGCTTAAATAAAACTTCCATTTTGCTGTTGATTGGCTGTTTATTATTTCTTCACGAAGATTTCATCCTACAGTCGCTGCTCCAGCCCCGTACAACATTTTAAAACGACAGCTCACTTCTGCCATCCTGTCATGTCTTACCTCCACTTCAATCCATCTCACTGCCCGGATCCCATACATTCAACTGCCATATAGACGCAGTTGTCACCGACGGAGGATCACGTGACAGCCTGGTACCAGTTCCAAACCACCTTCAGCGCTCCAAAACAACCAGCTTCCTCTTTTAAGGTTTAACTAATCTTTTGTCCAGTGAGCTTTTATTCACAATATGAGATTCAGAAAGCTACGGCTGAAAACCAATAAGGAAATAAACTCTCTCTGTAGGGAAGGAAGATTCGGTTCCACATTCGAGTCTGGGGAGGATCTGGTCGCAGTCTACTTCAAGTTCATTCCCCAGCGTAACGCAGTGACATAAGCAGCCTTGGACTTCACTCTTTTGTCCCATCTTACCGTGCATTTGAGGAACCACCAGTTCCTGTGGCGGACGTGGAATTCCGTAACGTATGAGAAAGAGAGAGGGGGGGGGGGGGCGGAGACGAGTACGAAGATGATAGCGGCTACTGGGGAAGACCTAGTCTCCAGTTGCCCTGCCAATATTAATACAAAAACTTGACTTTGATATACGTGAATGTTCAACCTCAACATGGTTTGCATGCTATTACGAATTATATCAGTTTTGTCTGTCTGGATGATTTGAAAGTGGGTTCAGGTAACCCGAAACGAGTCATCAATTAAACAAAAAAACTGGATCTTGCTACTTTGGCTGTTTCCTACATCAAAATTCTTTCATATGTATTGTGGCCCTTATAAGAAAAGTAGCACACAAGAATGTCATAAGTCAAACTGGAAGCAACACATTACGAACATTAGCAGTTGAAGGAATAAAATAGCCTGTCTCGTTATCTATAGCAACGGATGAATCTATCTATTCGGAAGTTGTGTAGTCTTATCATTTTAATAGCAGTCGTGAGTTTACATGAACAGTAATTTCTGTAGGAAAAGTAACTCCAGTTATAGATTAATTTCTAGATCAGTGTGATAGACACTAAAAAAAGAAAGGTTATGCGAGCCATTGGTGGAGAGCACTTAAGGTGGTGGTGACGTGTGTATGTAATAATGGTTTTTCGATATATATGAGATAATGTGATTAATGTTGTTTATGAGACCACGCGAACGGTGTAGTGGATTGAGAGGATTAATGGAGCTACCTGGGAGGAATGCACTGAGTCAGTGGCACTATGGTTTTGTGACGTATTAATACAAAGCTAGAAAAAGATTAACTCCTCAACGTGAGTATGAGAGTACGAAGTGTACAGTTCAAACCAACGGAAGGAGGTGGTAGGGACGAGATGTTCAAGAAAGTGATGTAACATATGAAACAGTTTTTGCAACGTAATCTTGTGTTATTATCAGTATTGTTTATGTGTTTTCTGGTGTGTCACAGAGAAACGAAGGTGCCTTAGTAACTACTACCGAAACCATAACAGCAGACTGCCTGTCTTCGTGGGCGATCCCCAGGGGGAGACGCCAGGAGAACCTATCTGCGATCCACGATGACTCGGCCACTCAGTTATCTGTTCAGACGAAAACAACAACAAACGTATGTCAAATATGCACTGACAGAACTTGTTACTGATACTATGATGTGTACATGGGATCTGCATTAGGACAACAATTATCTTGTTGCCGATGTGACACAATATACTGGATATGTCTTCCTCTCCGTAATTCCTTTGTGTCTTAATTCATAGTTGCTGATGGATGCAACTGGTGTCCATTCTTTCGGACATATCCGAAAGGACAGACACCATATGCATAATATAAACATAATGCAATATATATATATATACTACTGGCCATTAAAATTGCTACACCAAGAAGAAATGCAGATGATAAACGGGTATTCATTGGACAACTATATTATACTAGAACTGACATGTGATTACATTTTCACGCAATTTGGGTTCATAGATCCTGAGAAGTCAGTACCCAGAACAACCACCTCTCGCCGTAATAACGGCCTTGCTACGCCTGTGCATTGAGTCAAACAGAGCTTCGATGGCGTGTACAGGTACAGCTGCCCATGCAGCTCCAACATGATACCACAGTTCACCAAGAGTAGTGACTGTCGTATTGTGACGAGCCAGTTGCTCGTCCACCATTGACCAGACGTTTTCAATTGGTGAGAGATCTGGAGAATGTGCTGGCCAGGGCAGCAGTCGAACATTTTCTGTATCCAGAAAGGCCCGTACAGGACCTGCAACATGCGGTCGTGCATTATCCTGCTAAAATGTAGGGTTTCGCAGGGATCGAATGAAGGGCAGAGCCACGGGTCGTAACACATCTGAAATGTAACGTCCACTCTTCAAAGTGCCGTCAATGCGAACAAGAGGTGACCGAGACGTGTAACCAATGGCACCCCATACCATCACGCCGGGTGATATGCCAGTATAGCGATGACGAATACACACTTCCAATGTGCATTCACCGCAATGCCACCAAACACGGATCCGATCATCATGATGCTGTAAACAGAACCTGGATTCATCGGAAAAAATGATGTTTTGCCATTCGTGCACCCAGGTTCGTCGTTGAGTACACCATCGCAGTCGCTCCTGTCTGTGATGCAGCGTCAAGGGTAACCGCAGCCATGGTCTCCGAGCTGATAGTCCATGCTGCTGCAAACGTCGTCGAATTGTTCGTGCAGATGGTCGTTGTCTTGCAAAAGTCTCCATCTGTTGACTCAGGGATCGAGACGTGGCTGCACAATCCGTTACAGCCATGCGGATAAGATGCCTGTCATCTCTACTGCTAGTGATACGAGGCCGTTGGGATCAAGCACGGCGTTCCGTATTACCCTCCTGAACCCACCGATTCTATATTCTGCTAACAGTCATTGGGTCTCGACCAACGCGATCAGCAAATTTCGCAATACCTTAAACCGCAATCGCGATAGGCTACAATCCTACCTTTATCAAAGTCAGAAACGTGATGGTACTCATTTCTCTTCCTTACACGAGGCATCGCAACCACGTTTCACCAGGCAACGCCGGTCAACTGTTGTTTGTGTATGAGAAATCGGTTGGAAACTTTCCTCATGTCAGCACGTTGTAGGTGTCGACATCGGCGCCAACCTTGTGTGAATGCTCTGAAAAGCTAATCATTTGCATATCACAGCATCTTCTTCCTGTCGGTTAAATTTCGCGTCTATAGCACGTCATCTTCGTGGTGTAGCAATTTTAATGGCCAGTAGTGTATAAACATAATGCACTTCATGGACTAAGGAGAAGGTGCTTACGAGACAATTTATACTTATCGTGAAAGCATCCGTGAATAGGAATAAGCGACAGTTGGAAAGTGAGCGATTTAGGTTAATCATGTGAGAGGACATTTCCTATAAACAGCGGTTAGGCATCTCGTGATGAACTACAAATTGGAGGCATGCTTCTCGACCAAGTACAGGGACATTACATTTTGTTCGCGTTGTTAATAAACGTTGTGGTCTTGTCAGTATGTTACACATTCAGTAGGCATGTTAAAGATGAGTGAAACCAAATCAAGTGAAGATTGTGGATACTTAGCCAGTGGCTTGAACTCGTTGACATTGAGATGTCGGCACGGTAATACACACACTGAAGACTACGAACTGTACGACGAGATGTTGGTCTCTGGAGAGAAAGATAGTGAAACTCTAAGCTGACCTGAGTCTTGCAAGATAATCTTGAACTACATGTGTTCGGTTAGACTCTGAAAACGAAATTCGCCTCATGCCCATGAACACTAACTGCGTGTCACTGTCTCGTACAGACAAAGAGAAATTAACCAAGCTCGTGTTAAAAACAAAAAGCAACCTCTAAAGGTGATTAATAATGTGCATTAGTGTTTTATAGTTCAAGGACTGACCCTTATGTCTCGATAACTAACGGTGACGTTGATATATACAGATTACAGTAAATAACACAGCTGCCAATCTGATGCCACATTCTTAACAAAACAGTCACTGGTGTGATTTTAGAATTATGATTTTATGAAGTACAAAGTTTTGTATCTTTATTGTGTATGTTATGAAATGTTGAAGCTCCCTGTGGAGAGTGTGGATTTTATGTATCAAATATCTTAGTTTAAACCTTACGTATTTTATTCACCATTAGCAATCTGATTTGCAACTTTTTGTGTACCTCAAACACCTATCTGAGTGGCTTGGTTTCATAAAGATACTTTGACAGTCTATGTAATTAAATTTATTATTATATTTGATGCCTTCAGTTATCTTCACCAAGTTGACTTTTAAGCGAATAAAATGCAGAATGTTCTCTTTTATTTCATAAGGCGATATCATCAACAATTTTTCTTCTTTGGGGTCAATAGCAAAATATATGTCAGCTATTCGCAGGATTATTAGAAAGTTGCAATAGAATAGCTTCTTATAATAACTAATCTTAATTCACGACAGACTGTTTCAGCATTTATCGCCATTGTCAAATACCTGCGAATACAATTTTGGTGAGAATGTGTATAAATGTGAATGTCATTTATATTAAAGTGACTAAATTGTACTCACGTGTAGACTGACGTGACGTCCATACTGCGTCGTTTGTGAACTGTCTTATATCTGTCACTGTTTTTATAAAGATGTAAATGACGTAAATATATTGAAACAATACGTTAATTATGGTCTGATGGTAGTTTTACAGTTCAACTCTTACGATGCTACATGTTTACAAAAATTATGCAAATGAACAGTGACATTATTTTATTAAATAAAATTTGTCACATTTGTCTTTGGTTGTTGCGTACGTTGGTTACGATTTATCCATTTTCGTTTCTAAAAGTTCAATAAATTTTTTGAGGTAGTACTTGTGACTAAATTCTGTACGCTCGTTTAATATTTATTGTGGATATTTTCTTGTGTGTAAACAGATTTCCATTTTACCAAGAACGTTCATTGCAAAAGCTTTTGCTATTCTGTGCGGAATCTGGAGGGCATTTTCAATTATAACTGCAGTGTGGTTTTGATTTTTCAAATGTAGAAGATGCTCGACTGATTATCTTCGCTTTCTCTAATGTGTTCCCTATATCTGACGCTAAAAGTTCTTCCTGTTTCGCCAATGTAAAAGTTATTACAGCCGTCGTATATGATTTTTATATGTACCTGGGTTATCATATTTGAATGTTCTAGTGCTGGTTGAAAGTAACTTTATTGAAAGGTTGTCATCGCTTCGAAAGGCTGGTTGAATATTTGTGACTTTAAAAAATACATTAATTTTTTGGGAGAATGAGATACTCACCGACAGTCTACGGTAGAATCTCCAATAATAGCATTGCACTATAACTATCATCTCTGGAAGCTACGTACCGGTATCTACTTTTTCTCTTGATTTACTACATTTTTTATATCATTTCATTATGCAAATGTTTGTCAGAACATCGTATCCTCCACAATTACACAGAAGACGAATACAGCATGAACACGTCACATGTTGTCATACTTATGCAATCATTTGATGAACAGACGACGACAGGCAGGCCACCGGTGAGTTTGCTTATCAGCGTCAGCACCGGCGTGAAGGAGCTTCCAGCGATTAAGCAGTCACCCAGCATGTGTAGTTCAGATAATGTTAGTGGGCCAGTCAGTAAAAAATCTGAACGTGATGAGGATTTTTTGTTTCATCAGTCTTCTGCCTGGTTTGATGCTGCCCGCCACGAATTCTTCTCCGATGCCAGCCTCTTCGTCTCAGAGTAGCCCCTGCAACCTACGTCCTCAATTATTTGCTGGATGTATTTCAATCTCTGTCTCCCTCTACAGTTATTGCCCTCTACATCTCCCTCTAGTACCATGGAAGTCATTCCCTGATGTCTTAACAAATGTCCTTGAGCCGTACTGCGGCTCGCGTTGGTGCTGTTTGTGGGTTTCCACGCTCTATTGCACGCCAGACGGTATCGTATAGTTGGCATGGTTGCGGTTGTTTTGTTACGTCCCCTTAGAAAAATTAATGAATTACTGTGCTGATAAACCTCTTACATTATTTGATTTTCAAACAGCTGAGCAGAACTGAACGTACTCAGACATTTCGCTCTTTACCTATTCTGATCAACACTAAACTGGTACACAATATTTTTAGCGCAACGCAGCCTGACTTTGAAAAATCCCTACAAAAGAATGGCCCTGACTAACAATAACCTGTACCTTTCATGAATCACTTACCTCAGAAAAATCTTCGTTATTCGAATTACTGCAATACAGCGAGCGCCAATACTGCCAGCTAAATAAAAGATTCTAACTACTGAAGTCACAAATGAAAAATTTTGAAAGAGAACAAACAATGTATTTACCTTAATAGTGTTCAAAAGTCATAATATATATATATATATATATATATATATATATATATATATATATATATATATATATATATCAGTTCATGGAATCCAGTCTTACAAATTTACTGACTCTGATGGACACACGTCCAGATCATCCGCTCTCAAAACTCCGCCATCTCTCTCCGCACATCCACCACCGCTGGCGGCTCACCTCCAACTGCGCAACGCTACGCGCTGTTCACATCCAACTGCACAACACTACAGTAGCGAATATTCCAACAATGCTAACCAGCCACAGACTGCACACAGCACAGCCAGTAATTTTCATACAGAGCGCTACGTGGCGTTACCAATATAAAAACCTAAACAGCCTACTTACAGTTTGTCTTCTTCTCGTGGTGACTGGCGCCACTCGGTTTCGCAAGCGTTGCCTGTCCGCTAGTGGCAGCAGCGGCGGTTATCGATATGTAGTAACTGTTGCCCTATCTTTGGGGTGACTTCGTTGTTTTTTCGGGTAGTGTGACTGGGCCGGTTCGGTTGGAGACTCAGGAGGAGCCAGGTCCGCGCACTGCGGCAACACCCAGGATCGCTGGTGGCACACATGGACTGCCGGATGGAAGGGCTGTGGTCACGAGGGTGAACGACCTCGTTGGAAGCCGGATCCAGCAAGCTTTAAGATGAGTGCATTTCAGTCCAAGTAGAGAAACCTCCACCACTGTGATACCTCACAATTCTCCAGTGACTTGCGTTCGTGTTGCTGCTCGTAATGTCGCCGAGGCGAAGAGCAGCGAGTGGAGTGCTTGGTGAAGGCGGATCTGATTAGCTTTCCTCGACTTCTTATTACTATTTACTGCGCTCAACTTGTTACAATTTGTGAAGTTCAACCAGAGGTGCCGCGCGGGATTAGCCGAGCGGTCTTAGTCGCTGCAGTCATGGACCGCGCGGCTGGTACCCGGCGGAGGTTCGAGTCCTCCCTTGGGCATGGGTGTGTGTGTTTGTCCTTAGGATAGTTTAGGTTAAGTAGTGTGTAAGCTTAGGGACTGATGACCTTCGCAGTTAAGTCCCATTAGATTTCACACACATTTGAACATTTTTTCAACCAGCGGTAATTTTCCTTGCCTGGTGGCCGCTAACGCCCCAGTTACCTGCCCTGGGGGTTAGTGTTTGTAACGACAGTGTACGTTTCCTCGCCTTGCTGCTGCTGTCCAGTAAGGCGTGTGGCTTTGACAGCTTTCTTGATTGTAGGCCGGTTGGTGATTCTTCTACTCTGGTGGTAGTGATTCCTTTCTCGTTCTGGGCGCTCTAAACACAGTATTTTGTGGACGTAGTGCAGACCGCCGGTTCCGGCCTTGGCGTATTGTTCCAGCATTCCATTTGGTTTATCGGACGTCGGGTAGCTTCAGCAAGATTATCATTAGTCATTCGTTAGACTGCCATTAGTCTGAGCTACCATCTTGTGAAGTGAGTGCAACTCTTGGCTGCCTATCTCATCGCTCGCGGAAATGTTTGTTGCCGGACCTTCTCAGAGGTCGATTCCTGGAGCACCGTCTGTGGCCCCTTGGTTCTTGTAAAACATGTGTGTTCTAAAAGGAGGTCTGATGGCCAGTAGTTCAGTGTAACGCTCCTTCATTCCAGGCCTTCTGCGGGTATAATCTGCCTCAGTACCCTCTAAGGAACTTATGTAGTGGTCCTTGTGTTTTATTATTGTATTATTTATTACAATACCTTATAGTGCATACATTAAAGGTTATATACGTCTAGTCAATAGTTCTGGTCGCCTTCCGGAATAAATCTAGCAGTGTACAGTGGACGTTAAGGGTTGTGTTACAAAGTTTACCATTATCTTATTTCACCCATTTGGTGATCTTTTTTTTTTTAAATTAACCTTTGCTATTGTATTTGCTGTTTTACAGCAGGTTTCTAAATTTTTTTGTATTATTGCCGTTCCTGCCGTGTAAGGCCTTCGGCCGTGATTGTGTTCATTTGCCTTAAAATTCTAATTTGGTATTTGTATATTAGCAGTAAGCCTTAAAACATTTACTGCCATTCCTGGCGTCTGATGCCTGCTGCTGTTTGTGGCGACTTGCCTTTAATATTCCCGTACCTGTAATTTGTGAGTTGCAGCGAGTTTTAAACAATTCTTCATTTACTGCCATTCCTGGAGTGTAAGGCCTTCTGCCCAGATCACAGTGGCTTGCTTTTAAACCGTTATCTGCTGTATCTGCATTTAATGGCGATTTCCTAAATTGTAACTCACTGAAAACACTGTTATTTACACACTGTTTATTCCTTCATTAATAACGTGTGGTATTTTTTTTTAAATTTATTGTTGAGTCTGGAATTACTGGTTTAAAATAAACTGTGTGTAACTGTAAAAGGCAACCAATAGTAACTGATTACGGCCCCGTCCACAATCGTAGCCGAATCCTGCCTTCCCTTGACTATTACGTTTCAGTCCTTTCACCCTATCCCTTCTCCTGGTCAGTGTTTTGCACATATTCCTGTCCTCTCCTATTCTGCACAGAAACTCCACATTCTTTGCTGTATCAATCCACCCAATTTTCAACATTCGACTGTAGCACCACATCTCAAATGCTTCGACTCTCTTCTGTTCCGGTTTTCCCACAGTCCATGTGTCACTACCATACAATGCTGTCCTCCAGACGTACATTCTCAGAAATTTCTTCCTCAAATTAAGGCCTATGTTTGCTACTAGTAGGCTTCTCTTGACCAACAATGCCATTTTTGCCAGTGCTAGTCTGCTTTTGATGTCCTCTTTGCTCCGTCCGTCATACGTTATTTTGCTACCTAGGCAGCAGAATTGCTTAACTTTATCTACTTCGTGACCATCAATCCACGTGTTAAGTTTCTCGCTCTTCTCATTTCAACTACTTCTCCTTAATTTCGTCTTTCTTCGATTTACTCTCGTTCCATATTCTGTACTCATTAGACTGTTCATTCCATTCAGCAGATAACGTAAATCTTCTTCACTTTCACTCAGAATAACAATGTCATCAGCGAAGTGTATCACTGATACGCTTTCACCTTGAATTTTAATTCCAGTGCTGAAACTTTCTTTTATTACCAGCATTGCTTCTTCGACGTACAGATTGAACAGTGGAAGGGAAAGACTACATCCCTGTCTTACACCCTTTTTAATCCGAGCAGTTCGTTCTTGGTCTTCCACTCTCATTATTCCCTCTTGGCTTTTGCACACATTGTATATCACCCGTGTCTCCCTATAAATTACCCCTATTTTCTCAGAATTTCAAACATCTTCCACCATTTTACATTATCGAACGCTTTTTCCAGGTCGACAAATCCGATGAACGTGTCTTGATTTCTCTTTAGTTTTGCTTCCATTATCAACCGCAACGTCAGAAATGCCTCTCTGGTGCCTTTACGTTTTCTAAGGCCAGACTGATTTTCATCTAGCACATCCTCTACTTTTTTTCCATTCTTCTGTATATTATTCTTGTCAACAACTTGGATGCATGAGCTGTTAAGCTGATTGTGCGATAACTCTCGCACGTGTCAGCTCTTGCAGTCTTTGGTATTGTGTGGATGATTTTTTTCTGTAACTCAGATGGTATGTCGTCGGGCTCATACATTCTACACACCAACGTGAATGGTCGTTTTGTTGACACTTTCCCCAGTGATTTTAGAAATTCTGGTGGAATGTTACACATCCTTGCCGCCTTATTTGGTCTTAAGTCCTCCAAAACTCTCTTAAATTCTGATTCTGATACTGAATCCTGCTTCTTTTTCTCTCATATTCGACATTGAGACGACAACTACCTAGCACAAACACTATGACCTTTTAAGACAGGAGGAGACATTTCACAGACTAAATACATTGGCAAATGAGGTATCACAAAAAGTAATGACAACTTTTTTGAGAGACATTCATGCTTAAGTAGATAGACAACACTGAATGTGACCACCGCCCCAATCCCATACCGCCGGTTCGTGGACAGGTCGACTTTACAGTTGGAATCCGCCACGACCAGGACCAGGGGGACTGGGGCAAGTCCAGATAAAGACAACGCACCGATAATGACATAGATTAGCAAGTAGACTTAGTTTAATTAGAATAGGATAGTAAGTTAGGAACCTGCAGCGATAATTCAACCCTTGCCTGCCCTGTGCCAGGGGCTTGCTCATAGGGATTAGCTCTATGAGCAGGGCATCAAGTAGGTTTATATCATCAACTGGCACAATTGTATCGCTGCAGGCAGTTAGTATTAACCTATCGTAGTAATTAGAAACTATGCTAGCTAGTAAACTAAGAAGTAGTCTGCCTAGTAGAAATCGTAGATCTGTCTGTAGTTAAGAAAAATGTTTAGCTGCTATTGTAAATCTAGAAATATAGGACCCACTAATCATTAAGGTGGTGGGTCATTATTGTATAATTATTATGAAATGAAATAAAGAATTTTTTAAAAAAAAAAAAATCTTCCCGCTCATACAGTCCTTCAATGTACTCTTTCCACCCATCCGCTCTCTCGTCTCCATTTAACAGCGAAATTCCCGTTGCACTCTTAATTTTACCACCATTGCTTTTAATGTCACCGAATGTTGTTTTGACTTTCCTGTATGCTGAGTCAGTCCTTACCATAGTAATTTTTTTTTTCATTTCTTCACTTTCTTCATGCAACCATTACGTCATAACTTACCTGCACTTCCTATTTATTTCATTCCTCAGCGACTTGTATTCCTGACTTTCCCTGAACATTTTGCACTTCCTTCTTTCATCTATCAATTGAAGTATTTCTTCTGTTACCCATGGTTTCTTCGCAGTTTCCGTCTTTCTACCTACGGTTTTCTTCCCAACTTCTGTGATTGCCGTTTTTAGAGATGTCCATTCCTCCTCAACCGTACTACCTACTGAGCTGGTCCTTATTGCTTTATGTATAGCCTTAGAGAATTTCAAGCGTGTCTCACCATACATTCATACTTCTGTATCCCACTTCCTTGCGTATTAATTCTTCCTGACTAATCTCTTGAACTTCAACCTACTCTCCATCACTACTACATTGTGGTCTGAGCCTGTATCTGCTCCGGGGTATGCCTTACAATCCAGTATCTGATTTCGAAATCTCTGTCTGATCATGATGTAATCTAACTGAAATCTTCCTGTATCACACGCTCCTTTCCAAGTATACTTCCTCCTCTTGTGAGCCTTAAACAGAGTATTCGCTATTAATAGGTGAAATGTATTACAGAATTCGCTTAGTCTTTCTTCTCTCGCATTCCTTGTCCCAAGCCCATATTCTCCTGTAGCCTTTCCTTCTACTCCTTCCCCTACAACTGCATTCCAGTCCCCCATGACTACTAGATTTTCATCTCCCTGGACGTACTGTGTTACCCTTTCAATATCCTCATATAGTTTCTCTCTCTCTCTTCATCATCAGCATGCGACGTCGGCATGTATACCTGAATTATCGTTGTTGGTGTTGATTTGCTGTCGACTCTGACACGAACAACCATATTACTGAACTGTTCACTGTACCGTACTCTTTGCCCTACCTTTCTATTCATAACGTATCCTACTCTGGTTATACCATTTTCTGCTGTGGTGATGGTAGAGACGGTATTAGTGTGGCAGACAGTCCAAAATCGGAGAGGAGAAGTAAGCTTTCGGATAACACAACGTCATAATGAAAGAAAATTTTACTAGAAATGCAGTCTAGTACGGGGTCGTTGGGTACATAGCTGAGTTCTGTAAAAAAAACAGAGCTAGGTTCAGTAGGAACGAAAACTGAGGCTGTAGAGATAAGTGTAGCACAGAAGTATCAAGTGCGAGGTGAGGAAAGTTAAATTTTATATGGTGGGGATGATTCATTCGACTTAGAAGTTATAAGGGCAGATGTGGGCAAAAAATTTCTGAGGAGTTGGCTTGGTTAACACCAGAATCGATACAGTGGAAAAAGATTTGGGGACAGGTTGGAAAAAATACGGGACGAGCTGGGTCGTGACGTTAAGAATTGTGTGCTGAAGCAAAATACGCTTGAGGAAGTTACCCTAAATCGGTTAATACTTTGTCAGGCAGTGTAGTAGAATGTGAAAAGGAGGTGCTTAAAAACAGAGAACATTTTGAATCAGGATTAAATAAAGAAGTTGTGCTAAGCGATCAGCAGATAAAAGACGCAATGGCAGAATTAAATTCTTTAGTAGCGAATCAGGCTACTACTGTGAAAGGTGTCCCATACATTAATTGAGGAACGATAAAGTGTTTTGAAAACGGACAATACCGTCCAGTTCATTTTCGTTCTGCATCTGGAGATGGTTTTGTATGAGGAATTTCGGAAGAGGCAAAAATTAAATTCGCGAAAAGACATCTTGAAGGCAATGCAAAATCGTGGACGAATTTAATGAATGCCCCGTTCCTGACCAAATTCTGGTGTGTAGCAAAGGAAACGTGACTTCAGGATGAGTTCATAAATGGGCCAAGTTTCAAACACGGCCACGCCCGGGTTCCCGGGTTCGATTCCCGGCGGGGTCAGGGATTTTCTCTGCCCCGTGATGGCTGGGTGTTGTGTGATGTCCTTAGGTTAGTTAGGTTTAAGTAGTTCTAAGTTCTAGGGGACTGATGACCATAGATGTTAAGTCCCATAGTGCTCAGAGCCATTTTTTTCAAACACGGAAGTGGGTTGATACAGGATTTCTGTGTGCGTGAACTGACTAAGCTGACGCATATAAATCTTCCGCCGGGAGTGCTGACGGAGATTACGACGCTGAAGAGGCGACTGCGGGAATTTTTACAATGGGACATTGTCCCCAATGCGACAAATTGCGTCGACGAGTTTTTAGGTTTTATCGAGAAATTCAAGCTACAAATGGGAACAGTAGACATTGAAATGTGTACCACAATAGGAATCATAAGGATCACATTATCATAATTATTATTAAACTGGCAATTTTCAAAGCGGAAATGTAAACGGCATCTTTCATAACCGAAATCAAAAGCAGGAAAGATGATCTGAAGGGCAAGAGCCTCACGAAATGCAACGCCAGAATACGAGGTTGGGAAATTAGAGTTCTCAGAATCTCAGGTCCAGAGCGGCAAGATAAACCGGCGTTGAAAAGCACAAGTTATTCTAAAAATTCTGTGGGTGTTGAAAATTCAGCAAAGAAGACACAAATGACAAATGATGGGGACATGGAGCTTATAAGAAATAAAAATAAAATGGGGAATAATTTTAAGCAGGGCAACCACAAAGAGGGCGCAGGAAATGTGGTAAAATGTGTTGAGAAATTCGATAATGGGAATATGGGGCTGAAAAATCTATTTTGTGGGGGGAAGTGAACGAAGGAATGAGTGCTTGTTTGATGGAAAACTCTGCGATTAGAAGTGGGCCGAGGTGGACCTGAATTTGGTGGAAGTGGGATGTGTGACGTATTCTTATGAGGTATTAATTAGTCAGTAGCAACAACCATAATAATATATGTGAAAGTAACATACATGATTTTGTATCAGAGGAAATAGGTGAAGCTATCTGTAAAGGCAGCGAAACTGCAGCTTCGTCTAATGGAGACGATTTTTGTGGTGTACCAACGGAAGTAAGCGGAGGTATCTGTGAAGGCGGTCTAGCAATATTCTCGCTCGCTGGTGACGAGTTTTATTATGTAACGGCGGAAGTGGATGATTTATAGTTGAAGAGAAGTAAGGACTGATTTCAACAAAACTTGGTACACATATCCCTTCGTATCATACAACAATCGTGGAGGGGGTAAGAACCAGCTACCTATCAGAGGTCAGGAAATATTACATCATAAAACAATGAAATGCGTGAAAAACTGCCTCATCATGCACTGCGTTTAAATTTGTGACTTCTGTGCTACTAACTCTATTCGCAGTAGATTTTGAAGACGGTATCCACATATGTCGCTATATCCACCTACAAAATTATATCGTGGTATCACACATAGTTCAAGAGATATTGTCTCATAAACACTGAGATTCGTGGAATACTGCCGCATCATACGTGAAGTTTCTATAAATTTATTATTATTACTAAGGCATTCCTAGAGTCGAATAAGCTTATGGTAATCCCTAATACCTGGCAGCACATTTGACAACTTTCAAATGCAAATGCAATCGGCTGTAGGCGTAAACAATAGCCATCTATAGAGTTAGTCCCAGCTGCAAAATACTAACACAAATTCTTTACAGACGAATGGAAAAACTGGTAGAAGCCGACCTCGGGGAAGATCAGTTTGGATTCCGTAGAAATGTTGGAACACGAGAGTCAATACTGACCTTACGACTTATCTTAGAAGAAAGATTAAGGAAAGGCAAACCTACGTTTCTAGCATTTGTAGACTTAGAGAAAGCTTTTCACTATGTTGACTGGAATACTCTCTTTCAAATTCTAAAGATGGCAGGGGTAAAATACAGGGAGCGAAAGGCTATTTACAATTTGTACAGAAACCAGATGGCAGTTATAAGAGTCGAGGGGCATGAAAGGGAAGCAGTGGTTGGGAAGGGAGTGAGACAGGGTTGTAGCCTCTCCCCGATTGTATTCAATCTGTATATTGAGCAAGCAGTAAAGGAAACAAAAGAAAAATTCGGAGTAGGTTTTAAAATCCATGGAGAAGAAATAAAAACTTTGAGGTTCGCCGATGACATTGTAATTCTGTCAGAGACAGCAAAGGACTTGGAAGAGCAGTTGAACGGAATGTACAGTGCCTTGAAAGGAGGATATAAGATGAACATCAACAAAAGCAAAACGAGGGTAATAGAATGTAGTCGAATTAAGTCGGGTGATGTTGAGGGAATAAGATTAGGAAATGAGACACTTAAAGTAGTAAAGGAGTTTTGCTAATTGGGGAGCAAAATAACTGATGATGGTCGAAGTAGAGAGGATATAAAATGTAGACTGACAATGGCAAGGAAAGCGTTTCTGAAGAAGAGAAATTTGTTAACATAGAGTATAGATTTAAGTGTCATGAAGTCGTTTCTGAAAGTATTTGTATGGAGTGTAGCCATGTATGGAAGTGAAACATGGACGATAAATAGTTTGGACAAGAAGAGAATAGAAGCTTTCGAAATGTGGTGCTACAGAAGAATGCTGAAGATTAGATGGGTAGATCACGTAACTAATGAGGAGGTATTGAATAGAATTGGGGAGAAGAGGAGATTGTGGCACAACTTGACAAGAAGAAGGGACCGGTTGGTAGGACATGTTCTGAGGCATCAAGTAATCACAAATTTAGCATTGGAGGGCAGCGTGGAGGGAGATCAAGAGATGAATACATTAAGCAGAGTCAGAAGGATGGAGGTTGCAGTAAGTACTGGGAGATGAAGAAGCTTGCACAGGATAGAGTAGCACAGAGAGCTGCATCAAACCAGTCTCAGGACTGAAGACCACAACAACAACAGAGTTATGAAGAGACGTTGCAATAGAGGCGTTTACAAAATCGCCTTGTAGACACGAAAAGCTGCCGAGACCAGCGTACAGAAACTACTGTCCGGGACCATACCGCTTTATCTGGTATTGTGTTTACACATTTGTACATTTTGCATATTTCTTTGCACATCTGTTCTATAATGTGAAAGGTGTTTTCACGAATATACGGAAAAGAAATTTTTTCGATACTTCACTACAGCCGCAGTTCATTTTTGTTTTCTTTTCTAATAGAAAAGGGGCGTAATGACTATTCAGGCAATGCCAGATGTGTCAGATAGTATTCTGAAATTGTTCACACTAGCGTGTTGTACGCGATTTCCTGTACTGACACACTGAATTTTCCCAGAACCTTTCCCGCAAGTGTAATCCTTGCTTTCGCCGTTCCTAACACTGTTCTTGGGTCCTTACCAGGAAAATAAAACATTCTTATAATCCAGACTGACCTCCGTTCTTTTCCTGTGTCGTGGGGCTATTCTCTGGGCGAGAAGACATTGATTGAATGCGAAGTGGTGCAATGGACTGAGGCCAATAAAATATACAAGTAATTAGTATCGGATGTATACACTAATGTCAGACAGAATGGGTCCAGTAGAGAGTTCCACAGACTTCTGGCCACGTGGCGTGAATCATCAAAGCCTACCGCTCATACGTCTAGACGCTACCAATTACAAAGTGCGTCGAGAAACTTTCCGCGGAACGCATTGTTTCAGCGACGGCTCTGACAGCGACCACACGACCCCTCCCGAACATTCCAGCGGCAGCTGCAAAACGCGCAGAGAGACAAGGGGGGAGTGGGGGTGTAACCCGTGGGCCCGTCCCCAAAATAAATCCAGCGGCGCGCGTTTAATTAAAAGCTGCAGCCGGATTAATTCGCAGCGGTAGCTAATTGTAGCGGCTCCTGACGCGCCCGCCGACGCCACCCGCAACACGCCACACCACGCTGTCAGCAACCTAGCACGTGGCACCGGTGCCGGATGTCCAGTGGCTGTACACAGCTTTCATCATAAGAGTACACCTAATGTAAACAATACACTATGAATTCTTTCACGTTTGCTGGAATCTCATTGGGTTTCGTTTCACTTGGAGCGGAAGCCAAGCTGTTTCGGGGATAGTCAAGTACGATAACAAGGATTCGTTTTATGCTGTGCTTACCCGCACATTGACTCAGTGATAATACGTGACACAAGCTTTACCGGTGCATTTAACCTGAAGAGCACTGGTCAGCCTGGTCCAACTAACATGTGATGATGAGTACAGTTGCAGTTAAGACGTAAAGAGAGACGAATAGTACAAGGCAAAACTCCTGCATAATGCTTGTTAGGGGACCTGACGGAAATCATTACACGCACTCGTTCTTAGCTAACACAGTAATTTTATTAAAAACAAGAACGGTGAAACCTTCTAACTTAAACATAGGCTAAAATTTCTGCGTGACCTCGGTGTGACGTAAAGGCGTATTGCTTCTCCGTACAGTTAAGTAGCGAAGCGACTGTAGGTATTACTTACAGTCAGTCGTCTGGTAATCTCTGAACTACTTCCATATCCAAATCCAAGGAATACGTTTCAGTGCGGAATTGTGATCTGCTAGGTTGATGACGAGACGATCAACAACAGATTTCACACGAAGCCACCCTAACGCCATATTTTCTCCTCGTCTTTTATGGTGCGCTGTCCTGCAACCGGCCAGCGTTCGGCAGTTACGTGCCAGTAGGTTTCTCAGGTTAAATGTCTTGTTATTTCTCGCGATAAATCCCTTAACTTGGCTGAGTTCAGATTGCAATGGCACGGTGGGTAAAAATGCAGCATTTGAAAGGTGTGCTAGATGTCGTGAAAATTGTTTTCATGTTTCTATGACGCTTATCACTCTGGCCCGTGTGAGACAATATCTGTCGTATAAAACAATGAATACAGTCGAAATAAAGACTATTTGATTTTTCATTTTGTCCCAGAAATTTAATTTTTTATGTTTCTTTAATTTAAACAATATTTTATAAAGTATCAATAACGAAGCATTTATATTTTCGATCAAAACTGGAGTGTTATGTGTGATGTTTAATTAGAAACAAGCAGACGTGCGTTTTTCAGAAATGTTATAACTAAACATGTGTTAATTAGCATATTAGTCATGAATTTTATATTTAAACGATGTAGGTATTCCAAGTGACCGAAAAAAAGTTAATTCCAAAGCAAGTTTCGAACCAGCGATCCATGTACTACATTCTTACCCTTCTCGGACGCTACAGGTTTAACCACGCATCTCGTTTAGATATTCGCCTTAACGTTAATAAATAATATCTCGGAAAACTTCAAAGCCGATTTTCCCAAAGAACTTGTGAAAAATATTAAGAACAACCGATTTTTCGCCAGTTTTAAACGGTGCCCCAAGGACGTGTCTCCCTATGGAGCATGAAGCAATGTCAGGTATTTTAATAGTATGTATTAGTAGTGCAACAATGAGAGCACAACTAGTGTTTAAAGATTGCGACTGTACATTATTTTTTAAATAAAGTATGATTAAGAAAAACGTTGATGGTTGTTAATTCATAAGAAGATCTTAATGTTTCATTTAAAGTAACATAGTAGTAGGACATCTAATACACAAGGAGGACCCACATCCAAGAGCGTAACGATACCATTTCAAGTTTTCTCCGGCTGCTGACCAATCATCGCATTTGTGTTTGTGTACATCAGCGTTATTCTTTGATGAACGAAGTATAGTAGTACCTCCTGCCACTGACTGTGGTTTACGTAACTGAGAATCGCGTTCCGCTTAGGATCTTCTCCAAACTGTTTTAGTACGTAACGAGATCAATTCAGCACATACTTTTTATGAGTTTGCTGAAAGATCGTAATTAGGATTTCCACCTACACTTTATAATAAAATATTGTACGTTAAGTCGAGCAATTTGTGAGAACAGTAAAGCACGTAAGACTACTTTATTTCACGGATTTTGATTTGTCCTAAGAATCATTTTAGGTAAATCATTAAAAGACTGCAAAATTTAATCGTATCTGTTATAAACATAACAGATACACATAACAGACACTTTAATCATGTAGAATATATTCTCCTTCACTATTTACAACAGCCTGCCAACGCTCGGGTAATTTTTCGAGTCAGCGACTGTAGAAATCATGTGGTTTTGAGGCAAAGAACTCGTCGAGTCACGTTTGGAGCGCATTTTCATCCGGAAAGGAAGCTCCTGTATAGTGTTTTTTATCAGTCTAGCACAATGCGGGCGGCCGTTATCGTGGGGTAGCATCACTTCATGCAGTTGTTGTTCTTGGACTACTTCTGCAAGACATCTCAGTTGTTGATAAAAAAAAAAAAAAAAAAAAAAAACCTCAGTAGTGTTGGTTACATCTCGGAGAAGCAATTCGTAGTTCATCGCACTTTCGCTGTTCCACCAGATACATAGCATTATCTTTTGTGGACGTGCGCAGGTTTTTGCACTGGGAGTTGCAGCTTTGTTTGGGCTCAACCATTCCTTACTTTTCCATATGATACAATAAAGACACAATTTCCCGCCACCAGTAACGATACAGGATAGGAATAATCAGTTTTGTTCACGAACCAATTGATGACGAGCAAGCAGAGATTCACATATAACCACTTGCAGTTTTTTTTTTGTTTTTTTTTTTTGTTTTTTTCTTAGTCCAGGTGGTACCCACACACTCTGTTTTTTACCTTCCCCATTGCATGTAAATGTCGCAATATAAAAGAATGATCTCAGTTTACCAGATTTTCCAGTTCTCGAGTATATTGACGTGGATCATAGTGGATTAATGCGTTTAAACGATCTTCAACAATCCCCGAAGGTATTCCTGAATATGGAGAGTCACAAATGTCAAAACGATCCTCCTGAAAACGAGCAAACGACTTTCTTGGCGTACTCTGTCCAGCGGCATTGTCCCCACACACGGCTCAAATACTTCTGACTGACACATCTGCTGTCACCTCTCAACTGAACTCAAACAGAAGAATATGTCGGACATGTTCCGATTTCTCCACTTGGAACTCCATTCTAGTGTCCACAGCTCCACTCACTATCTCCAGATGACAAAATGACAGTATGTAAACTCAAACAGCTACAGTAAAAACAAATGAAATGTGACAATCGCTAAATAAACAAATAGCAACCCGAATAGTATCATACAAAATAAAAACGTTACGAACTTATGCACAAAGCTCAAAATTTTATCTGCAACGGATCTGAACCATGAACTGAGTACTCGTTTATGAACGCGACTTAACCTCAAATGTCAGTATTGCCAATATCAAAATGTCAACTGAAACAAAGTGAGAACCCCTTAATTTCCCTGCTTTGCAGTTACTATGTACCGCACATGAGTCTCCTAGACTATATAAAGTAAGTCAACATCTCTCCGTGGATTAATTATTTCACGACGTATTAGCCGACAGCTTCCATAGTAATGTTTGTCAAACATCGACACTAGTAGCAATATTTTAGTGTCTTACGAGACGACTGCCGCCAACCTCAGCGATCTAACAGTTGTGGAAGTATTGTAGCGTGTCAGAACCTTGCATTGTGTGTTCCAGTTTCTTTTGATGTGAGGCGGATAGAGTGCAATAACTTTCGAGTATTTGATTTTATATCTTTATGAATAATGAATCTTGGATGAAGGCAGTTTTAGACAACTTAGCACTCCCTCTACATATACAAAACAAAGAAACAAAGTGTCTCCGAATTTGATAAAAGATGAATTATTTTCTTACCTTAACTTACATCTGACAGCAAAGATACTGTGAAGCTGTTTACGAGTGGCAGTAATTTTTTAAATACTGCTGAAAGAAATAAATAATATTTTTGAACAAGATAATTAAGAAAAATAAATAACACATTTTTTAACACATTAAACTTTTTTCCTACCTTAAAAAACCAGTATACTTTATTTGCTCAAAAAATAAAGGTGGCAACCCTAGTCTTAACTGTTTACCAGTTCCAACGTTGTGTAGCAACAGTGCATACTGCACGGGGGTAATCATAAAGTCAGGCATGAGATTTCGGGAAATGTATTTTTGACCTTCGTATTCGGCGTATACAAGAACTGGCATATTATATGCTTACAATTGTATTGATTTTAGATGTGGTTGCATTTTGGATCATTTTAAGTGCTTAAACGTCTCAGTTAAGCGGGACAGGCACAGGCACGTCTGAAGATGGAATTCTGAAATTGATCGTGTGATTTAAATACAATAAATAAAACAGTTGAATGGATTATCCAGTAATAGCCTATTAATGAGGAGAGGTTCAGAAAGATAATGTAACTTAAGTTTATCCCATAATGATTGAAGTTTCGTTTCATTCAGTTCGTATTATTTAACTCGAAGTCATCTTCAATGCTTTATCCTCAGTGCATTCCTTCGAGATTTCCTCGAAACGTCGGGTATTCGTTTTCAACAGCAGCAGTCATAGATTGGTACTTGCAGTGCAAAAATTTAATACTGTTGTGTCTTTTTTGCGTGTTTGTCCATTTCTGAAACGCAGTGCAGTAGCGATTCTCCGTGGCATGGATTCTATAAGACGTGTGTGGAGACACGTGGCGACATATGTCTAGGCTAAGGCCACGAAATTCCCACAAGTTACTGGGCTGTGGTTGGTGTGTGCGGAGCTGGTGCTCAGACGAGTTCCATTTGGTTTAGACAGGGCGAATTTGGTGGCCAAGACATCAACGTAAGTTCACTACCATGCTTCTCAAACTACTGCAGTGGAATGGACAGTTGTGCTTCTGGAAGATGCCACCGCCGTCAGAGTTGACACCGAGCGTGAAGGGACGCAGGTGATCGTATTCACTTAGCCCACAGTTGCCATGTTCTTTTCGATTACTAACATACGTCCCGTACAAGCCCAGGTAATCGTCCCTCTCAACACAACACTGCCACCGCCCGCATCTCGTGGTCGTGCGGTAGCGTTCTCGCTTCCCACGCCCGGGTTCCCGGGTTCGATTCCCGGCGGGGTCAGGGATTTTCTCTGCCTCGTGATGGCTGGGTGTTGTGTGATGTCCTTAGGTTAGTTAGGTTTAAGTAGTTCTAAGTTCTAGGGGACTGATGACCATAGATGTTAAGTCCCATAGTGCTCAGAGCCATTTGAAGCAATACTGCCACCACCACGCTACACCTGTAGCGTGGTTCATGTTTCGAGCGCCAGTTCGGATGGATTACGGAGCATTTGAACCATCGACCTGATGTAACAACTAACGTGATCGTCCGACCAGGCGAAACATTTCCACTGATTCAAGGTCCAATATTGGTTATCCCGCGCCCACTGAAATCGTATTTGACGAAAATAAGGGAAAACGTAGAAGTCGTCTACCGTGGAACCCCATTTTCAACGATGTTCGCTGAATGCTGTTTTCCGGAACACTTGCTTCTGCACCAGCATTGTACTCTGTCGTCAGACCTGTCACAGATCGCCGCCTGTCTTACTGCACAGTGCGGGCAAGCCTCCGACCTTCACACCCAACATCTTGTCGGCTACTGGTGGTTTCACCATCCTACAACCACTTTCTGTAGATTCTCACGACAGTAGCAATCGGACTAGGTGTTTCCGAGATCTTCGTTTCCTGTCGCTGGGCCATAACGTCTGCCGTTTGTCAGAGTCGCTCACGTCAGTGAATCGTCCCATTTGTGGCTTGTATCGTCATCAGAACGATTCCCCGGTCGTCTCCGCACCTCTTCTGTACTTTCCCTACTTCGTCGTGTGCCCACAACACCAGCATATAATAGTCTCGTGGTGGACAGTTGGCCCATCAGAGCATATCTTCGCTGTGGCCGAGCGGTTCTAGGCGCTTCAGTCCGGAACCGCGCTGCTGCTACGGTCGCAGGTTCGAATCCTGCCTCGGGCATGGATGTGTGTGATATCCTTAGGTCAGTTAGTTTTAAGTAGTTCTAAGTCTAGGGGACTAATGACCTCGGATGATAAGTCCCACAGTGCTTAGGGCCAGTAGAGCATATCTTCCTTATGATAAGTTGACAGATTCGGTAATACCACAAGGGGCGATCAAGAAGTTTCCTTTCGAAGGCTGTGCAGTCCGGAATCGGTATGCCAATCAGATAAAATCGCCGAGAGCATTGTGGCACCCATCCCATCGATGCAACAGGTCGAAGGTACCGGTTGGTAAAACTCCACGTACTGCTGCATGTAGAAGTCTGTAAATGCCCACAGGAATCGTCGACCCTTAAAGGCCTCTTTTTAAGGGACCGAAGGAGCGACAATGGCAGGGGAGAAATCAAGATTAAAGGGCGGGTGCTCGAGTGTCTCCTACTTGAGCTGCCGTAACTTCTACATCTACATCCATACTCCGCAAGCCACCTGACGATGTGTGGCGGAGGGTACTTTGAGTGCTTCTCTCGGTTCTCCCTTCTATTCCAGTCTCGTATTGTTCGTGGAAAGAAAGATTGTCGGTATGCCTCTGTGTGGGCTCTAATCTCTCTGATTTTATCCTCATGGTCTCTTCGCGAGATATACGTAGGAGGGAGCAATATACCGCTGGATTCCTCGGTGAAGGTATGTTCTCGAAACTTCAACAAACCCCGTACCGAGGTACTGAGCGTCTCTCCTGCAGAGTCTTCCACTGGAGTTTATCTATCAACTCCGTAACGCTTTCGCGATTGCTAAATGATCCTGTAACGAAGCGCGCTGCTCTCCGTTGGATCTTCTCTATCTCTTCTATCAACCGTATCTGATACGGATCCCACACTGCTGAGCAGTATTCAAGCAGTGGGCAAACAAGCGTACTGTAACCTACTTCCTTTGTTTTCGGATTGCATTTCCTTAGGATTCTTCCAATGAAAGTCTGGCATCTGCTTTACCGACGGATCAACTTTATATGATCATTCCATTTTAAATCACTCCTAATGCCTACTCCCAGATAATTTATGGAATTAACTGCTTCCAGTTGCTGACCTGCTATATTGTAGCTAAATGATAAAGGATCTTTCTTTCTGCATTACGATGTTTGCGGTTGGGAACATGCGTTGTCACGAAGCAGGAGCACCTGTTGTGGCAGCTGGTTTTCGACAGAAATGCTGTCCCATACAACTTCTTCATTCTCCTATTCATAAGTACCGTGTTTCGCCGTTGGCAGTCAAGAAAAGAACAACAGCACGTAGGTCCTGCTTGGAAGCGTCTGCTAATAACGTCACCATAGTTCACGTTTCCGCATTTACCCCATGCACGTTTTAAAGACACGAATACCACGCTAACCCATTGCCTACATGTATGTGTTTGTATACCAGCATCGGAGTGGCACCATGTTGTGTCCACGTTACAGAAACGCACTCAAACGGAAAATTTTTCATCGCCCTTTATACCAGTGATTGATAGTGTGCTTCCAGATACGTAGCCGAGGTATTGCTTCCATCTAAAGCTCAACATTTCGACGACTGATCCAGTCGTCTGCTTCAGATGCTGAGAGTACACGTAAAAGCAAAAACTCACAGGCTGGATAGAGACCAGGTAGCGAGTACACATATTAGCAAAACTCGAGCACCTGAAGAAAACTACTGCATCGATCGTCGAAATTTCGTGCCTGCGTAAAATGAAAACAACAGCTCTGCTGCATTCCCGGAAGCATACCATTAATCAATCGCCGAGAAAATGTGAGAGACGTACTCTGGTTATCATTAACTTAACCAGACAGGACTGATAGAGATAACAGAGACGATTCAAAGAAGAGCAGCGCTTTTGGTTACAGTTCCATTAAGTAAGCACGAAATCTTCACGAAGATGATCAACCAACTCCAGTGGCAGGCGCTGCAAGAGAGGCGTTCTGCATCGCAGTGTTGTTTACTGTTAAAAGTTCCGAGACGTACAATCCTAGAAGAGTCATATATTACGTGGTAATAAAATATTTAAGCAGAAGTGGTATTCATAAGTGGTGACCGGTTTCGACCTGGCGTGTATCATCTTCGCACCATACTCGGGTGATGACGCGTGGAGATGATTACACGGAGCATGAACTAGGGATACCTCCCACTCATGTCGATTGTTCGTATTACATTCTACTATGTATATCTCGCGAAAGGAAGGTGAAGATAAATATTAGATTCGAGCCCACATGGAGGTTTACCGGCAATCATTCTTCCCGCAAATCAGAAAGTTAGGGAAGCGGTACAGAACGTACCCCCTTCCACGCACCGCAAGGTGACTTGTGGAGTATATATATATATGTACTCCGCAAGTCACACACACACATCAACCTTTTCTGTAATTGGTAAACGGTTCATTTTAACACGGGTAATGTACCACGAAGCAAATATCGTCCTCAATGACGGAATGTTGCGTGAGACCACGTACTTATACGTTTGCGACTATTACAGCGCTATCTATCACAAAGCGAAAAAAGTGGTCAAACTAAAACATTCATATTTCTTTACATACTACACGAATATGTAACAAAAAATGGGGGTTCCTGTTTTAAAAAAACGCAGTTGATATCCGTTTGACCTATGGCAGCGCCATCTAGCAGGCCAACCATAGCGCCATCTGGTCTCCCCCTTCAAGCTAGACAAGTTTCGTTCTTTGTAGTTTTCTCGTTTGACGCTTATTTCGTGAGCTATTTGGCCCGGTCACGATCAATGGACCACTCTGCGTGTGTGTGTGTGTGTGTGTGTGTGTGTGTGTGTGTGTGTGTGTGCGCGCGCGCGTGTGTAGATGTCGAACTTTACTCAAAAAGGTCTCCATTATTTTGGCCGAATACTGCCGAAAACATTGTTTTTGCCACCAGGATGTGATCTGAGTGCATTAGGATCCAAGGCCACATCATTAGCCTGCATAACCTCTGCTTTGGAGCATTATGGCAGTCAAAAACCCTACAGAACACGCTGATGGTTGCAATTCGACGTCCAAGATACTCACATACCCCATTCAGTTTGAAAGTGATGTTGTTGTTGTTCTACATTACACACGCAAATGTAGTGTCAAAGTGGCTACCATATTGTTTTTTGGTGTCTTAGTTACCCCCTGAGGTTGAAGGCCGCCGCTCGTGTCGCAAGGGGACTGGGTGTCTGTGTTGTCCTAATAATTTTATCTAATCTTCATCGCATAGATATGCAAGCCGTGGAAAGGGGAGTTGGACGCACGCTCAAGGCACATTAATACGACCGCCGCCTGTGTTCGACATGGAATAACTGCTCACAGACGGCAAGTGGTAACACTAGCATCGGAGGTTGTATAAAGTGTGTCGGCGAGTTGGAGGAGGGGGAAAACGGAAAACAGTGCAGACGTTGTCGTAAAGGGGAAACGAAGCTATTTATCTGACGTTCAAAAGAGCATATTCGTTAGCTTTCCGGCCAAGAGTGTAAGCATTTGCGAAACTGCTGTGTTCATAAACTGTTCGCATTACGCCGTGTTTAAAGTATAATATGCATGGCAAAATAGCGCTATGCAAAACCGGCGCGGCAGTCTCTGTGGCCGAGCGGTTCTAGGTGGTTCAGTCCGGAATCGCGCTGCTACTACGGTCGCAGGTTCGAATCCTGACTCGGGCATGGATGTGTGTGATGTCTTTAGGTTAGTTAGGTTTCAGTATTTCTAAATCTATGGCACTGATGACCTCAGATGTTAAGTCCAATTGTGCTTAGAGCCAAAACCGGCACAGAGGCAACTGTGATGCACCAAGGGCCATAGGTGACAAGTACGAACGACGGCTGCGGAAATGTGTACGGGCGAACATGCGTGCAACTGTTGAGCAACCGAATGTCCTGACGAGCCAAGGGGTTACTGACATTATCTCCTCAACAACTGTTCGACGAACGTTGCTCTGTATAGGCCTCCGCAGCAGACACCTGGTTTATGCATCCACGCTGACTGCTGTTGATCGGCGGCGAAGACTGGAATTTGCAAGCCAATACCACAACTGGCAGTCCACTGATTGGCGACAGGTGGCCTTTTCGGAAGAAACGGCCATTCGTGTGTACAGCGTGAAACATCTGACAGCAACCAAGGAGGCAGCGTTATAATCCTGGGAATGTTTAAGTAGCATTCCCTGGGGTATCTTATCATTCCGGAAGGCACAATGGATCAACACAAGTATGCATCCATCCTTGGGGACCACGTTCACCCCTAAAAGCTATTTATTTTTCCTTGGCGCAATGGCATCTATCGGCAGGATAAATCAATGAGTCACACAACTCGCACTGTACTTGTATCGTTCGAAGAGCACCAGGATGAGTTAACCGTACTTCTCTGGTCACCAGACTCCCACAATTTAACCCCAATCGAGAATTTGCGGAACCACTTCGATAGGGATGTTCGCCCCATGTATCCTCAGAAACCTAGCGAAGCTGGCCACAGCACTGGATTCGGCATGGCTCCATATACCTGTCGGTACCTTCCAGAACCTCACTGACTACCTTCCTGCACGTCTCGCAGCGATCCGCATTGGCAGGTGGTCACATTAGTGTGACTGGACAGTGTAGAAAGACTCGTACTAGGCGGCCGAATAACTCCAAGCTAATAACGCCATGCGATCATGTCTCGATTTCTGCAGTTAGACGGCATGACAGTTTAATGCAACACCTTACTTTCTACGATAATGATCGAAGCAGACGAAATGAATTAAAATTTGTGCTGTGGCCGGGACTCGATCCCGGGGCGTCTTGCTTGCTAGGTAGAAATGCTAACCATTACACCAGTACAGCACGGGAGTCAACATTACTGCACGAACTACCTAAGCTGAGTGCCTTCCCCAACACAAACTTCAATTCATTTTTCCCTTTGTTGGGGAGGACACTCAGCTTAGGTAGTTCGAGCAGCAACATTGGCCATCGTGCTGTGGTAGTGTGATGGTTACCATTTCTGCCCAGCAAGCAAGAGGACCCAGTTTCGAGTCCCTGCCCGCGACCATAACGCCACCAGTATCAGTTGGACACATCAAGCACCATCTGACGCACATTTTTGATTTCATCGCCGACTTAGTTATGCTCACACACATTTACCGACCACGCGTTCTCCTCGATCTAAAGATTTTTACACCCCACTGCTTCGTTCCACATCCAGCAACAATACCGAACTCAGACATCCGTCCAAGCGGTGGCCCACGGTTTGGCGTCATATCCACCAGCCTTTTCTTCTCTCGAACGTCCGGGCAACATGGTACTAAGTCGCAAATGGAAAGTTCGCCACAAATCAACGTCTTCACGCCATCGGGCTAACGGGCTCTCCACTTTGTTCCATTTGCCACCTCATTGATGACGATGTCCACCAACTAACTTGTGCTGCCACCAGTGACGTCTGAAAATTTGGCCGACAGTTCGTTGCCTGTTACATCCGCGTTCCGCCGGACTCGATTGACCCATCGACTTTTATCCATCCTGAGGATATTTATTTCCCCGCCACCAAAAATCATGCGATTGTATGGGTCAAGGGATGGACGGTGACCTACATGTATAATGATGGCGACAAATCACGCCTTGATTTCTGGCAGTATTTACAAACCGCCCACAGTGAAGTCGAGCACCGACCGCGCTACCGCCCCTTCTTCGCCAATTACCTACACCACGAGATCTCTTTACGTCACCCTCGCTCTGTTGGATGGTGCCACACGCCGACAGCACCCCCCCCCCCCCCCCCACCTGACATCTGTGACTCTCCGCGCTACTATCTATATTGTAACCCACAGTGGAGTAGGCGCATGAATACGCGCCTCCTTTCTTTTATGCACTATAACAGAACACGCTGGTTTTTCCCCCACTCCACTGTCTTTCGCTTCATACCTCTTAGCTTACATCAGTATCATTATTCTTTTTTTCCTACACCTTGTTAATAAAAAAAATTGCTCGCCTTGTACGAGTGTAATGTCTCGTGTTATTTCCGCTGGAAGGATGGCATTTCAGTTGTATTTAAGCTTGTACCAATAAAGATATTTTGTTCATTTACGCTGTTCCTGGTAATAAATAAATAAATAAATTAAATTAAATAAATCAAACAGCTACTTTGAGGGAGTGGTTCAGGGATGGGAGGGGGCAGGCACCGCGGCCAGGCCTCGGGTTCCGACCCCTGCCCGCCTTGTCTCCACCTGCTCGTAACTGGCCACTCTACACCTTTTTTACAAAAAAAAAAAAAAAAAAAAAAAAAAAAAAAAAAAAAAAAAAAGTCCCGGCCGCAGCACAAATTTTAATTCATTTCGTCTGCTTCGATCAATATCGTAGATAATAAAGAGATTTAAATGTCTCAGGGAATCATTTAATTATAAGACCTTACTTTCTAAATAATTACTACTAAAAACAGTCTTGATCACAATTTATTTTATAAGGTGACCGGTTTCGACCACTGCTGTGGTCATCTTCAGACCATTGAGTGGAAACCCCTTTCTGTTGGAGATTCTCCAACAGAAAGGGGTTTCCACTCAATGGTCTGAAGATGACCACAGCAGTGGTCGAAACCGGTCACCTTATAAAATAAATTGTGATCAAGACTGTTTTTAGTAGTAATTATTTACAATTTTATTGATCACTGCTGTTCCCATAATGCATTCAAAAGTAATACCTTACTTTCTGCTGCATTTTTCTCGCAAAATGACCACGACGAGAAACTCAGAGAAACTTTAGCTCATAGGGATATTCATCGACAGCTGTTTTTGCCACGCAAGATTCGCGAATGGAACAAAGAAGGGGGAAAGCGATATTGGATTCAAAATTACAGTAATAACAGCACACACCTTAATGTGGCTTGAAGAGCAGTGAAGTATCGACGTAGGTGAAGGAGAAAATAGAATACCTCTGGAATCTTGATACAAAATTGATTTTCGGACTTCCAATAGCAGCTTCCGAATAAAAAAAATAGTTTCTCCTTGAGTACGCCAACTGAGATCGTTGAAAATCTGCGCGTCGCTCCAGTCTTGCCAGACAAACTTGTCACGTATTCTGCCGGGCATCTTTGGAGTCCCTCGATCTCCTTCATCAGTTTGACTCCGGAGGAATTCTACGCGACTGAGCGATACGGCCTACTCAAGACTGCACTGCACGTGGGAATTTTACGTGGCAACCTGCAGATAAACCGCAGTTTCCCAGAATTCTTCCTACAAACATCGGGCTGCCGGTAGCCTTCTCCGCAGCTGCAACGTATAATTTTTTTCTAGTTGATATAGTCGTGCAGCATAATGCATTGCGTGCTTCCGAGAACAGGGAGACAGAATGGAATGGTATCCGCCATACGGCCATCAACGAACAATCGTGCAGGCCGGGCCAATCGAAAATAATTATGTACTCGAACTGATTAGCCATCAATGTTGTTGCTAAGTTCGTTTGCGTCAGAGAACCGCAACATAACTAATAAACTATATAATGGCGCAGACCTCCGATGGCTAGACTCAGTTAACATAGAAATCTTCTGGATGTGTAAATAACTAGCAACAGTGTTTCGGCCACAGTCCCAATGGCCTTCTTATAGGTCTACTGGGAGACCCAGGAAAAGGTCACTGCAACCATGGCCGAAACTTCGGTGATGATTATTTCTAATGTGACGCAGTACTATACCTGGAAGACTTTCAAGTTCAAAGACTATGATAACCACGGAATATACAGATTGTTCATCTCACAAACATGAAATCACGTGCTATATTACGATAATCAGTGTTGTGGTTTTCGGTTCAACGACTGGTTTAAGGAAGTTCTTCAAGCTAACGTATCCCGTGCAAGTCTCTTCATGTCTCCATAACTGATAAACCCTGCACCCGTCTCGTCTCCCTATGTATTCAAACGTTGGTCTTACTCTAAAATGTTTAGCCCTCCCACATTTCCCTCTGTTTTCAAATCAAGTACTTCTTAATGTCACAGAATGAATCTATCCCTTCTTTTAGTCTGTTGTACCATAAAGATTTTTTCTGCCCAACTTCGTTCTTTACCGCTTCACTGGTAATTCGAACTACTGCACTTATCAAATTTTCAGCATTCTGCTGCAACACCACATTTCAAATCATACTTTTCTCTTGTGTGTACCGCTTATTGTGTATGTTTCACAACATAAAAAGAACTTAAATTTATTTTCCGCATTAATAGTCTACATATTTCTCTTTTCCAGGAGAGTTATCATTTTGTATCATCTTCACGTCGGCCATAATTACTTATTTTTCTACCCAAATACTAAAATTAGTTTACTGCTTTTAATGCCTCAAAGTCCGCAGCTCGTGGTCTTGCGGTAGCGTTCTCGTGTCCCGCACACAGTGTCCCGGGTTCGATCCCCGGCGGGGTCAGGGATTTTCTCTGCCTCGTGATGACTGGGTGTTGTGTGTTCTTCATCATCATTTCATCACATTGACTCGCAAGTCGCCGAAGTGGCGTCAACTAAAAAGAACTTGCAATATGGTGGCCGAACCTCCCCGCATGGGCCTCCCGGTCAACAATGCCATACGATCATTTCATTTCAATGCCTCAAAATGGTTCAAATGGCTCTGAGCACTATGGGACTTAACATCTGAGGTCGTCAGTCCCCTTGAACTTAGAACTACTTAAACCTAACTAGCCTAAGGACATCACACACCTCCATGCCCGAGGCAGGATTCGAACCTGCGACCGTAGCGGTCGCGCGGTTCCAGAGTGAAGGGCCAAGAACCGATCGGCCACAGCAGCCGGCTTAAATGTATCATTTCCTATTCTAATTCTCTCAGAATCTCTTCACTTAATACACCACACACTATTATCCTTGTTTTACTTTCGTTCCTGATAATTTTATAATCTCTTCCAAGGAATTATCCATTCGATTCAATTGATTTTCCAAACGCAACTATGTCAGTGGCAAATCTTCGAATTTTTGTTTTAGTTCCTATTCCAACTTCCTCCTTGGTTTCTTTCAGTGCTTGCACGGAGCGAGGTGGCGTAGTGATTAGCACACTGGACTCGCATTCGGGAAGACGACGGTTCAAACCGAAGTTCGACCATCCTTGTTCAAAAAAAATAAATGGTTCTGAGCACTGTGGGACTTACCTTCTGAGGGCATCAGTCCCCTAGAACTTAGAACTACTTAAACCTAACTAACCTAAGGACATCACACACATTCATGCCCTGAGGCAGGATTCGAACCTGCGACCGTAGCGGTCGCTCGGTTCCAGACTGTAGCGCCAAGAACCGCTTGACCACCCGGCCGGCCATCCTTGTCTAGGTTTCCCGTCATTTCCGTAAACCACTTCAGACAAATGCCGGGACGGTTCATTATAAAGGGCACGGCCGACTTCCTTCCCCATACTTCCCTAATCCCATGGGACCGATGACCTTACTGTTTATTCCCCTCCGCCGGCCGCGGTGGCCGAGCGGATCTAGGCGCTTCAGTCCGGAACCGCGAGACTGCTACGGTCGCAGGTTCGAATCCTGCATCGGGCATGGATGTGTGTGACGTCCTTAGGTTAGTTAGGTTTAAGTAGTTCTGAGTTCTAGGGGACTGATGACCTCAGATGTTAAGTCACATAGTGCTCAGAGCCATTTGAACCATTTTTGAAGATTTGACGGTGCTCACACCTGTTAGCGTCTGCCTACTTTAAAACTGGGGTTATTGTGGTTTTCTAAAGTGCGATGGTATTTCACTTTTGTAATTCACCCCGCACACTCATTGAAAAAGTTGTGGTTGGTGGTGCCAAGGATCTTAACAAGCCTGTTCAAATGTCAACTCCAGACATGTTGCGAGTAAGGAATTTTAGCATTCTTTCAAAGGCTTTTCGCAATTCGCATCCCCCAATACATATCACAGTCTTGCTATATTTCCCTCCACCTTTCAGTCTTCCCTCCTTTACTTTGTACTAACTTGCCTTCTGAGCTCCTGACTCTGATACAGCTGCTGGTCGTTTCTCCAAACATTTCCGTAATTTTCCGTTTCGCAGCACTTAGCTTACCCGTAGCAAAGCATACTTCTACAGCTTTAAGTTTCTCATCCCGGCTTTTAACCATCTACACTCCCCTTCTCCTGCTTCATTTGCTTAAATGTAATACATCATCTGTTATGCAAGAATTTCGTTGAGCCTTGTCATTTTGTCTAGTTGTTCGTTTGCTATCCTCATTATGCCATCTATCAAAGCTACTCATTCATCTTTCATTCTATTTCTTTCGCCTATTCCAATCGGTCAGTCGTTGCTTAATCCTCCCTTTGAAATTCTCGACGACCTTTGGTTGTCGTGCATCTACACCAACACTGCGCAAACCACTGTGAAGTGGGGTGCTGGACATTTCTCAATTTACCACCTGTATGGGATTTCTTCAAGTCCCTTTCCTTTCGCGTTTGGAGCGCGGAGAGAATTACTTCATAAATCTGAAAACTGTAATTAGTCTAATTTTATATTTGCGGTTCTTACGTGGGAAAGACCTAAAAGGCTTCAGTACATCTGTAGATTGCTGAATACTGCTTCTTAAAACTTCGTAAGCAGGCTTTCACGTGACAAAAAAATGGTTCAAATGGCTCTGATCACTATGGGACTTAACTTCTAAGGTCATCGGTCCCCTAGAACTTAAAACTACTTAAACCTAGCTAACCTAAGGACATCACACACACCCATGCCCGAGGCAGGATTCGAACCTGCGACCGTAGCGGTTGCGCGGTTCCAGACTGTAGCGCCTAGAACCGCTCGGACACCACGGCCGGCCTTTCACGTGACAACTATCTTTAAGCGCCTGCCGCTTCAGATTTTTCAGCATTTCCATAATGTTCCTCCGCGAGTCAAACGTATCAGCGTTCTTTTGTATATGTTCAATATCCGCTCTTAGTCCTGTTTACCATGTAATAGTAGTAGTAGTAGTAGTAGTAGTTTTACTTATCTGTAGATCTCTTTGACAAGGACATTGGATATGTCTTGGTATTACAATTTAAGAACAGCAAAAGTAAACTATTTCACACACACAAACATTTACAAACTTGCAGGTCTAGAATGATAAGGAGAGGGCAGATAGTTGGCCGTGGCCTTATACTAGGAACCATCCTTGAACTTGACTGAAGTAATTTAGGGGGACCAAGTAAATCAGGACGACTGGATAGAAATTCCTGCCTCCAACCACCCGAATACAACGACACTGTTTAAAACAGCGCTACCTCATTCGATTTACCCCTAGTATACAATACTGTTTAACAAATAAGTTACAGGGTAACAATCATTGAATTATATGCAATAAAATCATCATAACTTCTGGACGGTTTGCATTAGGACGTTCAAACTGTACGGTTGACCGCAAGGCACGATGGGAATTAGTATGCGTATTGTTGTCTGGTATAGCGTCGAAGCCCACTTTCATTTGGGTGGGTTCGTCAATAAGTAAAATTGGTGCATTTGAGGGACTGAGAATCTGAATTTCGCGATCGGGAAGTATCTTCACCCTCAACAGGTGACTGTGTGGTGTGCAATGTCCAGTCATGGAATAATCGGTATAGTATTCCGTGATGGCACGGTGACTACCGAACGGTACGTGAAGGTTTTGGAAGATAATTTCATCTCCGTTATTCAAAGTGTCCCTGATTTCGACAAGATGTGGTTCATGCAAGACGAAGCTCGACCCATCGAAGCAGGAGAGTGTTTGATGTCCAGGAGGAGCACTTCGGGGACCGCATTCTGGCTGTGGGGTACCCAGATGCCACTGGCATGGGCCTCGATCGACCGCCATATTCTCCGGATCTGAACACATGCGACTCTTTTTTGTGGTGCTGTATTAAAGACAAGGTGTACAGCAATAACCCCAAAACCATTGCTGAGCTGAAAACAGCCATTCAGGAGGTCATCGACAGCATCGACGTTCCGACACTTCAACGGGTCATGCAGAATTGCGCTATTCGTCTGCGTCACATCATTGGCAATGATGGCAGGCATATCTAACATGTCATAACCTAAACCCGAATATCTGTAGTGACGTTTACATGTTGAATAGAGTGTGTGCACACGGTAGTTTGTAACTAATTTACGTTTTTTCTTATATTTCAATAACTGTAACCCTCTATTTATCAATAATAAAAGGCTAATGCTGTCCTATTCATTCATTTCTCACACCCAGTCACTGCACACACTACGCACTTTATACACACATTGTTGCATAACACTGCACACACTATCAGGTGACGCGCGCCACATTTTCCCATTAACTAGCCCGAAAAACTGCATCAGTAACTCTCCATAAAGAGTAGATGTTGTGGTGTCACCGCCAGACACCACACTTGCTAGGCGGTAGCCTTTAAATCGGCCGCGGTCCGTTAGTATACGTCGGACCCGCGTGTCGCCCCTATCAGTGATTGCAGACCGAGCGCCGCCACACGGCAGGTCTAGGAGACTTCCTAGCACCCGCCCTAGTTGTACAACCGACTTTGCTAGCGATGGTTCACTGACAAAATACGCTCTCATTTGCCGAGACGATAGTTAGCATAGCCTTCAGCTACGTCATTTGCTACGACCTAGCAAGGCGCCAGTACCAGTTGCTATTGATACTGTAATAATGTACCGTCAAGACCGACGTTCTTCATTAACGGATTAAAGTTAAGTATTCCACCATCTACGTCCGTTTTTTCTAAATTCTAATTTCCTTGTCCTGTTCCAGACCTCACGCCAGCCTGCGTGAGCTAAAACGCGTGCCTTTCGGCTTCCTCTAGTAACCCGATGTTGCCTCTCCTGCCAACCACAACAGATGTTAAGCTCAGAAAGAGGATAAGGTGGTAGCATTATACACTGCATAGCTTCAGAAGTAAGTTTTTCCAGAAAAGAAAGGAAAAGAAGGAAAGAATATAATGTGAAACTGTTATGTGGTATGTCAGATGTTTTATCATCGTTATTTTTTTTTTGTTACACTTTTAGCAAAGCCCTAGTCTGTGTTACCTAAATAATCATTCAGTGAATACAGTGTTTGATATAATAGGTACTTTTTAACTGCCTTTTTAAATTATTGAAACTCCTTTGATAATATATTGTACAGTTTCATTCCTTGGTAGAAAATGATGTTTCGAGTTTCGTGTTGATTCTTCCTTGATAAATGTAAATTCATTCTAGATTAAGCGTGCTGAACCTTTAGTGCCCCGTAAGCCTGATTCACATACTTACGAGGGTCACTTCAAAAGAAAAACACACTATTTTTTTTTAAATCATCTTTTATTCTACTAGTTTGAAAGTTTTACAATGTGTAGATACATCCTTTAGGAACAATATTTTCATTTCTCCACGTAATTTCTATCCCTCTCAACTGCCTTACGCCATCTTGGAACCAGCGCCTGTATACACGCACGGTAAAATTCTGGACCAACCTGTTGGAGCCACTGTTTGGCAGCGTGCACAAGGGAGTCATCATCTTCAAAACTTGTTCTACGAAGAGAGTCTTTCAGTTTCCCAAAGAGATGATAGTCACATGGAGCCAGGTCATGATTGTAAGGCGGGTGTTTCAGTGTTGCCCATCCGAATTTTGTGATCGCTTCCATGGTTTTATGACTGACATGTGGCCTTGCGTTGTCAAATGGCTCTGAGCACTATGGGACTTAACATCTGTGGTCATCAGTCCCCTAGAACTTAGAACTACTTAAACCTAACTAACCGAAGGACATCACACACATCCATGCCCGAGGCAGGATTCGAACCTGCGACCGTAGCAGTTGCGCGGCTCCGGTTTGAGCGCCTAGAACCGCGAGACCACCGCGGCCGGCCTTGCGTTGTCGTGCAACAGCAAAACATCCTACTTTTGCCGATGTGGCCGAACACGACTCAGTCGAGCTTGAAGTTTCTTCAGTGTCGTCATACATGCATCAGAATTTATGATGGTTCCACTTGGCATGATGTCCACAAGCAAGAGTCCTTCGGAATCGAAAAACACCGTAGCCATAACTTTTCCAGCAGAAGGTGTGGTTTTGATTTTTTTTTTTTTTCCTTGGGTGAATTAGCATGATGCCACTCTATTGATTGGCTCTTCGTCTCTGGTGAAAAATGATGTAGCCATGTTTCATCACCTGTCACAATTCTTCCAAGAAATTCATCTCCACCATTCTCGTACTGTTCCAAAAGTTCGCTGCATACCGTTTTTCGTGTTTCTTTGTGAGCCACTGTCAATATCCTGGGAACCCACCTGGCACAAACCTTTTTTAATGCCAACACTTTCAGTATTCTGAAAACACATCCTTCCCCTATCCCAACGTAGCGTGACAATTCGTTCACTGTGATGCGTCTGTCAGCAGTCACCAATTCGTTAACTCTCTTCACATTGTCTGGAGTGTGTGCAGTACGAGGCCTGCCGCTGCGAGGACAATCCTCAATATTGCCGTGCCCGCTTTCATCACGTAACATGCTTGGCCACCGACTAACTGTACTGCGATCCACAGCACATCTCCATACACCTTTTTCAACCTCTTGTGGATGTTTCCCACTGTCTCGTTTTCACAGCACAGGAATTCTATGACAGCACGTTGCTTCTGACGAACGTCAAGTGTAGCAGCCATCTTGAAGACATGCTGTGACGGCGCCACTCACGGGCACAGGTTGATCTAAGTTTGAAAGCAAGCGGGAAGGAAGTATCTACACACTGTAAAACTTTCACACATGCAGAATGAAAACTATATTTTTACAGAAATGGTGTGCATTTCTTTTGGAATGACCCTCGTACTTACGCTCGCGGGCTGGATAGGCACGTGAAGAGAGAGCAGCACTCCTTGTGAATAAAGTCCCGTGGTGTTAATGTTTACGGGGTAAAGCACAGACACGAATGGCACCCCTTTCACGACACAGCACGCCAAAAACTTCTGCCTCAAATACGCGTTTTTGAGATACACTCATTTTATCTTTATCTTTACGCGTCGTGGACATTGTTTCTTTATTACGATGTTTTAAAATAGCTGTCTCAAAAACTTCTGTTGTAAAATTCTGCAGTTCCGTTAGTAAAGACACAATGTTCACGAAATGTAGATAAATTTAAAACGGGATAGCAAACATCACGAAATATCGTCATGGAATAATAAACGCCCATAAAAGCAAATAGCTGTGGCTAATTCATTATAAATTAGCTTCAGTTTCAACTCATGCAGTGTTGTAATACGTCCGCAATGGACAAGAATTATTTACTAATGTTAAAACGAGAAAGACTCGAAAAATGGAATACGGCGATGAGAAGGACAATCCCACTCGATAACACAGGCAAATCATTCTATTTTTTCCAGTTTAGTGTTTTAATATTCGCATACACTATTAGCAAGCATTTTTTGAATACTGATCCAAAAACACTTTTGATGGTTGACCGCATAGGCATAGGTTATTTCTGAAATGGTATACAAATCAAACCATTATTTCTTAGTTCATTTCAAAAAGCTTAAAAACCTAAATCACTCGATTTTAGCATTTATCCGCTGTATTACACACGTCAAACTAGAATAATGGCAACAGAAGAATGGTGAATATCCGAAAATGTTTCCCGGGCGGATTGCAATGCGAGCGCCCCTCTCTCTGTTCCACGAATTTCTTACACGGACCGCATTTTAACCAATCGGGGCATGAGCTGGCCCGCGGGCAGCCGGTAGCCCACTCGTGACCTAACGCTTGTGCCACGGTCATGGAAATAACTGTTTGTGCTGTGAAAATGAAATGTCCGCTTGGCCAGGGCCTCCCATAGGGTAGACCAGTCGCCTGGTCATCATCCTATTGGTTGACGCGACTTCGGCGACTTGTGTGTCGATGAGGATGAAATGGTGATGAACGCAGCACGACAGTCAGGCCCCGAGCAGAGAAAGTCTCCTACATGGCCGGGAATCGAACCCAAGCCCCTCGCATAGCATTCTGTCGCGCTGAGCACTCAGCTATGGAGGCGGACTTTTGTGCAGTAGTCACTAACGTTATTTTCGTGTGTACAACTGTTTGGTAATTATATTCACAAGGTACAGTTAAAATTCCCAATGTTTTGAACAGATCTTTACAATGAGCTCGACTACTGTTTTTGGTTATCATTCTGATGATATTTTCTGCAATTGGAAAATTGTGTTCATATTTTGTGCATTTGATCCCCATGAAAGAATATCATAAATAAACACTGAGTGAGTATATGAGTACTCTGTAACTGAAAAACACTGGCTGTTACACACTGATGACAGGAGTGTAGGGGCGTAACGTGGCATTTGTTTGGAAGTAAATATGTTTATGTGTACACACTACTTGAACTACGAATTAATATTCATTTCTAGAACTTTTGCATTTGTTACACTGGCTGTAGTGGTGCCATCTACATTTAATTTAATAGGATCATCCTCCATCTTCAAGCTGATATTCATGACATTTGTTTCCTTTATGTTCAGTGTCACTTAATTGCTTATTGACCAATTATAAACTTCCTTGAGGCATTCATTTGCTTTCTCTGCAAGGGATTTTTATTTTACCAATGACTACAATATTTCTGTCATCAGCAAAGAGACTTGTTTCCCCGTGACTAATACTATTGGGAAAGTTATCGATGCAAAAAAATGGTTCAAATGGCTCTGAGCACTATGGAACTTAACATTTGAGGTCATCAGTCCCCTAGAACTTAGAACTACTTAAACCTAACTAACCTAAGAACATCACACACATCCATGCCCGAGGCAGGATTCGAACCTGCGACCGTAGCGGTTGCGCGGTTCCTGACTGAAAAGCCTAGAACCGCTCTGCCACCCCGGCCGGCTCATTGATGCATATCAGGAACAGTATCGGTCCTATAATGTTGTCCTGAGGAAATTCTATTTTACCGTACACGGAAGACCCAAAGGAACTGGCACACCTGCCTAATATCGTGTAGGGCCCCAGCGAGCGCGCAGAAGTGCCGCAACAAACACAGCATGGACTCGACCAATGTCTGAAGTAGTGCTGGAAGGAACTGACACTTTGAATCCTGCAGGGCTGTCCATAAATCGGTAAGAATATTAAGGGGTGGAGATCTCTTCTGGACAGTACGTTCCAAGGCATCCCATATATGCTCAATAATGTTCATGTCTCGGGAGTTTGGTGGTCAGTGGATGTGTTTAACTCGGAGCCACCCTGTAGCAATTGTGAACGTGTGGGGTGTCGCATTGTCCTGCTGGAATTGCGTAAGTCCGTCGGAATGCACGATGGACATGAATGGATGCAGGTGATCAGAGAGGATGATTACGTACGTGTCACCTGTCAGAGTCGTATCTAGACGTATCAGGGGTCCCATATCACTCCACCTGCACGCGCCCCACTCCTTTACAGAGCCTCCACGAGCTCGGACAATTCCCTGCTGACATAGAGGGTCCATGGATTCATGAGGTTGTTTCCATACTCGTACACGTCCATCCTCCCGATACAATTTGTAACTATACTCGTCCCACCAGGCAACATATTTCCAGTCATCAACAGTCCAATGTCGATGTTGACGGGCCCAGGCGAGGCGCAAAGCCTCGTGTCGTGCAGTCATCAAGCGTACACGAGTGGTCCTTCGGCTCCGAGAGTCCATACCGATGATGTTCCGTTGAATTGCTCGCACGCTGACACTTGTTGACGGCCGAGCATTGAAATCTGCAGCAATCTCCGCAAGGGCTGCACTTCTGTCACGTTGAACGCGTCTCTTCAGTCGTCGTTGCTCCCGTTCTTACAGGATCTTTTTCCGGCCGCAGCGATGTCGGAGATTTGATATTTTACACGCCACCAAATGTATGCCTATCACATCAGAAAGAAGTTGTTTCTCAGCTTTCAGTGAAATAATGCATGCGACTTCAGAAATTGTGCTATTCCTACAACCAATTTCTTCACAGGCTGCATGCTTGCAAATTTAAGACAAAATGCTTCTTGATGTACAGAACAATGAATGTCTGTTGATCGTTGTAATTTTTTTTTCTTCCATTATGAACTAAGTCTTTAATTCTTTCTGCATTGTATTCTAATACCGTTTCATAACAAATCTGGAGTACCCGTCTCTTATGCGACTGGATGGTATGTATTGAGAATTCTCATCCCCCTTTTCTGACACTCCCATTCATTTTTGATGGTCTGTGACGATAGACCGCCAGAGTATCTCTTTTTGTGCAAACAGCCACTGGATATGTGAATGTACTTCATACCACGAACAAACAGCGAAGAGTAAACAGTGCTGACACCTCGATTCTGCTGAACTGAAGGGAGTTCTGCCGACCGAAAAACGCCGCGCCCGCAATACTAAATGAAATGTAGCGCTGTCAGCAAGGAGCAAAGCCGAAACAGGCTGAGTCTTGGCCCTCACAAACCCTGCCTGCGTGAACTGTGGCACGCCGTGGCCAGCCCTGTGATACAGAACAGCAACCACCACATTTTACTTTTCATTAAGCAAGCGACTCAATACCTGTTCATTTTCGACGAGCACTGCTGTGACATCAACGAACGGTATCATGATGATTTCAAGTTGATGACAAACATCCTCCCACATCGCGGTACTCATTTATTTCACTCACTGCCATTTCAAACAGTTACAAGCGAAACAATAATTTTCTGTACTCAAGTGTGCTGCAGAACGACGAGGAACAGTTTACCTCGGAAGTGAATCAAATTAACTGCGAATGTCGAATTCGCTTATTATCCGCTTGCTCAATCGCAGCCTATACTTTACGTTGAACGAACAATGATTTAGCCGACGGCAGCGTGACAACTGAGAGGATCAAAAAAGTAATCTCTCGCATGGTTATAATTAAAGTGCAGCTGCTCACAGAGTTTCATTGTGGGCTGTAATTACAGTATGGCAGGGGAACTTGGTGGATATTCTGGTGCGTTGACGCGGTACCGATTTGCACTAGAAAAAATTAGTTCCAGTTTTGACCACCAGATCTGCCGTTGTGAATGCAAGAAAGATGTACAGAAATGTTTCCATATGTAATGAATTAGGAACTGGTCCTGGGCAAAGAAGTCAGACAACTGAGAAAGGCATAATGTTGATATTACTATTAACTTCCACTTACACAATTTATGCAATATGAGCACCAGAGACATCGACAAGATGCTGTACAGCGCCAGATTTGAACCTGGTGGCCAAATTTGGAACTAACTTTTTTCCAGCATAAATCGATGCCACCTTAACGCATTAGCAAATCTACCACGTTTTGCTGCCGTACAATAATTACGCCCCAGACTGGACCTCCTTGTGTATCTGCACTTATATTATAACCACCTGGTAGATTATTAAAGAGCTAACGCGGTTCAGGATTCGAGACCCCAGTTTCAAGTTGCCTATCTAGCCCCTTTCAAGGGCAACGAAAGTTTTTCAGTATTTCATATAATTAGTGACCGAATTTAAACATTTAAAATGATATAATTTACTTATTAATGGATGTTATCTTTTGTTAAAGGTTTAACACAGTAAGACAAGTACTACAGTTTGAAACTGCGTGTATGTATCCATGCCGCATTAACTATGGTGCGCGGATTAACCAGACTATGACTACCAACAAACTTTACACATAATTTCAAACCTTTACGAAACTTTTTCTCACTGACACACTTCAATAAAGTAATTAAGGGACAGAAGTTTATAGGTTACTACACTAGCGCTGTTAATGAAGTGAAACTTCAAAACCAGTCACGACCTTTTAATTTATTACTTCTTTGCTACTCACTCTACACAACAAGTTTTGCAGAAATCATCCACATATGTCACTGAAGGTACATACAAAATCATATCATTGTCCAACACATAGTACAGGAGATATGACGTCATAAACATTGAGACGCATGAAAAACCAACTTTTGCTTAAAATTATTCAGCTTATAATCATCCAGTGCTTGATAACGAGAGCGCAGGGAGTTCCAATAAACTTTAAAAATAGTTTCAGACGTGTGATTTTCTCGCTTACAGGCTCAACGTGAGATATTTAATACAAGAACTCACTCGTAACGTAATCAAATGTTAAAGCTCTTTTATTTACGGGAAATCGCGACTTTAAAGACTCGGTAGTGAGCGGGGGTGAGGGGTGGGGGAGGTTTGTTGGTCGTAAATAATGTGTGACTTCTCTTCACATGACATCATATCATGACGTGTAATCATTCAGTGTGCCGTGGAACTCTTGTTCACAGCATGGTTCCATCTATTCCTAAAGGCGTGGGAACCACAGCTGTACATACAAAATGGTTCATATAGCTCTGAGCACTATGGTACTTAACATCTGATGTCATCAGTCCCCTAGAACTTAGAACTGCTTAAGCCTAACTAACCTAAGGACATCACACACATCCATGCCCGAGGCAGGATTCGAAAATGCGACCGTAGCGGTCGCGCGGTTCCACACTGAAACGCCTAGAACCGCTCGCCCGCAATGGCCGGTGCTGTACATACAATACTGTGTGGCAATGTTGCCTTTAACCCCGTCAATGCTGGACTGTGATTCGATAACTGCGACTGTTTGTGACACAAAATTCAAATTAAAACAATTATCCGTGTCATTCACCATTTATTTTCTCCCATGGTTCGTTTCCAGAGCTTACAGCCTCCTCTGCAGGTACTTCAGTGTGTACTTCTAGATGCAGCCAGTAGTCCACCTAACGCTTTATTTCGATGTTCCAGCAAAAAATACACTGCAAATTATTATATATATACATTTTACCCACTGTTGTTTTATGTTTCTATAAAGTATTCAATGGTACAAATGTGTGTATATGAAGTGAGCATTTTGTTGTGAAATATTCGAAATGAAGAGTAGGCTACGGCAGACAACTTACCAAATCCAATTAACGTAGCACCTGTATAAACCGATAGTCCAGTGGAAGAAAATAAAGTGACTGACAAAGACGACTATTTTGCTTACTCTTCTGTAATGTTGGCTTTGTTGTACGGAGTCATTTAAAAAATCTCAACCAAACTACATCTCACATACATCTACACACAATAAAGGCAAAATACTAAATTATAGTGCATGACTTTTTAGTCTGAATATTAAATATTATTAGTGGCTTTCGAGATTCTCATTAGCTTCATAAACCAATACGATACCATAACATAAAAAAAATGTATTCCGTTAACTGACCATTTCGCTTATTAGTAGCGAAAGTCTAACCTCACCATGTCATTAGGTCAACAATGAAAAACTGTCTGTATATGTATAAGTAACAGCATTTGAAATACCTTCGTTCTTCCTTCTGCAGATGGAAATGTAAAATGTTATTTTCACTTTAGCCGAGTGACTGGGGCTGAACGAACAGAGCTGTGTAAGTGGATGTGCCATGCAACACAAATAACAACTGCAGCTCCAGTAGTTGCTGCTCATCAGCATGCGCAGCCCGATCTTCAGCTGTTCCCGCTGCGGCATGCAAATGGCTGCCGCATGAAGCTCTCTCTTGCCCCCTAGGGGAAAGACGAGCAACCAACCAACCCACCGCTAGCGGAATTATTGCATAAGAGATGAGGGCGGTGGCAAAGTCGTTTCCGTAAAATTATGGTAATTTTAGAGGCAGTTTTAAAACAATTTTCGTAAACCGTAGACGTGCGGATTTCTCTCTCTGGTTAAAGTCTTAACTCATTACCGATGCAAATGAGATTCTTGAAGTCAAGTTGGGTTTGGGGGAACTGGTGTAGCGCGGACACCTCTCGGCGAAATTAGTGCGAATTCAAGGTGGCCGTGCTTAACTTTAGCTTGTGGGGTAGCTCGGGGAAGGAAGGAGGGTAACGTAGAATGAAGGGAAGGAAGGGGGTCGGGAGGGGGGCAAAGTGAAACAATGTTGCCGGCAGTCCAGCTGCCTGGCGGAAGTCGACACCCCCCATGCGTAACTTCCACCGGGAGTAATTATTGTTACACAACGTTCTCTGTTAGCAGCACGCTCGTCCGTTATTACTGAACTTCGTCTCTGACTACAGAGTGTCTTGAGCTTGTTGGCAGGCTTATCTGTTATTCGTATTATGCCCTAGGCCTCAATAGCGTTTGAGCTAACGGAAGAGACTGACGCACGTCTCCCGCAGACACGTGTTTTAAACCACTGCCATGTTGTTTATGACGTCTAGAGCTAAATTAATCTGTTTCGTTATTTATTTTCCATTTCATTCCATGAGACCGTTATACCGCTGGCAGACGATCTCAGAGCAACTACACAGAACAATCAATTATTATTTAAAGTTGAATAACATGTATGTTTTTGTTCTACTGGTTTTAATTTCAAGCCAGTTTTAGCATACTGACCCATATTCAGGAAATAACTGACTGGCGTCTGGAAGCAGCACGTTATAAGCAAAGACTCAATCCACTTGCGTAGAGTGTTGTGCATCAAATTTGTTTCTTAACGTTGAAATTACACTTTACCCAAAGGACAATATTAAGCACAATAAATAATTAAACAATATAATATTACATGGTAAATGACGAAAACGCTAAAGTTCGTGAGGTCTTGACTTTGTCTGATAAATTGTTAAACTGAGCACTCTTCAGTTATCTTGTGTAACAATCATGTTTTTTAAAGATTGTAAATTAAATTTTAGGTAATGGACAATATCGTACCAGTACAACCCCGCAGACTGCAACAGTATAAACTGCAATACTGTAATATTGCGTATTTTAACCATTTACAGTGTTTAATATTGCCCATGGTTCAAAATGTAATTTACCAAGTTGTTATACAACATAAGTTACTAGCGCCCAGTCAGACAGTTCTCAACCAAAATCATGACCTCGCAAACTATGACATCATAACCATATATAACCCGTAATACTGTAACATTGTGTATCTCAGTTATTGTGTATAATACTGTCCATTGCCTAAAGTTTAATTTACAATGTCAAAAAAAACCTGTTCGTTACACAACATAAATGAAGAGTGCAACGTATAACAATTCCTCAGCCAATGTCAAGAACTCATAAACTTTAGCGTTTTAACCATTTAACCTGTAATATTGTGTAGTTTAATTATTTATTGTTTTTAATACTATCCATTGGCAAGTGTAATTTCAACGTTAAGAAACTAGTCTGATGCACAGCACTCTATGCATATGGATTGCATCTTTGCTTATAATGTTTCGTTACCTAAGACTTAGTGTACTTTCCAGAAGCTAACCATTTGTTTCCTGAAGATGGCTCAGTCAGCGGAAAACTAGTTTGAAACAAAAATCAATAGCGCGAAAGCAGTGTACTTGTTATTCAGCCCTAAAAATGGAGTTTCTCTACCAAGAAGTACGGAAGAATCCAAAAAACAACACTAATTATTACAAAAAATGGTTCAAATGGCTCTGAGCACTATGGGACTTAACATCTATGGTCATCAGTCCCCTAGAACTTAGAACTACTTAAACCTAACTAACCTACGGACATCACACAACACCCAGTCATCACGAGGCAGAGAAAATCCCTGACCCAATTATTACATATAACGAATATAATAATAATGAAAATAATATTTATATAGTTCACTTTAAATTAGCGATCGCTCTACATCTATATCCACAGAGAGTACATACTCCGCAAGTCGCCATATGGGAGGCCCCTGCATAGCAATGGTCTACCAGTTATTCCTTTGTCTAATCTACTCGTAATATGCTTCCGTAAGAACCCTGATTTCTCTTGTCTTCACAGTTCTCATGTGAAATGAATGTTGGTGGCAGTTGTATCGTCCTGCAATCTGTTGAAAATACCGGTTGCCTAAATAATCAAGTAGGGGTTGAAGCTCTTTCCTTCCGTGTTTGCGTTAACAATATGTATTTTTTTGGATAGGGTCCGCCTTTAGCAAAACACAAGTTTGTTTTTTAACCCAAACATGTTTCACTGCAGTTGCAGCATCTTCAGTGGGCTTTTATTTTTCATCTGTTAAAGATAAAGAGTGTTCTTTGCTGTTTGTATACATGTAGCTATTATTTTTTAAATCGTAATTACAGATATTTGAAAAAACGCATAAATTACGTATTCATACCTTTTTACCACATGGCGTGGTTTTTCTGATGTGTTGTATTTCTACAGTGACCGTTTTTTTTTTTTGCACAGTTTGTCATCTGCAACCACTTATACCTTAAAGTACATAAATTGTTTAAGCCAAAATTACGATTTGAAAACTTGTTATTTCTATGCCTGATGTTATTTAATTCTATGTGTGTGTGTGTGTGTGTATCTATTTGCATAACGTTTCACTTACATTTTCCTTTCAATCATCTTCATCACTATCAAACACTATATATTGAGTTGCCACTGTCACTGTCACTGTAATTGTTTCACTGCTTTACCGCCTGTAAAAACAAATATGGCGGGCAGTGGAACAGTTGAATGTGTAAAAACAAGATGGCTGACAGTGGAACAGTTGACGGTGTTCCTGGCGGTTGTTCTGAATCTTTCAGATGTGTCTGTGATTTTTATTCTTTTGTGTGTGTGTGTGATAGAATTAAATAATTTCAGGCATAGAAATAACAAGTTTTCAAATCGTAATTTTGGCTTAAACAATTTATCTACTTTAAGGTATAAGTGGTTACAGAAGACAAACTGTGGGAAAAAAACGGTCACTGTAGAAATACAACACTTTAGAAAAACCACACCACGTAGTAAAAATGTATGAATTCGTAATTTATGCGTTTTTTCAAATATCTGTAATTATGATATAAAAACTAATAGCTACATGTATACAAACAGCAAAGAACACTCTTTATCTTTAACAGATGAAAAATAAAAGCCCACTGAAGATGCTGCAACTGCAGTGAAACATGTTTGGGTTAAAAAACAAACTTGTGTTTTGCTAAAGGCGGAGCCTATCCAAAAACATACGGTTGCCTAAAGTTTCTCAATAGAACGTCTGCTTCCCAATAAGCCCAAGTCGACCATTCGCCTTCCCTGCTACCGTCGTTACGTACTCATTCCATTTCATATCGACGTGATGGGTCAAGCGGTACGCCACTAATACTTTATCCAAAAATACGCGGATTATTTTTCATACTCATCTGCGTTAACTTATAATTTTGTACATTTAGAGCAAGCTGCCATTCATCACACTACACAGAAATTGTAAGTCATAATGTGTCAACTTACAGTAACTCAACGAAGACACTTTCCCTTACAGTACAGCGTCATCATCAAACAGTCGCCTATTGTTGCTTGCCCTTTCCTCAGAGTGTTTTTTTTTTTTTTTTTTGCACAGTTTGTCATCTGCAACCACTTATACCTTAAAGTAGATAAATTGTTTAAGCCAAAATTACGATTTGAAAACTTGTTATTTCTATGCCTGATGTTATTTAATTGGCCACAAACAATCAGAAAAGCTTGTAAGTGCGTTGCGCGGTTGACTGTGCTGAGAAATAATTGTTAACAAGTTCTACACGTTGCGCCGTTTCCGATTTATTTAGCACTGAACATAGCAAATTAGGCCGTTGCGTCCGCAAACTCAAGCTGCCGCCAGATACGATCTAGTGTCAGATGTTCTCATAGGCCGGCCGAGCGGTTCTGGGCGCTACAGTCTGGAACCGCGCGACCGCTACGGTCGCAGGTTCGAATCCTGCCTCGGGTATGGACGTATGTGATGTCCTTAGGTTAGTTAGGTTTAAGTAGTTCTACGTTCTAGGGGACTGGTGACCTCAGAAATTAAGTCCCATAGTGCTTAGAGCCATTTGAACCATTTGTTCTCATAGTGTACTCGATAGCGCACGAGACTGCTCAGCCTCTAGCTCGGTTTCGATCCTTATCTTCGTCCCATGTCCAATTTTTGTATCGCTCTCTTGCTCGGTTTTAGGAAATCAAACGAAGAACACGTTTGGCGACACAGACTCTGGTGGACCGCTTGAATTTGCGCGCAACGGCCTGATTGGGTAACTATAGTGCTAATTAACTCGGAAAAGGCGCAACGTATCCAGTTTTTTCCTTAACAGTTATTTCTTAGCATAACCTGTCCTTCAGCACCCTTACAAGTGTTCAGACGGTTTCTGACTATCCCGTATAGAGAATAAGGGCGTTCTGCCGCATTTCAAGAGAATTCCATTAGAAGTACTGATAGCCTTGGGAGAGCCAGCCGTGACAAAACTGCACCATCTGGAGAGCAAGATGTATGAGACAGGTGAAATACCCTCAGACTTCAAGAAGAATATAATAATTCCAATCCCAAAGGAAGCAGGGGTTGACAGATGTGAAAATTACCGAACTATGAGTTCAATAAGCCACGGCTGCAAAATACTAACAGGAATTCTTTACAGACGAATGGAAAAACTGGTAGAAGCCGACCTCAAGTAAGATGAGTTTGGATTCCGTAGAAATGTTGGAACACGTGAGGCAATACTGACCCTACGATTTATCTTAGAAAATAGATTGAGGAAAGGCAAACCTACGTTTCCAGCATTTGTAGACTTAGAGAAAGCTTTTGACAATGTTGACTGGAATACTCTCTTTCAAATTCTAAAGGTGGCAGGGGTATAATACAGGGAGCGAAAGGCTATTTACAATTTGTATAGAAACCAGATGGCAGTTATAAGAGTCGAGGGGCACGAAAGGGAAGCAGTGGTTGGGAAGGCAGTGAGACAGGGTTGTAGCTTCTCCCCGATGTTATTCAACCTGTATATTGAGCAAGCAGTAAAGGAAACAAAAGAAAAATTTGGAGTAGGTATTAAAATCCATGGAGAAGAAATAAAAACTTTGAGGTTCGCCGATGACATTGTAATTCTGTCAGAGACAGCAAAGGACCTGTAAGAGCAGCTGAACGGAATGGACAGTGTCTTGAAAGGAGGATACAAGATGAACATCAACAAAAGCAAAACGAGGATAATGGAATGTAGTCGAATTAAATCGGGTCATGCTGAGGGAATTAGATTAGGAAATGAGACACCTAAAGTAGTAAAGGAGTTTTGTTATTTGGGGAGGAAAATAACTGATGGTGGTCGAAGTAGAGAGGATATAAAATGTAGACTGGCAATGGCAAGCAAAGTGTTTCTGAAGAAGAGGAATTTGTTAACATCGAGTATAGATGTATGAGTCAGGAAGTCGTTTCTGAAAGTATTTGTATGGAGTGTAGCCATGTACGGAAGTGAAACATGGGCGATAAATAGTTTGGACAAGACGAGAATAGAAGCTTTCGTAATGTGGTGCTACAGAAGAATGCTTAAGATTATATGGGTAGATCTTGTAACTAATGAGGAGGTATTGAATGGAATTGGGGAGAAGAGGAATTTGTGGCATAACTTGACAAGAAGAAGGGACTGGTTGGTAGGACATGGCCTGAGGCATCAAGGGATCACCAATATAGTATTGGAGTGCAGTGCGGAGGGTAGAAATCGAAGTGGGAGACCAAGAGATGAATACACTAAACAGATTCAGAAGGATGTAGGTTGCAGAAGGTACTGGGAGATGAAGAGACTTGCACAGGATAGAGTAGCACGGAGAGCTGCATCAAACCAGTCTTCGGACTGAAGACCACAATAACAAGAGCGGTACTATCATATTTCCCTGGGGCACATTTGACGATACCCTTGTCTCTGACGAACGCTTGCCGTCCATAACAAAGGGGTATATCAGTTATTTAAAAGGTTCCCGGGTGGCTCACATATCTGAGAACCTGTTCCTTATGCTCTGAACCTCGTTGACAGTTTGCAGTGCACCCCTAAGCAAACGCTTTGCGGAAATCTAGGAATACGGAATCTTCCTGTTGCCCTTCATCCATGGTTCACAAGATATCATGTGAGAAAACGGTAATCTGAAATAACGGTGTTAATCTGTGGATATAAGTTTTTCTCCCTCAAGGAGAACGTTGAGGATATTTCTCTGTAATTTTCCGGGTCTGTACTTTAATCCTTTTAATATACGGGCATCACCTGTGCTTTTCTCCAAGAACTTTGGACATTGAGCTGGGTAGAGATTCAAGATAAATGCAAGATTAGTATGGGGTCAATGCTGTGGAGTACTATCCATCGGGACCTAGCGACTTGTTTTCACTCTTTCAGTTGCGAGTTTTAAACCTAAGCTTTCCCTTCGCTGTCCTCTATTGCTACAACTATCTGGTCTACGAGCAACTGAATAGAAGTCTTCTGCCAGCTTAGCGATTTTACATCGTCCCAGAATTTTCTAGGATTCTAGCCAATGTCTTTCGTGCATCGAACTTACGCCTGTAAGACGCACTTATTTCCCCTAGCTTCTGTCTATCAATATTTAGGCGCTCTTTTTTGAACAGAAAGTGCCACGATTCACGTTTTCTTAGCATTTTCTAATTTTGTTATTAAACCAAGATTAGTCTTTTCCCTCATTAATCCACTTCCTTACCACTTACTTCTCCAGACTTCTATTTACAATCAGTTCAAATTTTGCCTATAGTTCCTCCACATCCATCGTACTGGAACTAAATGACATCAACTCACTGTCAAAGTAGGATCTCGCCCTGCTCTTCCAACCACTACCTAAAAAGGACATTGCCACAGCACCGATCTATTAGCATTCATGGTGTGCTGTCCAAGGCCTTAGAATATATTGTGCATAACCAGCTAAAAAACTACCTATTATGAATACCAACCAAGCCTTAATAAACTCTGCCTTAATAAAGGCACGGGATGGAACGTGTCGTGGATAAACATTCGTCATTATTAGAAGGGCATTCTGTTAGCAAAAAGGTGAATGGCCTTTCAGATCATGATGCACAAATTTTAAGTCTAAAAGATTTTTGTGCTGCAACACATGTTAAATATAGTTACCAACTTTTTAGGAAAGCTGATCCAGTTGCTGTACAGACTTTTGTAAACCTTATCAAGGAACAAGAGTGGCAAGCTGTTTATAGTGCTGATACAGTAGACGATAAATATAATGCTTTCCTCAAGACTTTTCTCGTGCTCTTTGAAAGTTGCTTTCCGTTAGAACGTTCAAAACAGGGTACTAGCACAAACAGGCAGCCTGGGTGGCTGACTAAAGGGATAAGAATATCTTGTAGAACAAAGTGGCAATTATATCAAAACGTTACAAACAGTCAAAATCTAAATGCAGCAGCCCATTACAAACAGTATTGTAAGGTGCTTAAAAAAGTTATTAGGAAGGCAAAAAGTATGTGGTATGCAGATAGAATAGCTAAGTCTCAGGATAAAATTAAAACCATATGGTCAGTCGTAAAGGAAGTGGCTGGTCTGCAGAGACAGGTCGAGAATATAGAATCAGTGCGTAGTGGGGATGTCCGTCTTACTGATAAGTCGCATATATGTACAGTACTTAATAATCACTTTCTGAATATAGCAGGTGAACCAAATAGAAACCTAGTCCCAACAGGGAATCATATAGCGCTCTTAGAAAAAAGTGTTCCGAGACTGTTACCTGAAATGCTCCTCCATGATACTGACAAGAGGGAGATTGAGTTAATAATTAAATCACTAAAGACCAAGAACTCTCATGGATATGACGGGGTATCTAGCAGAATACTGAAGTATTGTTCCACGTATGTTAGCTCAGTACGTAGCCATATCTGTAACTTTTCCTTTAGGAGTGGTCGGTTTCCTGACCGATTAAAGTACTCGGTAGTGAAGCCACTTTATAAAAAGGGAGACAGGGATAATGTTGACAATTATAGACCTATTTCTATGCCATCGGTGTTTGCTAAAGTTATCGAGAGGGTTGTATATACAAGGTTACTGCAGCATTTAAATTCACATAATTTGCTGTCAAATGTACAGTTTGGTTTTAGAAATGGCTTAACAACTGAAAATGCTATAGTCTCTTTTCTCTGTGAGGTTTTGGACGGATTAAATAAAAGGTTGCGAACGTTAGGTGTTTTCTTTGATTTAACGAAGGCTTTTGACTGTGTTGACCACAAAATATTACTTCAGAAGTTGGAACATTATGGAGTAAGGGGAGTAGCTTACAATTGGTTCGCCTCCTACTTTAAGAACAGAAAGCAGAAGGTAATCCTCCGCAATATTGAGAGTGGTAATGATGTTCAGTCCCAATGGGGCACTGTTAAATGGGGCGTTCCCCAAGGGTCGGTGCTGGGGCCACTGCTGTTCCTTATTTATGTAAATGATATGCCTTCTAGTATTACAGGTGATTCAAAAATATTTCTGTTTGCTGATGACACCACCTTGGTAGTGAAGGATCTTGTGTGTAATATTGAAACATTATCAAATAATGTAGTTCATGATATAAGTTCGTGGCTTGTGGAAAATAATTTGATGCTAAATCACAGTAAGACTCAGTTTTTACAGTTTCTAACCCACAATTCAACAAGAACTGACATTTTAATCAGACAGAATGGGCATGTTATAAGCGAGACGGAACGGTTCAAGTTCCTAGGCGTACGGATAGATAGTAAGCTGTTGTGGAAAGCCCATGTTCAGGATCTTGTTCAGAAACTAAATGCCGCTTTATTTACCATTAGAACAGTATCTGAAATAAGTGACATTTCAACACGAAAAGTAGTATACTTCGCATATTTTCATACGCTTATGTCATATGGTATTATTTTTTGGGGTAATTCTTCTGATTCAAAAAGGGTATTTTTGGCTCAAAAACGGGCTGTTCGAGCTATGTATGGTGTAAGTTCGAAAACCTCTTGTCGACCCCTTTTCAATAGTCTGGGAATTTTGACATTGCCCTCACAGTATGTATTTTCTTTAATGTCGTTTGCTGTTAGCAATATTAGCTTATTCCCAAGAGTTAGCAGCTTTCACTCAGTTAATACTAGGCAGAAATCAAATCTGCATGTGGAATGCACTTCCTTGACTCTTGTGCAGAAAGGAGTGCAGTATTCTGCTGCATCCATTTTCAATAAGCTACCACAAGAACTCAAAAATCTTAGCAGTAGCCCAAACACTTTTAAGTCTAAACTGAAGAGTTTCCTCATGGCTCACTCCTTCTATTCTGTCGAGGAGCTCCTGGAAGAGATAAAAAATTAAGCAAATTCCAGTGTTACATTCTTGATTTTCTTTATTTAAACTAACGACTTGTCGCCTGAATATGTTTCTTATATTTCATTTTATCTGTTTCTACAATCGTGTTACAATTTCATGTATTGACTCGTTCCATGACCATGGAGACTTCTCCTAAATGTGGTCCCACGGAACAATAAATAAATAAATAAAAATAAATAAAAAAAAACAAGACGTGACTACCACGTGCTTCTTCGACTTCAGCAAAGCCTTTGATAGTGTCGACTTCGATATTTTACTTGCCAAAATTAGCAGCCTACATTTCTCGCAGTTCAGTGCAATGATTTCGCTCATACCTGACGTTTCGCCAGCAATGCGTCCTGTCCGGCATCATAAAGTCACAATGGAGGCAGGTAGTATCAGGCGTCCTCAAGGCTTCGGTGTTAGATCCTACACACTTTTCATTGTATGTCAATGATGTGTCATCAGTTTTGTCCTACTGCAAACACTACGTGTACGCTGATGCCCTTCAGTGGTATCAAATGCAAAATCAACAGCTATCGAGACTCTCCATACCGACATGTGAGCCCCATCAAAATGGACGCAGGATATCAGGGTTATAGCTTAACCCATTCAAAACCCAAGCGGTACTGGTTGGAATTCTAGACTCATCAACCCGAAATATCGTGAATCCATTCGATCTTTAACCTTAAATGGGACAAATATTAATTTCTCTCCTTCACCAAAGTATCTAACAGTGACAATAGATGAAAATCTAAATTCGACTGAGAAGTAACTGCCCTGTGAAAGAAGGCACCAGCATCTCTCCATGTCCTACAAAAATATAAAAATCTCTCCACTCTAAAACTGAAAAACACACTTGTACAAACACTTATATTTACAATTATTGATTACAGCGATATTATCCTACAGAGCCTCTCTCAGGAAAATGGCGCCTGGAACTGGTGATGAATGCATGTGTTCGTTATATCTGTGATGTTAGACTCTTTGATAATGTTTCACCATCCTATGCATAGCTGTACTGGCTGTGTGCAGACAAGTGCTGAGATTTCCGTACTTTCTGTCTTCTCTACTGTCTTATCAACGAACAGTGTCCCTCATATCTTTCCTCGACCTTAACGCTCTTGTCTGAACAACAGGGCAGAAACACCGGCTCCCATCACAGCAAAATCCTTTCTGTTCCAATCCATTCCTCAGCCACTTTCTCGAAGTCCTTCTCAATAGCAGGAATCCGACTCTCGAATAACCACTCGTATTATATTAGAGAACTGAATAACATCTCCAACTTCTGAAGACAGTTAACGATATATCTAATAAAGCAAAAATGATGATTATCATTGTTCCTGTACTTGCTCGTTATCATTGTACATCCTTCTTTCCATCCAGATGAATGATGCAGTCTCCTTAAATGTTCTTTGCCCAGAATTCGCTGTATCAGAAAATACCTATCTTTTACACCTATAAATTTGTCTTATATCTGACATTCTCATCATCGTTATTTTTGTCATTATTATTATTATTATTATTATTATTATGGCGTTCTACGGATCGGAGCGTGGAATGTCAGATCCCTTGATCGGGCAGGTAGGTTAGAAAATTTAAAAAGGGAAATGGAGAGGTTGAAGTTAAATATAGTGGGAATTAGTGAAGTTCGGTGGCAGGAGGAACAAGACTTTTGGTCAGGTGAATACAGGGCTATAAATACAAAATCAAATAGGGGTAATGCAGGAGAAGGTTTAATAATGAATAAAAAAATAGGAGTGCTGGTAAGCTACTACAAACAGCATAGTGAATACATTACTGTGGCCAAGATAGACACGAAGCCCACGCCTACTACAGTAGTACAAGTTTATAAGCCAACTATCTCTGCAGATGACAAAGAAATTGATGAAATGTATGATGAGATAAAAGAAATTATTCAGATAGTGAAGGGAGACGAACATTTAATAGTCATGAGTGACTGGAATTCGACAGTAGGGAAAGGAAGAGAAGGACACGTAGTAGGTGAATATGGATTGGGGGTAAGAAATGAAAGAGGAAGCCGAATGGTAGAATTTTGCACAGAACATAACTTAATCACAGCTAACACTTGGTTCAAGAATCATCAAAGAAGGTTGTATACATGGAAGAAGCCTGGAGATACTAGAATGTATCAGATAGATTATATAATGGTAAGAGTTTTCGAAATGTGGTGCTACAGAAGAATGCTGAAGATTAGATGCGTAGATCACATAACGAATGAGGAAGTATTGAATAGAATTGGGGAGAAGAGAAATTTGTGGCACAACTTGACTAGAAGAAGGGATCGGTTGGTAGGACATGTTCTGAGGCATCAAGGGATCACCAATTTAGTATTGGAGGACAGCGCGGAGGGTAAAAATCGTAGAGGGAGACCAAGAGATGAATACACTAAGCAGATTCGGAAGGATGTAGGTTGCAGTAGGTACTGGGAGATGAAGAAGCTTGCACAGGATAGAGTAGCACAGAGAGCTGCATCAAACCAGTCTCAGGACTGACGACCACAACAACAACATTCTTATTATTATTATTATTATTATTATCATTACCAGTATCAGTATCAGTACTAGAGGCAGCAGCTGCAATAGCACAAGTACTGCCAATGTTAACTTTATTAATTCATAGACATTATTATTTACTCACATTGCCACTTCAGATACTGAAAATACTTTTATAGTATTTTTCATTTTAAAATTATTATTTCTTAGGGAAATATGATGTAAAAAAAGTACTGTATGAGTAAAACCCTGCTTCGACGTAAGAGAGGACCTAGTGGCCCTAATCAGATCAGGTTAAATAAATAAACATACAATGAAAGGATCAGCTTTTTTTACTGTCTTACTACTACTACTACTACTACTACTGCTACACGAACCTTAGTAACCATAGTGACTATGACAACAGGAGCACTAATCGCTGTCTTCATACTGACACTGCTGATAAAGTCAGCCATGTTTGTTGCTACGAGAATTAAAATGTTTCCATTGCTTGCGAGTTGCCTCACTAGTTTTCGGAGAATGCACTCAGAACTTCTTCGCAAGACAGTCTGTCCGTAAAATCTCTCCAGCCCAGTGGTAAAGTCATCTTCAACTAATACTGCTTGACAAGGGTACTTCCACTCTACTGGCCTTGACGTTCTTTGAATGATTCTAAAATTATTACATCAGAATCGGGTGGACGGTATAAACATCCGATGAATAATTTGAGTTCACCTAGAACGGTTTATCGCTTCCATATAACTTCGCAGTCAGGCTCAAACTCGATTCCACTCGACTTAATATTTTTGTCGATTGCGATATACACTCCCCATACTTTGATGTCTAACTTGTTCGATGTATGTTCCACCCCTTGTTACATATTTCGAATCTTTCTACTTAGATTTTCGCCCAGTTCTCGGTTCCAAATATAATTTGAGCGCAGAAGCTATGCAAGAGAACAGTAAATTTAGGGACTTTGTTGGAATCCTTCGCCAATTTTCTTTTAAAGTCTTGGCATTAAAGTGTCTCTACCCTGTACGCAATCGATTTCACTCTGCATATTGACTGGCGAGTGTTTATCAGAGCACCTACAGCTATAGCCTAGCCTTTAAAAGAAATCCTGTTTGGCCTCAAATGATTTATGTATATTACGAAAAAATAGTGGACATGAAAATTTGAGTCATTTTCTACTTGAGGAAAATTCAAAATGAGGCACTTTAATACTGAAATACGATGCAGGAGAACTACGAAGAGAAATGAAATGGCTATACAGAAAAATTCCTTGTGTAACTAATTTATGATTCATATTCTTGCTATAGATGACTTGATTGTGATAAAAAACGCAGTTTTCTTAACAACAAGACAAATAAACACTGTACCTTCACATCACGACAGACTAGATAATAAAATTCCCAGCAAGATTAGAAACATTTGTTCTTCCTTTTTCTCGTGCCTTTGTCCCGCATAAACGCAAAGCGATATGGTTGTTAACGGATTTAGCATGATTAATTGTAGGGGTGATCGGGTGCCCTTGTGCAACTAATTTAAGATCCGTTTTCTCGTCATAGACGATTTAATTACGATAAAAACGTAGTACACTTAACAACATAGACTAATAATAGCGCTAGTTTCACGTCACGACAGACTGGATAACAAAATTCCCAGCAAGATTAGAAACATATGTTGTTCTTCATTTGCCTGAGTCCCACGTCAACGCATTGTCGACATGGTTATTAACGAATTTAGCATGGTTAATTTAAGGGCTGTGCAGATGCCAATCCTATCTCTACCCCCACCCCCTTTCCCTGTGGCGAAATATGTGTACCTCTTAATATTTGTGAGTAGTGTGATTCATGTGAAAGTGATCAAAAATTTTCTAAATGTTTGGGAATCGTGTAATTGAGGCGGGACTTCAGTGTCAGATTGGCATTCACCTAGGGGGATGTGGGAAACCGCCTAAAAACCACAACGAGGCCGGGCGGCACACCGATTCGCTAGGCGGATTCGATCCGAAGCAGGCACAGCGCTCCGTGCAGAAGGTGGCCGTTTAACGCGCGCAGTTGTCCAGGAGCGTATTAGAAACATTTGTTCAACTTCAAAATTACAACAGTTTGGCGCTAAATCAGGTCCAAACATTGAAAGATACTTTTAGGAAAAGCGATGATAAACGTATTTTTTTCGAATAACCATATGCTATTAAATGTTAACACCAACGGCCTTGCCGCAGTGGTAACACTGGTTCCCGTCAGATCACCGAATTTAAGCGCTGCTGGGTGGGCTAGTGCTTGGATGGGTGACCATCCGGTCTGCCGAGCGCAGCTGGCAAGCCGGGTGCACTCAGCCATTGAGAGGCAAACAGGGGAGCTACTTTATTGAGAAGTAGCGGCTCCGGTCTCGTAAACTGACATACGGCGGGGAGTGCGGTGTGCTGACAACATGCCTCTCCATATCAGCATCCAATAACACCTGTGGGCTGAGAAGGACACGACGACCGGTCGCTTCCGTTGGGCCTTTATGGCCTGTTCGGACGGAGTTCAGTTTAGTATTAAACGGTAATGAATTTTGTTGTATTTTATGAATCTCTCATTCTAGTTACAAAATCTTTGGGTTGGGTTGTTTGGGGGAAGAGACCAAACTGCGAGGTCATCGGTCTCATCGGATTAGGGAAGGATATCGGCCGTGCCCTTTCAAAGGAGCCATCCCGGCATATGCCTGGAGCAATTTAGGGAAATCACGGAAAACCTAAATCAGGATGGCCGGACGCGGGATTGAACCGTCGTCCTCCCGAATGCGAGTCCAGTGTGCTAACCACTGCGCCACCTCGCTCAGTTACAAAATCTTTAATGAAATGTTTCATAATTTTAAACAGCTCTTTTTCAACGATTTTCATGTGTTTCTTTAGACATAGATTTCTGTTCGTAATCGAGCGATACAGGGGAAATTCCGATACTGGTCATCGGCTTTGACCAGTGATATAGAGACTATGTGACAATTGCCATAAACAACGTGGCGAATATGGCGACATACGATTGGCGATATTTTGTAACATAAATAAGTCTGTTTTAATACGATATTTTACTACACTGGGTAAAATTGTAATTATAAATATTATCATAAAAAAAATCAATAAGAAAAGCATTTCTTGGAAAGATATCGACTCGAGTATTGTAAAAAGACCTCTGCAGCTGTAGTGTAGACAAAGATACACAGTACGAACAAAAAAATACGTATTTATCGTAAATAATTCGAAGGTAGACAGGAAAATACACATAAGCTATACAGCTCAAGCGATGATTGCAGTAACTAAGTTTGGCTACAATGTGAAGCTTACAATACACTTCATGCAAATCACATAACCAACTATACAGGGTGGTCCATTGATCGTGACCGGGCAAATATCTCACGAAATAAGCGTCAATCGAAAAAACTACAAAGAACGAAACTTGTCTAGATTGAAGGGGGTAACCAGATGGCACTATGGTTAGCCCGCTAGATGGCGCTGCCATAGTTCAAACGGATATCAACTGCGTTTTTTAAATAGGAAACCCCACTTTTTATTACATATTCGTGTTATACGTAAAGAAATATGAATGTAATTGGACCACTTTTTTCGCTTTGTGATAGATGGCGCTGTAATAGTCACAAACATATGGCTCACAATTTTAGACGAACAGTTGGTAAAAGGTAGGTTTATTTAAATTAAAATACAGAACGTAGGTACGTTTGAACATTTTACTTCGGTTGTTCCAATGTGATACATGTACCTTTGTGAACTTATCATTTCTGAGAACGCATGCTGTTACAGCGTGATTACCTGTAAATACCACATTAATGCAATAAATGCTCGAAATGATGTCCGTCACCCTCAAGGCATTTGGCAATAAGTGTGACGACATTCCTCTCAAAAGCGAGTAGTTCGCCTTCCATAATGTTCGCACATGCATTGACAATGCGCTGACGCATGTTGTCAGGCGTTGTCGGTGGATCACGATAGCAAATATCCTTCAACAATCCCCACAGAAAGAAATCCGGGAACGTCAGATCCGGTGAACGTGCGGGCCATGGTATGGTGCTTTGACGACCAATCCACCCGTCATGAAATATGCTATTCAACACCGCTTCAACCGCACGCGAGCTATGTTCCGGACATCCATCATGACGGAAGTACATTGCCATTCTGTCACGCAGTGAAACATCTTGTACTAGCATCGATAGAACATTACGTAGGAAATCAGCATACATTGCACCATTTAGATTGCCATCGATAAAATGGGGGCCAGTTATCCTTCCTCCCATAATGCTGCACCATACATTAACCCGCCAAGGTCGCTAATGTTCCACTTGTCGCTGGATTTTCCGTTGCCCAATAGCGTATATTATGCCGTTTTACGTTACCGCTGTTGGTGAATGACGCTTCGTCGCTAAATAGAACGCGTGCAAAAAATTTGTCATCGTCCCGTAATTTCTCTTGTGCTCGGTGGCAGAACAGTACACAACGTTCAAAGTCGTCGCCATGCAATTCCTGTTGCATATAAATATGGTACGGGTGCAATCGATGTTGATGTAGCATTCTCAACACCAACGTTTTTGAGATTCCCGATTCTCGTCCAATTTGTCTGCTACTGATGTGCGGATTAGCCGCGACAGTAGATAAAACACGTACTTGGGCATCATCATTTGTTGCAGGTCGTAGTTGACGTTTGACATGTGGCTGAAAACTTCCTGTTTCCTTAAATAACGTAACTATCCGGCGAACAGTCCGGACACTTGGATGTCGTCCAGGATACCGAGCAGCATACATAGCACACGCCCTTTGGGCATTTTGATCACAATAGCCATATATCAACACGATATCGACCTTTTCCACAATTGGTAAACGTTCTATTTTAACGCGAGGCAAATACCGTCCGCATTGGCGGAATGTTACGTGATACCACGTACTTATACGTTTGTGACTATTACAGCGCCATCTATCACGAAGCGAGAAAATTGATCTGACTAAAACATTCACATTTCTTGACGTACTAGAGGAATATGTAATAAAAATGGGGGTTCCTATATAAAAAAAACCGCTGTTGATATCCGTTTGACCCATGGCAGCGCCATCTAGCGGGCCAACCATAGCGCCATCTGGTTTCCCTCTTCAAGCTAGAACAAAAAAATTATAAGGCATGTGGAGTAGATTAGGTTTTTGTTGAAATATGGAAATATGCAAGTGACGCAGTCAAGACCTCCTTACACATGGCTCTAACAAAAATTTGGCTAACAGAACAATTTCCCGAAAATTGGACCACAGCCATCATCCACCCACTACACAAAAAGGGAGATAAGAGCAACGCAGACAACTACAAAGGAATCTCTTTCCTAGATTGCACATACAAAATTCTGTCCAAGATCCTATATGAAAGAATGAAGGAGCAATTAGAACAGGAGTTAGGGGAATATCAGGGAGATTTCAGACCATGGAGAAGCTGTGCAGAGCAGATAATTAGTTTAAAATTGATTATGGCATACTACAAGAAACGGAACAAACCTCTGGCAATAACATTTGTAGATTTTAAGGAGGCATATGACTGTCTCCACAGACCTTCAGTATTAAAAATTTTAAGAAATCTAGGACTCCATCCAAAACTAATTAAAATAATACAACTCACTCTAACCAACATCAAATCAAAAGTGAAGTTTAGAGGAGAAATTTCGGAACCATTCCTTATAAAAACAGGCTTAAGACAAGGTGACTGCCTATCACCATTACTGTTCAACTGTGCACTGGAATACATAATGGTACAAGGACAATCCAAAGATGATAAGAATTGGAAGTGCAGAAGATGATATTAGCTTAAACTGCTTGGGATTCGCTGATGATCTTGCTCTCCTAGCCAACACCGTTCAAGAAGCCAGGCAACAAGTGAAATCACCACAAGAAATAGCAGAGAAAGTAGACCTTAGAATATCATTGGAAAAACGGAGATTACGCTAACTGATCCACCACTTGCAAACAAAATTACAATAGGAGAACAAGAAATCAAAATTGTTGATAAATTTAAATATTTAGGCGAAATAATAAGATATAATCTAAATGAGAAGCCATCATAGCAGAATAGAATAAAAAAGCTGAACGACGCAAATTACATTACCAAAACTACATACAACAAAAAAAGCCTATCTATAGATGCAAAATTAAAACACTATAAAACAGTTACACAACCAGAAATAACGTATGCAGCTGAAACTATCTTCAAAACAACTAATACAGCAGAAACTGACGGAATACTAAAAATAGAAAGAAGAATAATTAGGACATGTATAAATAAACAGTATAAAATAAATGGACATTGGAGAATAGCATCAAATGAAACAGTATATAAGAAAATAGAACCAGTCACGAGCCCAATCAGGAAGAAACGCATCTCATTCTTTGGACATCTGATGAGAGCTCCAGAAAACAGAATTAGTAAAAAAATAATACAAAAATTGTGGAATAGCAAGAGTGACATTAAATGGATCACAGAAATTAAGGAGGATATAAAAGAACTTCAAATTATAGTAGATGACCTAAAAAAACAAGACAGAGAAAACCAGAATGCTGCAAGACCCGCAAACCAGACAACAAATGAAAATCAATAAAAGGAGTACAGGAAGAGTGGTCTCAGATGAAGAAAGAAAGAAAATATCTGAAAGAATGAAGAAACATTGGGCAGGCAGAAGAGCAAAACACCTTTCATATAAGAATAGACTCTAATGATTATATTATCTAAATACCATATTAAGTTATTGTTGAACCAAATTGTATCCCTGTGTAACAACTTGTTTACAACATTTGTATTTTTGACTAGAGTGGTCCAATGAAGGCCATAAAATAAATAATAATAATAATAATAATCGTGAGATATTTGGCCCGGTCACTATCAATGGACCACCCTGTATAAATATTTGATGTCTGCTTTTTGGACATGTCCAAAAAAACAGATACCGCGTATTTATACAACTGATTCGCCTCGATTGGCAATAAATCCACCACCTTCAGTGCGGACACACAATTACATCCGACCTCCTGCGGGAATCTCAAAGTAGCGAGCATGGAGGACACGGACAGGCCCTCGGTGGGAATGTGCGTCGGCCTAGGAGCGCGCAGAGACAGTACGCACATTTGCGATAAACACTGCGTCCAGGTGAACGTCCGCAAATCGAGTGCCATGCCTATAGCTGCGGCGATTCCTGCAGAAGGCGCTGCTCCATTGTGTGTAGATGCTACTTCCGATGCTTAGGACTCGACTTCGCAAGTGATCTGCAGCGCACGATTGTCCTCAACTGGCGGCGCCTACTTTCCCAGTTACGTACTGGGCTCTTAGATCAACGTTTACGAGCGCTCGATCTTCTACAACGGACGCAATATGTAAATGTATAATTGGCGTCGCGTGTGCTCCACTTGCCACAGACACTTCCTATTCGCCATTCGTGGCCCGCCGCATGTTAGCGGCACTGGGTTCATTTGTTTGCCACGGATTGCTCTTCAAGATAAGGTAAGAGATCCTCACCTTCCCGCCCTCCCGCGGTGCAGTGGTGGTTTGTGTCTGTATCATGTGCCTGACAGAGCGATAGCCCTTTTCATTGGCTCTCGCACGGCGTTGTAGCGCCTTTGTCATGCGCGCCGTACCAGACTATTGCTGGAGGCCCTTGCGCCACTCTCTGTGTTTGCACCTATCCCACTTTCGCACGTCCCGCCGCCCTTCTTTTACTTCCGCCATTTTTTCCTCGAACTGAGCTACGTCCGAACTGTGATAATGCCAACGCACTTTGACATCCACGGCCGGTCGGAGTGGCCGTGCGGTTCTGGGCGCTACAATCTGGAGCCAGGTTCGAATCCTGCCTCGGGCATGGATGTGTGTGATGTCCTTAGGTTAGTTAGGTTTAATTAGTTCTAAGTTCTAGGCGACTGTTGACCTCAGAAGTTAAGTCGCATAGTGCTCAGAGCCATTTGAACCATTTTTTGACATCCACGAAGGCTATCTATGGCTTTCTTCAGCAATACAGGTCACCAAATGTGGTTGAGGGGAAGCATCCCCACGTCAACTGCCGTGCCATTTGGTGATCGGTGTGCGCTCCTTAAGCAGACACTGGCGTCAAATCTGCATCGGACCTTACTGTCAGTTGGAAAGGAAGTGTGCCGGCCGCGCCTACACTGGATTCACCTCGCAGACGCTCCGATGTATGTCGCCTGTGATGTTCTGTGCAGATCGGGAAGAGATGTCTGGTTACTGGTGCGACGGAAGTTGTTCCTACTTACCCGTAAGGCTCCTTATCGGATACCTACTCAACTGCTCTTCTTTCCTAACGCGGGATACTTCCGGCAAGCGAAAACTAAATCCGTGAAGTGGATTAGTGGACACGTAGCTCATTACTTGTTTGCTGATGGCGAGAAAAGTATCCTTGATTATTGGCAGTTCCTTAATGAACGACAGTGTGCAGTTGTCCCCAACTCAAAATATAGACGATTTTTCTCCAATTTCCTTTGCAGTGTCTTCCCTAACCCACCCCATGTCATGAAGAGTTGATTCCCTCCTCTTCCACTCTTCGAACTGGAATTTTCATCAAGGAATGTTCTTCAAGGAAAAACTATACGTCGATAGTCTCCATGAGTCTGACGTCTTGTTGCGCCCTCCTCCTCGCCACGCAGGTTTCCCGCTATTCTCGGTGGTATTAAAGTAACTTAAAAAAAGAAAAAGGAAATAAGTAAATAAGCCATTGATGTTCATTGCACCTCTACTCCACGTTCCCTACCCTCTCCTTGGTCCCTGGAGAGTCGGAACGGGACGTGGTGGCCCGAACTCGGGTTGAGACCCATGCCCACTTTGCTCCCATCCCGCCCTTTGATGCTGGTTTCGAATCCAGGTCCTGTACACATTTCACTCGTCACCGCTGATTCCGCGTAAAGCCCCGATGCAGCTAACATGAATAGCTCTTTGCCTTTCCTTTCTCCCCCTCCACCTTCAGTTTACATAAAACATAAACAATTCTCAGAAAGCATGCTGAACGGGGGTACGGTAAGCTATCACGGTCGGTTTAGTACATAACTAAAACAAATTCGAATGCATCTAAACAGGACAGCTCAAAGCCATTACATACATTACTACAAAAATTATATTTACAGTTATAGGATCTTCAGCAGTATGTACCAGTAGCAGCTGAGTATTTCCGCATAGCGTCACATACAATAATTCAAAGATAACGATTAACCTATTAAACAAAAAAATCCCCACCACTACAAATCGAAACAGGAAACAGTAGTGGTAGGATGCGTAAGTTCCTCAGCCAATTTTTTGCACAGTGAAACGCAAGGGAAGAATTTCACTTTCAGTACACTCTCTTCAAAAATATCTTGTAAATCTGGTGCAACATCAAAACCTGCAATGTCCTCCACATTTCGAAATGAAATGTCTATTAAAACACGTAACGTTACAATTAACGCCGATACCGAAGAGACAGTATTTTGTTTCTCACACACAGCACGCATTAAAAAGATAATTTATGTCCAAACCAACGATAAGTCCATTAGAAATTGATGGTAAAATCTCGCGTCTGTAAAACAACTGTTTCGACTACCGACACAACGTCCTCTTTGCTTATATTCTGCACGGAACTTGCAAGTGCGCATTTCAAAATCGGAATCAGTTCCAGAAACACGTCGTGTAAAATGTAAACAAAGGAAAATCGTTATTTTATGAGTTATTTCATAAAGAAACCGAACGAGAATTTGATCAAATAGCATTTTTTCAGTGATTTACATATTTGAAAAAACAAAAATTGCTGTTCGAAATTGAATTCCTTAAGTTTTTCAAGCGCACTGTAGCTTTGTCACTTGTATTTTTGGGAAAAAATGTGTATTTCAACAGCAGAATTAGCGATATGCACATGTAACTGAGATAAATTTCTTCTGCTAAACGTTCTGCGTATCAGCTTCGAGTGATTATGTGTACGCAAAAAAGTCATTTTCTTGGTGACATGGTAACGGATTCAGACAGCTGAAAACCAAGAGCATAATCCATGGTAACGCGTAACAATAACAAAGTCCATTCCACTGAGGCAGCCCAGAGGTATAACACACGGGTCAAAATGGACAGAAAAAGTACTTGTGAGTGCAAATCAGAATCTCATGCGATTTCAAAGCCAAAAAGTAAGTCCACCCAATCCATAAAAAAGTGTCGGTCTCAAAAGGATGCAAAAGTCACCGAGAACAATCAACTGCGGAAGAAACCATTAGAGGACGGCAAGACGGAAGCATCAGGGGGAACTGCAGACAAGACGGACGCTGCTGAGGACCAGGTACGCCACTGTCTAGCACACTATTTGCCCGAAGGCTCGTGGGGGTGGGCTGCGGGGCTGATTCGTCATAATATTTAAAGGCGTAACATAACGTTCGGAGTCTACGAGCAGGCTTGTGATCTTCAGTACAAATACTGGCTGGATGCACCTCTTCACGCTAGTCTCTCTTACGAAGTTTTTTCAAATTTGCGTAACTACTGCAGCCTATATCCACTTGCCCACGCATCTTTCCCTTCCCGAATCTATTTTTCCTTGAGTCCTCTTGTCCTACCAACTGACCTCGTGTTTTAGCTATGATTTGTCATAAATTTCTTTTCTCTCTATTTCGATTGCAGCTCCTCATTACTTACCCGATCTACCCATCAAGTCTTCAGCATTATTAAGTAGCGCCACATTTCAGAAGCTTGGCTAAACTTAAGTATTACTATGGAACAAAGGAGAATTAACAACGTTAGCTGGGGGCTGTAGTAGCACTTCTTACATGCAGACCGGCAAAAGTAGTGCCACTTTCGGTAAGTGTAGGAACTTGCAGAATTGATCTGTAGTGTAGCCCGATGTCTACATAAGGTTGAACTGTGACAGTTTGGTCGTTAAATGGCGAAGCCAACGAATGTGAGTAGAAGCAAAATGTAACTGTGGTGGATTGATCTGTAGCGTAGCCCGAGGTCTAGACTGGGTTAGGATGTGACAGTTTGGCCATGAATTAGCGAAGCCAACGAATGTGACTGGAAAAAAAACAGCTGTGGCGACAAACTGATCTGTAGCGTAGCCCAAGGTGTGAAACAGGCTAGGTACTGAATACTTGTTTCAGAAATAAATAAAGTATGCTTCAGTTAAGTGAATTTTATCAGTCCAGTACTAACAGATTCCTGTAAGCACAGTGTCGGCTCAGAAACACGGTCAAAATTCAGTATCCGTCTTCGTATCTGGGTGTAGTCGCCACCCATTTCATTCGTCCGAGTTCCGAAAATAAACGTTAAAATTAATAGGGGGCGTTACAGCTTCTACAACTAAGATTCCTGCTAAGTTATCCATCGTTGGGATAAAATGTGTCGCATTGAAGTGTGAATAAGCACTGTAGGAAATGTGCTTCCAATCCTTTTACTTGAACAAAAACACTGGTTACTAGTTCGGTACGGATTGAGAGTTCCGTGCACAATACAATCTTCTGGCTGGTGACAATTATCCAATGAATGAGCACTGAGATGCGTTGTTAAGTCTGTAAATAAAGCTCAAGTCAGTCTTGCTGCTATGAGGAATCGAGTCAGTCCAGAACCCCCCGGCTACTACGGTCGCAGGTTCGAATCCTGCCTCGGGCATGGATGTGTGTGATGTCCTTAGGTTAGTTAGGTTTAAGTAGTTCTAAGTCTAGGGGACTGATGACATCAGATGTTAAGTCCGAAGGTGTTTAGAGCCATTTGAACCATTTTTTTGAATCGAGTCAAACAACGAACATAACCCACGTTCGCAGCGTAGCTTGTCAACAAGAAGGTAGTCGGCGCATCTATACTAGCACTAAATGTCTAAAACTGTCGCCACTGTCTGTCTCTTTGAACACGCCTCCCCAGAACTACTAGACGAATTATCATGGAATTTTTGAAGGTAATTTGAGCATCGCTTGGAGCGCCGTATATGTTTTATTTCATCAAAATTCGATCATTGAGAAAAAAGATATCATGACTGAAGTTTTATCTAAAATCACTGTAGTTGTCTGTTGGAACACGGTAATCTCTTTCGTAGGGTTTTCACAGGTAACTTGAGCATGACTTGGGACACCTTGTAGGCTTTATTTCACCAAATTCGCATCACGGAAAAGAAAAGATACCGGTAACGTAACTGAAAGTTTATCCACACTATTATTACAAATGCGAAAATAACTTTGTGTCACTTTCTCACGACTAACCAGCTGAACCGATTTCAACGAAATTTGGTACGGAGACAGCTTGATCCGTCAGGAAGGCCATAGGCGACTTTCTAAAGTGTGTAGCACAAGATACATATTGATTTGAAGAATATTACGGGAATTTTGGAAAAATATTTACTCTTTGAAAGAGTTATTTGTATTGTATTGTTTTAAACCGTGGACCTAGAAACGACCGAGAGGCCTCGTCCCGCCGTAGGCCTCAGTGGTTAATAACCCCACAACAGGGCACAGCAGTTGACCCGCCCCACCGCCGCGCCATACCGAACCAAGGGTTATTGTGCGGTTCTGCCCCCAGTGGACCCCCCGGGATTTCTCATATCAGACGAGTGCAACCCCAAATTGAACAGTTCTCGTGTATCCGACCGGGTAGCGTCGTAATTTCTCCACAATATTTCGGCAGACGTACACGCTGCCATCCTCAGGTGGTTCCTGGCGAATGCTGTGCTGTTCCTCTCGGTGCCCTATATATACTAGCCGTTACCCCCTCCACCTTTCCTCTCCTGGTGTCTTCGGTGCGGCCGGCGTGGCGGCTACTGGAGGTGGTGGTGGAAGCGGCGCCTGGGTCTGAACTGGGGTCTGCAAGCTCCCCGCTGCCGCCGTCGGGGGCGGTCCTCGATCTCTGGGACCGCATCTTTCTCTCCAGGCTGAGAGCAGGGTTCCAAGCCTGACTAAGTTGAAGGTTGCTGTCTTTATTAATTAGATCGTCCTGCAGTCGGATTTCGATGGCCTCTTTAGTAACGTAGTCCCAGAAGTAGGAGGATTGACAGAGTATTTTCGTTTTTTCATAGTCCATAGTATGGCCAGTCTTTATACAATGGTCAGCCACTTCTGATTTAGAGGCCTGGCATAATCCGGTATGAGGCTTGTGTTCGCGGCACCTCTCTCCTACAGTGCGGACTGTCTCCCCAATGTATGATTTTCCGCACTGACAGGGAAAATGGGTATAACCAGAAGCAAATAAACACGCACTCAGACAGACTGCGCCAAGAGAACAAGGAGAAGAAACAGAAGAACACAAGTCATTGGCGTGCATTCTGTTTGTCGGAAACACCTCAAGAAAAATCGGTAGAATCCTGGAGAAACACAATGTGAAATGTGTATTCCGACTCCCTGCAAAAACCTTGAGTCTACTGGGTTCAGTGAAAGATGACCTAGGCCTTCGAAAAACAGGCGTTTATCAAATTCCCTGTCAGTGCGGAAAATCATACATTGGGGAGACAGTCCGGACTGTAGGAGAGAGGTGCCGCGAACACAAGCCTCATACCGAATTACGCCAGGCCACGAAATCAGAAGTGGCTGACCATTGTATAAAGACTGGCCATACTATGGACTATGAAAAAAACAAAAATACTCTGTCAATCCTCCTACTTCTGGGACTGCGTTACTAAAGAGGCCATCGAAATCCGACTGCAGGACGATCTAATTAATAAAGACAGCAACCTTCAACTTAGTCAGGCTTGGAACCCTGCTCTCAGCCTGGAGAGAAAGATGCGGTCCCAGAGATCGAGGACCGCCCCCGACGGCGGCAGCAGGGAGACTGCAGACCCCAGTTCAGACCCAGGCGCCGCTTCCACCACCACCTCCAGTAGCCGCCGCGCCGGCCGCACCGAAGACACCAGGAGAGGAACGGTAGAGGGGGTAACGGCTAGTACATATAGGGCGCCGAGAGGAACAGCACAGCATTCTTCAGGAACCACCTGAGGATAGCAGCGTGTACGTCTGCCGAAATACTGTGGAAAAATTACGACGCTACCCGGTCGGATACTCGAGAGCTGTTCAAATTGGAAATACGCCGGGAAAACTTCAGATTGCAACCCCAAATGTTTGCGTGGTCGAGTATTTGTGGTGTACGCGTACGTGGAAACGGTGTTTGCGCAGCAATCGCCAACACAGTGTAACTGAGGAGGAATAAGGGGAACCAGCCCGCATTCGCCGATGTAGATGGAAAACCGCCTTCAAAACCATCCACAGGCTGGCCGACACACCGGACCTCGACACTAATCCGCCGGGTGGATTCGTGCCGGGGACCGGCACACCTTCCTGCTCGGGAAGCAGCGCGTTAGACCGCAGGGTTAGCCGGGTGGTTAAGAGTTATTTACTCTTTGACTTCTGATCTTTATCATATTTCTGACAATGCTGTAACTGACTTATTCAGTCAGTAATCTATACTTCCACTCTGTTTGTTGGATCATGTACATTGTGTATAATGTACAGCTACTTCAGTAGCACGACGCATAGACGCACGCTCCTACCCATGCCCCTCTGTACGCACTGCTCGATAGCAACGCTGCATTTACCGTTGTATCGTGCGTTGGGACAGGCAGGGAGGTGAAGAGTGGGAGAGTGGGACGCACATTACGAGTTATGCTTAGCCGAACAGGTAGACACGCGACGGCAGCTGATGTTATTGCACGAACGTCTCGTTGAGATCGGGTGTTCTGACGGCGGTCCGCGTCTTCCCAACACGATATTTCGACGCTGTAACTCGGCGTCTTTATCAAGTGTTCCCTGAGGCAGTCGCGGCGAATACCTGATGAAGTCGTCGACTTACGGCCTCGAAATACGTTGTAGGTAAGATGCGGACCACCGTCAGATCACCCGAACTCAACGAGATGAAAACGAGTTGCCCAGAAAGCCTAAGAGATTACAGTAGCTTACTTACTAGCCGTCAGTCACCACAACAAAACTACTGATATGCAAGGCAGCTGTCAGGAACATTCAGAACATTGCAAGTATGTATACTGGGTTGCTGTCACGGTGCGGGCAGCTGTATTCCGCACCAGAGACCAAACGATCACGCCCAGTAAAGTGACGAGGCGAAGAAGGTGTTCTGCTGCGCGTATGTTGCGCCGCCGGTTCTACAACTACATCTACATCTACATGGATACTCTGCAAATCACATTTAAGTGCCTGGCAGAGGGTTCTTGTACAACCTTCACAATTCTCTATTATTCCAATCTCGTATAGCGCGCGGAAAGAATGAACACCTACATCTTTCCGTACGAGCTCTGATTTCCCTTATTTTATCGTGGTAATCGTTCCTCCCTATGTAGGTCGGTGTCAACAAAATATTTTCGCATTCGGAGGAGAAAGTTGGTGATTGGACTTTCGTAAGAAGATTCCGTCGCAACGAAAAACGCCTTTCTTTTAATGATTTTCAGCCCAAATCCTGCATCATTTCTGTGACACTCTCTCCCATATTTCGCGATAATACAAAACGTGCTGCCCTTCTTTGAACTTTTTCGATGTACTCCGTCAATAGTACCTGGTAAGGATCCCACACCGTGCAGCAGTATTCTAAAAGAGGATGGACAAGCGTAGTGTAGGCAGTCTCCTTAGTAGGTCTCTCACATTTTCTAAGTGTCCTGCCAATAAAACGCACCCTTTGGTTAGCCTTCCCCACAACATTTTGTATGTGTTCTTTCCAATTTAAGTTGTTCGAGATTGTAATACCTGGGTATGTAGCTGAATTTACGGGATTTAGATTAGACTGATTTATGGTGTAACCGAAATTTAACGAGTACCTTTTAGCACTCACGTGGATGGCAACACACTTTTCGTTATTTAGGGTCAACTGCCACTTTTTGCACCATTCAGATATCTTTTCTAAATCGTTTTGCGGTTTGTTTTGATCTTCCCATGACTTCATTAGTCGCTAGACCACAGCGTCATCTGCAAACAACCGAAGACGGCTGCTCAAATTGTCTCCCAAATCGTTTATATAGATAAGGAACAGCAAATGGCCTATAACACTACCTTGCGGAACGCCAGAAATCACTTTTGTTTTACTCGATGACTTTCCGTCAGTTACTACGAACTGTGACCTCTGTGATAGGAAATCGCAAATCCAGTCACATAACTGAGACGATATTCTATGAGCACGCAATTTCACCACGAGCCGCTTGTGTGGTACAGTGTCAAAATCCTTCCGGAAATCCAGGAATACGGAATCGATCTGAAATCCCTTTTCAATGGTTCAAAATGGTTCAAATGGCTCTGAGCACTATGGGACTCAACTGCTGAGGTCATTAGTCCCCTAGAACTTAGAACTAGTTAAACCTAACTAACCTAAGGACATCACAAACATCCATGCCCGAGGCAGGATTCGAACCTGCGACCGTAGCGGTCTTGCGGTTCCAGACTGCAGCGCCTTTAACCGCACGGCCACTTCGGCCGGCCTTTTCAATGGCACTTATCACTTCATGCGAATAAAGAGCTAGTTGTGTTTCACAAGAAAGATGTTTTCTAAACCCAGGTTGACTGTGTGTCAGTAGTCCCTTTTCTTCGAGGTAATTTATAATGTTCGAACACAATATATGTTCCAGAATCCTGCTGCATATCAACGTTAACGATATGGGCCTGAAATTTAGTGGATTATTCCTACTACCTTTCTTGAATATTGGTGTGACTTGTTCAGCTTTCCAGTCTTTGGGTACGGTCTTTCGTCGAGCGAACGGTTGTATATGATTGTTAAGTATGGAGCTAATGCATCAGTGAGTGAGTAAACAGTCTCGTTCTCTGAGTCGGTGGTCACAGCACACATCATCACAATGTTTAATGGAACCCGATTGTGTTTTTTCAGGTTCATAATCGAAACATCAAGCTTAGCCCTCAGACGTGAGAAACAGCAGTGCACCTTGTGGTGGTCGATTCGTGATTTCTCTTCTACTATTTGCATTACAAATTGAGCAATGCCATCGCTGTGCTGTTGTCATGCCCACGACAGACGGCGACGGCGACGGCGAGGGCGGAAGGTCGTCTGGCCGAGGTGGAGGCGCAGCTGCAGGCGCTGCAGGAGAGCTACCGCCAGAAACAGTGGCGTCACTTCCGCTACCTGCTGCCCGGCGCCGCCGCCGCCACCGGTCTGGGCCCGGAGTCCGACCTGGCAGCCGCCGCCATCGTGTCTCTGAGGGACCAGGTGGACGCCCTCCAGCACACGCTACAGGTACGCGGCGCACGCCGCTCAGGATGTTGTGTTCAGGACAATTCCAGATCAATTCATTGCACAGCGATACGGCGATAACATTTAGAGAGGACGTACTAGGTTGGTGCATAAGTGCGTAGCGTTTTCCTTAAGCCGTCGGCACACGGACCGTGCTGTCGAACGTTAACGTTGAGCGTGCCAAGTTCAACGTGCTGCTGAACGCACAGGAACGATGCGACTTGTGCACACGGTACGTGGGCCCCAACGTGGTATATGCGATCGCAACGGACTCCAGCGGCAGTTGAGGGATCTTTCTAGTTCGTAAATCACACTGTTTACTCAACGGGCGCGCGTAAAATTCGCACGTTAGCTCTATTAAAACGCACATTTCCTCCATCGTCCACGAAATGGAAAGTACCATGTCCAATCAATAAGGACACAGGCTTATAAAATTCCATTACAAACAGTGCGGTACAAATTTGGAATACTTCTCCGCATAAGATAAACATTATTTCATTATTCCCACATTTTAGTAAAACCCCAAGGTCAGTCTTACTTGAACACTGTTCCTACCCAGTAGCAGAAAAAGGAGTAAAATATCTTTATACAAGTAGCGCAAGCTGTCCTGTAGATTAAGCCAATCGAACAAAGTCACCCCTCAAAAAAAGGTGAACTTATATTCACATAAAATCAAATATTATAGTATATACTTATATTAACCTAATAAAAACACGAATGTTAGGAAAAATTTTTTGGAAAAATCAAGACGCGAACCGCCGCCCCGACGAACAACTGATTGATGGACAGTGACGCTACTTATTAACCTTTTTCTTTTTTTTTAATCTCATTTTGTTTGCTTTTGTTCGTTGCATCTCCTCGAGGCGGACATCGTAAGACATCCGTTTAAGTTCGTTGGTGATCGATTAACTTAGTTTTTTTTTAAACTTCCTGGCAGATTAAAACTGTGTGCCCGACCGAGACTCGAACTCGGGACCTTTGCCTTTCGCGGGCAAGGTCCCGAGTTCGAGTCTCGGTCGGGCACACAGTTTTAATCTGCCAGGAAGTTTCATATCAGCGCACACTCCGCTGCAGAGTGAAAATCTCATTCTTAGTTTTTTTTTATTACTGAGGGCAGCTAACCCTGGGACCGAACACGCTGAGATACCGTGCCGGCAAATAACAAATTGTACCAAAAACAACACGTTTTTGATGGATGTTCAGCGTGTCGCTGCCTTCAAATAGCCTACTCTCATAACACGCAAGTTACAATAATTCTTTTGCCACGAATATGATATTTCTCATTATTTTATTGGAACGAATCACACAGTTAACAAAGGATTTTCCAGTGATTCTCAATATGCTGGTGCTCAGAAACGGCATATATACATATAGGCTTGAAATGAATACCAATATTGCGCCTCACAACTCTTGTACTGAAGGGAAACGACGTGCGTGTGACGTAGGTGGACTCCCGAACGTGCTATTGCATGCTATGACGTCAGAAACTCGGCACGCTCAACGCTCAACGTTCGGATGCACGGTCCGTGTGCCGACGGCTTTATGCAAGTTGGTATTCCGGTCTCTATGAGTTTATTTATCGATTGGCATTTTTTATTTATGGCCAACGGCCTTGCAGCAATGGTTACACCGGTTCCCGTCAGATCGCCGAACTTAAGCGCTGTCGGGCTGGGCTAGCACTTGGATGGGTGACCATCCGGTCTGCGAGCGCTGTAGGCAAGCGGGGTGCTCTCAGCCTATGTGAGGCAAACAGAGGAGCTACTTGGCTGAGAAGTAGCGGCTCAGGTCTCGTAAACTGACGTACGACTGGGAGAGCGGTGTGCTAAACGCACAGCCCTCCACATCTGTATCCAGTGACGGCTGTGGTCTGAGGATGACACGGCGGCCGGTCGGTACCTTTGGACCTTCATGACCTGGGGCGGAGTTCAGTTTAGTTTTTGATTTATAGTTCGCTGTTGCTATTTGTATTTACATGCTGTCATTTGGAAGTAGTGGAGCCGCGCGTTGTGAGGCGCCTTGTCACAGCCCATGCGGCTCACCCCCCGTCGGAGCTTCGAGTCCTCCCTCGGGCATGGGTGTGTGTGTTGTCCATAGCGTAAGTTAGTTTAAGTTACACTATTGGCCATTAAAATTGCTACAGCAAGAAGAAGTGCAGATGATAAACGGGTATTCATTGGACAAATATATTATACTAGAACTCACATGTGATTATATTTTCACACAGTTTCGGTGCATAGATCCCGAGAAATCAGTACCCAGAATAACCACCTCTGGCCGTAAGAACGGCCTTGATACGCCTGGGCATTGAGTCAAACAGAGCTTGGATGGCGTGTACAGGTACAGCTGCCCACGCAGCTTCAACACGATACCACAGTTCATCAAGAGTAGTGATTGGCGGATTATGACGAGCCAGTTGCTCGGTCACCATCGACCAGATGTTTTCAATTGGTGAGATATCTGGAGAATGTGCTGGCCAGGGCAGTAGTCGAACATTTTCTGTATCCAGAAGAGCCTCTTACAGGATCTGCAACATGCGGTCGTGCATTATCTTGCTGAAATGTAGGGTTTCGCAGGTATCGAATGAATGGTAGAGCCACGGGTCGTAACACATCTGAAATGTAGCGTCCACTGTTCAAAGTGCCGTCAATGCGAACAACAAGTGATCGAGACGTGTAACCAATGGCACCCCATACCATCACGCCGGGTGATACGCCAGTATGGCGATGGCGAATACACGCTTCCAATGTGCGTTCACCGCGATGTCGCCAAACACGGATGCGACCATCATGATGCTGTAAACAGAACCTGGATTCTTCGGAAAAAATGACGTTTTGCCATACGTGCACCCAGGTTCGTCGTTGAGTACACCATCGCAGGCGCTTCTGTCTGTGATGCAGCGTCAAGGGTAACCGCAGCCATGGTCTCCGAGCTGATAGTCCATGCTGTTGCAAACGTCGCCGAACTGTTCGTGCAGATGGTTGCTGTCTTGCAAACGTCCCCATCTGTTGACTCAGGGATCGAGATGTGGCTGCACGATCCGTTACAGCCATGAGGATAAAATGCCTGTCATATCGACTGCTAGTGATAAGACGCCGTTGGGATCTAGCACGGCGTTCCGTATTATCCACCTGAACCCAACTATTCCATACTCTGCTAACAGTCATTGGATCTCGACCAATGCGAGCAGCAATGTCGCGATACGATAAACCACAATCGCGATAGGCTACAATCCGACATTTATCAAAGTCGGAATCGTGATGGTACGCATTTCTCCTCCTTACACGAGGCATCACAACAACGTTTCACCAGGCAACGCCGGTCAACTGCTGTTTGTGTATAAGAAATCGGTTGCAAACTTTCCTCATGTCAGCGCGTTGTAGGTGTCTCCACCGGCGCCAACCTTGTGTGAATGCTCTGAAAAGCTAATCATTTGCATATGACAGCATCTTCTTCCTGTCGGTTAAATTTCGCGTCTGTAGCACGTCATCTTCGTGGTGTAGCAATTTTAATGGCCAGTAGTGTAAATTAAGTAGTGTGTAGGCTTAGGGACCGATGACCTCAGCAGGTTGGTTCCATAAGACCTTAGCACAAATCTTTTTTGGGGGTAGCGAGTGGAGCTATGGATGCTAGAAAATAGGGGCCAAGAGAAGAAATCGGAACATTTCCAACATATTCTTTGTCTGAGTTCAGTAGACGGATGACAGCAGCGCAGGCAGCCAGAAACACTTGTACCGTGTATCGGGATAATGCCATTGGACAGAGTTGATTATAGCAATGCAAGAAAATGGTTTTCTCGTTTTAAGGAGGATCGTTTTAACATTTGTGACTCTTCATGTTCAGGAAGACCTTCTGAGTTTTATGAAGATGGTTTAAACGCATTATCCACAATGACCCACGTCAGTGTACTCGAGAACTGTTAAATGTGACCATTCCACCATCGTGCGACATTTCCAGGCAATGGGAAAGGTTAAGAAAATCGGGTGTATGGGTATTGCATGTTCTGACCCAAAATCACACAAATCAGCTTGTGGCCATATGTGCATCTCTGCTTGCTCGTCATCAATTGCCTAGAGGAAAACGCCGACCATTCCTACCCTGTATCCTTACTGGTGACGAGAAATGCTAACATACGGAAAAGAAAGGAATGCTTGAGCCCAAACATAGCAGCAACTTCCCGTACAACAGCCTGCGCGCATCTGGTCGAACAGTGAAGTTGTGGTGTACTACGAACTACTTCCCTGAGGTATAACCGAAACTGCTGACATTTATTGTCAACAACTGAGACTTATTGCAGACACAGTCCAAGAAAGCGACCAGGGAGACTGCGTGAAGCGACGTTACTCCACGATATCCTCGTCCGCATACTGCGAGACTCACAAAAGGCACCATACAGGATTAGGGTTGCGAAGTCATTCAGCACCCACCATGTTCAACTGATCTTGCGCCCTCAAAGTTTCACCTTGTCCGCTCTCTCTCGAACAGTCTTCCTTCCGGATGAAAATGCGCTCCGATCATGGATGGATGAATTCTTCGCATCAAAATCGAATGATTTCTACAGTCTAGGAGTCGAAAAGTTATCCTAGTCTTGGCAGAGAGTTGTAAATAGTGAAGGAGAATAAACTATTGACGAATAAAGTCTCTACTATTTGTATCTGTTGTAGTTATTAAATTTATGGAAAAAGACTACAAAATTGTGCACCAACCTTATAAAAGAAACATCAGTATTTCATCATTGAGCTGTTTCAACAAACATTAACTGGAAATACTTGAGCAATGACTAACGCCACAGCGTGAAATGGATACCACGGATTACATATTTCAGCAAGATGGAGCATCACCACATTGATGTCTGGAGGTTCACACATTTGCATCTGACATTTTCCAAACCGTTGGATCGGTTATATTGGACATTACGGTGGGAAGTTCCGCTGCTTTGGATCTGATACCCACACACTAACGGATTTCTTTGTAACTACATATACACTGAAGAGGCAAAGAAACTGGTACACCTTCCTAATATCGTGTAGGGCCCCCGTGAGCATGCAGAAGTGCCGCAACACGACGTGGCATGGACTCGTCTAATGTCTGAAGTAGTGCTGGAGGGTACTGACACCATGAATCCTGCAGGGCTGTCCATAAATCCGTAAGGAGTGCAGATCTCCTCCGAACAGCACAGTGCAAGGCACCACAGATATGCTCAATAATGTTCATGTCCGGGGAATTTGGCAGCCAGCGGAAGTACTTAAACTCAGAAGAGTGTTCCTGGAGCCACTCTGTAGCAATTCTGGACGTGTGATGTCGCATTGTCCTGCTGCAATTGCCCAAGGCCATCGGACTGCACAATGGACATGAATGGATGTAGGTAATCAGACAGGATGCTTATGTGTCATCTGTCAGAGTCGTATCTAGACGTACCAGCGGTCCCATATCACTCCAACTGCACACACCCCACACCGTTACAGAGCCTCCACCAGCTTGAACAGTCGCCTGCTGACATGCAGGGTCCGTAGATTCATGAGGTTGTCTCCATACCCGGACACGTCCAACCGCTCGATACAATCTGAAACGAGACTCGTCCAACCAGGCAAAATGTCTCCAGTCATCAACAGTCCAATGTTGGTGTCGACGGGCCCAGGTGAGGCGTAAAGCTTTGTGTCGTGCAGTCATGAAGGGTACACGAGTAGGCCTTCGGCTCTATAAGCTCATATCGATGATGTTTCGTTGAATGGTTCGCACGCCGACACTTGTTGATGGGCCAGATTTGAAATCTGTAGCTATTTGCGCCAGAGCTGCACTTCTGTCACGTTTTCGATTCTCTTCACTTGTTGTTGGTCCCGTTCTTGCAGGATCTTTTTCCTTTCGTAGCGATGTCGGAGATCTGATGTTTCATCGAATTCCTGATGTTCGCGGTACACTAGTGAAATGGTCGTACGGGAAAATCCCCACTTCATCGGTACCTTAGAGATGCTGTGTCCCATCGCTCGTGCGCCAACTAAAGCACCACGTTCAAACTCATTTAAATCTTGATAACCTGCCATTGTAGCAACAGTATCCGATCTAAAAACTGTGGCAAACACTTGTTGTCTTATATAGGCGTCGCCGACCACAGCGCCGTATTCTGCCTGTTTACATATCTTTGTATTTGAATACACTTGCCTGTACCAGTTTCTTTGGCGCTTCAGTGTTGCACAAAACACTATACGGTGCATGACGGAGGATACCACACACCACTACAAGTCATTTCCTTCCCTTTTTCACTCTCAAATACAGTAAGGAAAAAATTAGTGTCTAAAAGCCTCCGTATGACCCCTAATTTCTTGTATCTTCCCTCATGGTACGTTGGTGGCAGTACAAATGATTTGCAGTCGACCTCGGAAGCCTGTTCTCAAAATTTTCACAATAGTGCCTCTTGCAAACAGTGTCGTCTTGTGAGGTGATGGACGAATTGTGGCGCCCTGAAAATATTCTAGTTCGGAGTTGGCGTGGCCGCACAGGCTGCTCGGCAAGCCGGGGCTCGTCAGCAACCGCGTGGTTCCAAACATTAGCTGGAGCAAGAGGGGTAACCCCAGCGCGTGGTCCAGGCCGACCGTGTGGCTGGGAATTCCGTATTGACACTGTGTCGATGAACGGGCTTTGTGTCACTGAAGGAAATTTGTATGTCGGGAGTGCCAGAGATGGCGGACTTTGTGAAACCATAATGGCAGAAATTTCACAGTTCATGTAGAAATTAATAATAGCCAGAGGAATCATTATACCTCAAAAAGAAATATGTACATTACCATTATGTGCATGACGAATCTGATTGTGTAATCAGATTTTCAATATCTTTATTAGTTTAAAGTTTGTATCTGACTGTAAAATATACAAGTAACACCCAGCAACGAATTTCCAAAATATAAACGGTTCATCCGATTTTGTCGATCGACATGTCTTTAGAAAGCTATTAGTGTAAACCCAAATTGGTATGAATTACAGGCATGTAACTTGAATTGTACATGAGTTATTGGAGGTCAAAGTGGCCAACTACTATTGATTGCGTCAGGCCATAGGTAATCCACAGTTACACGAAAAAACGGTAGCAGCATGCTTATAAATATATCTATTCGTCTATATCTTTGCTTATATGCGATATATACTATTCATGAAGAAATTGGTCAAATATTTATTGTGTTTTAGAAAGCACAGAGACATTAGGCTTCTGGCCTACTTTTGTTTCTATTCCATTGATATATGTTTATTTAATTTTTTATGTATTTAATAATATGTGTTAGAGCGTGTTTATGGTCCAGCCATAGGAATATTTATTTAATTTCAAGTTATTTATATGTAAATTCAATATTTCGTACGTGTTTCAATATGTCTGTGTGTGTGTTTTGGCTTGGAGACATGGCGGGAGCGCTCTAGCCAATCACAGCGCTCGTTACTATGGTAGGCGACTACCGAAGTCAATGGAGAAACTGTATGAGAGTGGGGGAGGAGCATCGGGTGACAGAGGACATGGGGGAGAGCTGGACGGGAAGGCGCAATGGACGGTCGCAGGAAATACTTGGAGAGTGTTGAGCAGTTTGCGCGTGGTCGCGGGAGATAGAAATGTATCGTAGTGCCGACTTGTGCACTTGTGAGATTCCCGTGGCTTCTGCAGTGAAGAAGTATGCGTTTAGAAGTGAATATCTCGTGAGCTACGTTGTTGCTCATAACTAATTACGTGAAGTAGGAATCTATTGTTTCCCTGTTATTCAACTTATATTTTATTCAATTGCTGGACCATCGACACCAATAAGTGTTTTGCAGTAATAAAAGCATTCTTAAAGGTACTTCTGCTACGGTACTCATCATTTAAAGTCGTTGAACGACTTGTACCTTCAGATTTTATTTAATTGCAATCTCTCATTTATAAATTTCTATGTTACATTCAAAATTTGCAATTGCTGAGTGATAGGAACCTTCGACCATTCGATTCATGTGTATATTCACATTGTATACTGTAGACTCAGCTGTATTTGGCCTGTGATGTGGCAACTACGTATTCAGCCCCTACACAACTAAACCAGCCAAAACTTCTAATATTTCAACTCTGTGTCTGAGGGTACGTAGTTGAGGGTCACATCATTTTTTTTAAAAGCCTACAATTGGGGGCTCATCCAGGATTTGTTTCCTGCAAAGCGGTAATTCCTTTGCTCTCTGTTATTCAGCATACTATGCGAAGTGCAAAAACCTTAGCAAAACCAGTAGAGATTTCTGTAGAGTGAACCTCTCACAAAACACAGTGGGAGATCGATTTTTTTCCGCAAGTAGGTTTCTGGAACTAGTGAAATTACGCAGAAATTTTTACAACTAACACATGCTATCTATAGAGGTCCTAATCTGTTGAGCAGATTTTTTTTAAAGCAGATTTTTTTTTAAGCCGACAGTCTTCCCTCCAGGGATTCCCAATTTCACTTCACGAAGCATCTCCTTAATACTTGCGTTCTGATCGAATCTTCCGGTAACAAATGTAGCAGCACGCCTATGAACTGGTTCGATGTATTCCTTTAATGCTAACTGGTCGGGATTTCAAATATTCGAACACTCCTCAAGAATGGGTCGCACTAGTGTTGTAAAGCCGCCTCCTTTGCAGATGAGCTCCGCTTTCCCTAAATTCTCCCAATAACATGAAGTCGAGCATTAGCCTTCCTTTCGACCAACCTGACGTGCTCATTCTACTTCACATCGCTTTGCAACATGACGCCTAGATATTTAATCGATGTGACTGTGTCAATTTACTTTCAGGCTGCTGGTTTCAGCGATGTAATATACCTTCATCAGGCTCTCTATCGTTGATCGCGGCTAAATATTCCATTGACGGCCATATGGATGTCGTATGCGAAAATAACCAATTTGTGCACCAGCTTATGCACATGCAACATTAGCACAAGACAACATCTCGATGTCTGATGATGGCGTATTATATCGCTGAAACCGGTAGCTTTTAAAATAAATGGTAGATGAAACTACAGCTGAGACTGTTCTCGATAGTTTTTTACGGGCAGATCGGCAGTTGTCCTACCATTCAGCAAAGCAGGAATGGATGCACCTAAGAAAGGTAACAATTGGTCATCAAGAATTTTCGAAAATCCTTGGTCATGTCCGCAGTAATCTGAACGAGTGGTCCCAAGCCTTGGTGAGAGAGACACCGTCAAAACATCACAGAATCGTCCTGAATGGCACTCTTCACACAACGCCTCATTAGAACGTTGGTGCAGTCGACGCCGTAAATCATCCAGACAGCTACTACACAGTTGCTGAGTTATCTGCCCACTGAAGACGCGATGCTTCATGCGCCGCTGTGAGGAATGGCCATTTTCGGGGTACCCGACTCAATATGTCTATTGCATGTAGTTCCCTTCACAACGTTCGCTCGGAATATGGTTGATATGGACCTGCATTTGCTGACAGCAGCAGTCACTGTCGGGTTTGAAACCGCTTGTCATTTTTTTTCCGACCACTGTTCTTACGCATTGTCACATATCTGCGAGTGGTACACCATTCCTTGTAGACGCCTTAGGCAGTTCACGTCGTTGCAGCAGCAAATTGGACAACTTCATTCAAGGTGTGGTCCTCGGACATCTAGACACGGTAAGTCCTTTCAGCCGTTCTGTCGCGTCTCCACGTCCACTCCTTTCACTACGTTGATTCCGTAAAATGGACTGACACTTTCACTCCGCTTCGCTGCCATGACCTGCGTCAGTGGCGGAGGGCTGCATGAGCGCCTGCTGCCAGTTCTACAACAACTACAGCCTCCAAAGTGACCACTGTGTTCTTTTAACGTGGAACTAATATCTTGTCCGATGAGCTTATTTTACGTCTCGCATAGATGTGCGGGGTGTTTAGCACAGCGGTCCCAAACTTTGAGGAGAGAGAGAGAGAATAAACCTAGCCGACGGAAAATCACATAGCAACGCATGGTGCCTGGGCGGTAGTGACGACGCAAAACACAAGAAAGGTAGGACACACGACCAGAGTGAGAAAACAGTTCATTATGCTTACGAGGAGAACGCAGAAACTTCGCTCTGTGAAGAGGAGTCAAAGTCAGTGAACACGTGTCTTGAATTATCCGTAGATACTAGAACCTTTCTGGGAAATCAAAGATCAACGTTTTCGATGTAGTGTATGAGCTTGTTGGCGGGGGATTACTTCAGCCGAAATAGTGGCACAGTGGCTGCTTAGCAGGCTCTCAATTATGCGCCCCGCGCTCGAAACTCGATTAATATTTTTATTTGTTTACTTTGTGTTCATTTACCTACTCAAGTCCGTAGAAGGTTACTACGCAAATGTTTCTTATCTAGTTAGTGGATACGAGATCGTCATATTAATTGTAAAATTCCACCTGGGTTTCACAGTAAGTGCTATTTACTTATTATATATGTGCTTATGATATTTGAAGGGGTCAAACTCTTTTTAAATTTTCACATTTTTATATTAATTCTTATCTTAATTCATATATTTGATTTTTATTTTTATTCTTCACGAAGACTTGGTGAATTCCCTTGGTTGACATCGATCGTAGAAACATTCGAAACATATAAATTCTGAACACCCCGAGCATCGCTCGAAGACAGATTTGTCACAGCGACATTTCTGCAGGCGAATCTCACTATGGAAAGAAATCTCGTTAATACTGCTGATGATTTCACGCGTTGGAAATAATTTCGCCGGCCGGAGTGGCCGAGCGGTTGTAGGCGCTACAGTGTGGAACCGTGTGACCGCTAGGGTCGCAGGTTCGACTCCTGCCTCGGGAATGGATGTGCGTGATGTCCTTAAGTTAGTTAGATTTACGTAGTTCTAAGTTCTAGGGGACTGATGACCTCAGAAGATAGCGCCCATAGTGCTCAGAGCCATTTGAACCTTTTTTTAAATAATTTCGCGGAAAACCACGCATAATGGATCACTTCATCAGAAACTGGCGCGTGCAGCTGATTTTGAATCATGGTACACCGCAGGAATTTCACCGAAAAACAGTTTCAAACAATTATCTTATTCATTTATTTTTTCAAAATTCATTCACCTGACATACACTATGTGATCAAAAGTATTCGGGCATCCCCAAAAACACACGTTTTTCGTATTAGGTACATTGTGCTGCCACCTACTGCCAGGCACTCCATATTAGCGACTTCAATAGTCGTTGGACATCGTGAGAGAGCAGGATGGGGCGCTCCGCGGAACTCACAGACTTCGACATGGTCAGGTGATTGGGTGTCACTTCTGTCATACGTCTGTATGCGAGATTTCCACACCCTTAAATATCCCTAGGTCCACTGTTTCCGATATGATAGTGAAGTGGAAACGTGAAGGGACACGTACAGCATAAAAGCGTACAGGCCGACCTCGTCTATTGACTGACAGAGACCGCTGACAGTTAAAGAGGCGTTCTCGCTTCCCACGCCCGGGTTCCCGGGTTCGATTCCCGGCGGGGTCAGGGATTTTCTCTGCCTCGTGATGGCGGGGTGTTGTGTGCTGTCCTTAGGTTAGTTAGGTTTAAGTAGTTCTAAGTTCTAGGGGACTGATGACCATAGATGTTAAGTCCCATAGTGCTCAGAGCCATTTGAACCAGTTAAAGAGGGTCGTAATCTGTAATAGGCAGACATCCATCCAGACCATCACACAGGATTTCCAAACTGCATCAGGATCCACTGAAAGTACTATGACAGTTAGGCGGGAGGTGAGACAACTTGGATTTCATGGTCGAGCGGCTGCGCTTAAGCCACGCATCACGCTGGTAAATGACAAACGACGCCTCGCTTGGTGTAAGGAGTGTAAACATTGGACGATTGAACAGTGGAAAAACGTTGTGTGGAGTGACGAATCACGGTACACAATGTGGCGATCCAATGGCAGGGTGTGGGTATGGCGAGTGTCCTGTGAACGTCATCTGTCATCGTGTGTAGTGGCAGCAGTAAAATTCGGAGGCGGCTGTGTTAAGGTGTGGTCGTGTTTTTCATGGAGGGGGCTTACACCCCTTGTTGTTTTAGCGTGGCACTATCACAGCACAGGTCTGCATTGACGTTTTAAGCACATGCTTGCTTCCCATTGTTGAAGAGGAACTCGGGGATGGTGAGTGCATCTTTCAACACGATCGAGCACCTGTTCATAATGCACGGCCTGTGACGGAGTGGTTACACGACAATAACATCCATGTATTGGACTGGTCTGCACAGAGTCCTGACCTGAACCCTATAGAACACCTTTGGGATGTTTTGGAAAGCCGACTTCGTGCCAGGCCTTACCGATCGACATCGGTATCTTTCCCCAGCGCAGCACTCCGTGAAGACTGGGCTGCTATTCCCCAAGAAACCTTCCAGCACCTGATTGAACGTATGCCTGCGAGAGTGGAAGCTGTCATCAAGGCTAAGGGTGGACCAACACCATGTTGAATTCCAGCATTGCCGATAGACGGCGCCACGAACTTGTAAGTCATTTGGAGCCAGGTGTCCGGACACTTTTGATTATATAGTGTACAGTTACTAGACGAATAAGGACTTTATTTCAATGTACATTGGAAACATTCGTCTAGTAGTGTGTAACATACATGGGTAGATAAATGAAAAAGAAATTAAAATAATAATCGGCTTTCGAACAAAGAGACGAAACTGTAAAGTCGTGACGCTAGAACTGCGCCACAGCTTCAGTGAACTATTTACTCCTTAAAAGGCACATAAAGCACCTAGAAAACTTTGACCATCGTTTTCTCGGAAACGGTCGAGTACCTACGGATAAGACGAGACACGTGTTGCCTACTTTGACCCCTCTTCCACTGAGCGAAGTTTCTGAAAAATCGGGTTATAGCATTTGTCCTGTTCTCCTCGTTCATACAGCTGAAATGCTGGGAACGCTTTGGTTGGAATATGCGGTAGACGTCACTATGAACACCGCAACCTCAGATGACGCAGCATATGCGTGATCGTTACGGTCGGACCTAGCGAGGTGGCGCAGTGGTTAACACACTGGACTCGCATTCGGGAGGACGACGGTTCAATCCCGTCTCCAGCCATCCTGATTTAGGTTTTCCGTGATTTCCCTAAATCGTTTCAGGCAAATGCCGGGATGGTTCCTTTGAAAGGGCTCGGCCGATTTCCTTCCCCATCCTTCCCTCACCCGAGCTTACGCTCCGTCTCTAATGCCCTCGTTGACGACGGGACGTTAAACACTAACCTCCTCCTCCTCCTCCGTTACGGTCGGCGCTCACTGTGAAGCTTCATTTCGCCGGCCGACAGGGCTGAAGTAGGATGGGACGTTACACGAACACGGAGCTCGCTGATATGCACGTAGCATATGGGGCCGCTAATTGCACTAGGCGAGGCACCCAGCGGTTGTTTGCTCAACATTCCCGCACGAGGCAAACTCCCTGTCTCACCTTCTTTACACACTCGCACAGGAGATTGTCCGAAAGGGGATCTTTCAGCTAGGGGAGACATTGTCCGAAAGGGGATCTTTCAGCTAGGGGAGACAACAACGTGAGCGGCCAGTAACAACTGTAGCCAGCGAGGACACTGTGCTGGGGCTGGTACAGAACTTTCGCCGGTGCGAGTAAGCGGGCAATAGACAGTCACGTCGGAATTTCTCACAGCAGCATCTGGCGGATCCTCCATGATGGTCCATTCACCAGTGCCAGACGCACCACGAAGACGAAGACGACTTTGCTCCAAGAGTGGCCTCTGCACGGTGGCACTCACCCATGCACACAACAAATGCCCGTTTCCCAGTCACCATTTTGTTCGCCGACGGAGCGGTTTTCATGAGCGAGGGAATGTTCAACGCACATAACACCCATGTCTGGTCGGAGGAGATCTCATACGCAACAAACATCCGTGCATCCTAAAGACAGTTTTCATTCAATGTGTGGGCCGGCAATATCGGGGACAACTTCGTCGCGTCGTACTTGTTGCCCCAACTTTAAAGTGCAGCCTATCTCATCTTTCTTGAGCAAGTATTGCCGCGGCTATTGGACGATGCATACGTACCCACTGTGATGCGTTCTACCACACTGTTTCAGCATGACGGGCCTCACTTTACAACCTTGATGTGTGTCGCCGCCTAAATGCACTCCGTCTTCAGGCCACAAGTGGCCTATCGGGACCATCCGACAGTCGTGTCATCCTCAAACTGAGGATGCGGATAGGAGGGGCGTGTGGTCAGCACACCGCTCTCCCGACCATTATAATGGTTTTCTTTGACCGGAGCCGCTGCTGTTCAGTCTAGTAGCTCCTCAATTCGCATCACGAGGCTGAGTGCACCCCGAAAAATGGCAACAGCGCATGGCGGCTGGACGGTCACCCATCCAAGTGCCGGCCACGCCCGACAGCACTTAACTTCGGTAATCTCACGGGAACCGGAGTATCCACTGTGGCAAGGCCGTTGCCCACCTAAATGCAACGTATCGCAAATATTGGATCAGACAGGGTGGCCCAGTGCCTTGGCCAGCGAGATCGCCAGGCCTCATTTGCCTTGACTACTTCCTATGGGGATACGTCAAGATACTGGTGTACGAAACTCCCATTAATAGTGCTAAGGAAATTGTTGCACTCCTGGTGGCAGCTGCTGGGGTATGCCAGGAGGAGCCCATAATCGTCCAGAACATTAGATCTTCCATGCGCCAAAGATGTGAGATCTGCATCACGGTCCGGGGTTGTAATTTCGAACACCTCCTTTGATGACGATCTTTGCCTGTTTTTGTTTTTATTTGTTGGTTTCCACTGTACTTACTTACGTAATGGTCGGCCCTATAGTCCTTGTAGAACCTTGGCCTCCTTTGTCACTTGCCTCTCTTCTTTTCTATCCATCGCCTTCCTTCTCCAATGTCTGACTCCCATTGCTTTGAGGTTCTCTTCCATATCTTCAAGCCACTTTTTCTTGAGTCTTCCTCATCTCCTTCTGCCTTCGAGCATTCCTATAAACACTTTCTTAACACTTCCAATTTCTGGCATTCTTTTTAAATGTCCAGGCAATCTCATTCTTGCTTGGTTTTAACTACAATATTCAATTTCCCATAAAGTGTCTGTAGTTCTGCAATTTGTCCTTATTCTCTAGTTTTCTTCCTCTTTCAACGCCCCAGATATCTTCCTCAAAATCTTCCTTTCCCATCTCAAAAACCAGCCTTCCTCCTTCGTGGTCATCACCCAGTCTTCCGATTCATGCATTACTATAGGTCTTAATATAGTGAACAATGTTTGGATTTTTGTGATCCTACTAACATTTCTGGGCTTGAATAGATTCAGCAGGGAATAGTAACATCAGTTTCCACATGCTATCCTTTCCTTAATTTCTGCTGCTGCCCTATTACCTTCTGTTATTATCGAACCTAGGTAGTTAAACTTTTCTATACTTTGTTTCTATCCACATTAACTACCAGTCTTAACTTCCAAGCTGCTCCTTCCAAAATTATCCTTCAAGGCTTTGATATTCCTTGCAATTAATGCTACGTCATCATCGTATGTCCTACTTGGACCTGCTGGTTAAATATCGTTGCTCCTGGCTTTGTTGGCATTTGCCGAATTATCTTCTCTAGTGCGAAGTTACAGAGTAACGCAGAGATCACATCTCCCTGCTGCAGCCCACTCCACTCACGGAACTCTCCCGACAACTCTTCCTTTATTCTGACCTTGCATACTGTTGCCTTCATGGTCATTTCGATCAACCTCACTAGTTTCAGTGGGATTTTAAAATCCTTCATACTTTGGAGAATTTTATTCCTGTTTATGCTGTCGTATGCTTGTTCAAAATCAATGTACAACTGATGTAGTTGCTTGTCATATTCATAAAATTTCTCTAGCACTTGTCCCAAAAAAAAAAGTCTGATCTAAAGATGGAAACGCTGTTGAAGTTCAAAGCGAAGCTTCGAGAAGACGGCTGGCGTATTTTGCTGAGTTATTTGGTGGAAAGGTGGGAGGGAACAGAAAGGAAACCTTGAATGAGAAAAAGGAGGAACTGAACTTGGAACTGGAATTAGAATAAGAAGTAGAGGAGCAGGAAGTCGAACCACCAGACTGAGAGGAAGTGAAGAACGCAGTTAAAAACTTAAAGAATAATGAAACAGCAGGAGAAGATGGCATAGAGGTCGAATTAAAAAAATGGCTCTGAGCACTATGGGACTCAACTGCTGTAGTTATCAGTCCCCTAGAACTAACACTGCTTAAACCTAACTAACCTAAGGACATCACACACATCCATGCCCGAGGCAGGATTCGAACCTGCGACCGTAGCAGTCGCACGGCTCCGGACTGAGCGCCTAGAACCGCGAGACCACCGCGGCCGGCAGAGGTCGAATTATTAAAGTTTCGATAAAGAGAATATTTCCTTTATTAATGAATTAATAAAGGAAATATGGATAAAGGAATAAATACCTAAGGATTGTAGCATGGATATCATCTCTCCATCACATAAGAAAGGCGATAAGGCAGAGTGCAGCAACTGTCACGATTTCTGCTGTACTAAACATAATAAAAGTGTTTCCTCACCTTGTCCATGTCTTACCTTTCTTGCGTTTTGTGCCGTCACTACTGCGCCAGGAACTTGTTTTCAACCATGCGTTGGTATGTAATTTTTCATCATCCAGGTGTACTCTATCTCTCTTGAAAGTTTGTAACCTCTGTGCTGAACGCTCTGCACATTTCTAGCAGCGGCTCCTGTTTCTTTTTCTTTATTTTCTGGCAATCAGTATCTTCCATCAAGACCAAGGCCCATTCCGCTACAAACCGTAGTCCAACACAGCCAAAGCTAAGTTCCTAAAAATCTCTACGGCGACGAGTACAACTGACAACATGAATTACTTGCAGGAGATTCAGGAACGAGGTGAAGACTCAGACGTGGTATCTTTGAAGACCGAGGTGCGCCGTCTGCGGGAAGAGAAGAACAGGCTGACCGACAGGGTTCAGAAGGCTCTGGACATGGCCAACACTTATCGCCAGCAGCTGGAGGAGGCCGACGGCCAGCTGGAACGAGCAAACAAGCGCCAAACCGAGCTGGAGCGCGACTACGCCCTGGCGCACAAGTAAGCTGTCCTAGGCCACTTCTCCAGTGTAGCTCGATACTGTACACTATTTGATCAAACGTATCAGACACATATCAGTGTTGATAAATATGAAGTGTGTCCACCCTTCCCCTTTACATTGAGGTGAGAAAAGTCATGGTATAGCGATATACACATATACAAATGGCGGTAGTAACGCGTGCACAAGGTATAAAAGGGTGGTGCATTGGCGGAGCTGTCATTTGTACTCGGATGATTCACGTGAAAATGTTTCCGACGTGATTATGGTCGCAAACGGGAACTAACAGATTTTGAACGCGGAATTGTAGTTGCAGCTAGACGCAAGGGACATTCCATTTCGGAAATCGTTAGGGAATGCAGTATTCCACTACCCACGGTGTATAGAGTGTGCCGACAATACCACATTTCAGACATTACCTCTCACTATGGACAACGCAGTGGCCGAAGGCCTTCACTTAACGTCCGAGAGCAGCCGCGCTTGCGTAGAGTTGTCAGTGCTAACAGACAAGCAACACTGGGTGAAATAACCGCAGAAATCAATGTGGGACGTATGACGTCAGTAGCCGTTAGGACAGTGCGGCGAGATTTGCCGTTAATGGGCTATTGCAGCAGACGACCGACACGAGTGACTTTGCCAGCAGCACGACATTGCCTGCAGCGCTTTCCCTGGTCTCGTGTTCATATCGGTAGGATCCTAGACGACTGGAAAACCGTGCACTGGTCAGACGAGTCCCGTTTTCAGTTGGCAAAAGCTGATGGTAGGATTCGAGTATGGCGCAGACTCCACGAAGCCATGGACCCAAGATGTCAACAAGGCACTGCGCAAACTGATGGTGGCTCCATAATGGTGTGGGCTGTGTTTACATGGAATATACTGCGTCCTTTGGTCTAACTGAACCGATCATTGACTGAAAATGCTAACGTTCAGCTACTTGGAGATCATTTTCAGCCATTCATGGACTTCACATTCCCAAACAACGATGACAGGCCACAGTTGTTCGCGACAGGTTTGAAGATCATTCTGGGTAATTCGAGCGAATTATTTGGCCACCCAGATCGACCAACATACGAGGATCACTCCAAAGAAATGCACACTATTTTTGTAAAAATACAGCTTTCATTCTGCATGTGCGAAAGTTTTACAGTGTGTAGATACATCCTTCCCGCTTGTTTTCAAACTTAGTTCAACCAGTTCCCGTGACTGGCGCCGTCACAGCATTTCTTCAAGATGGCTGCTATACTTGACGTTCGTCAGAAGCAACGTGCTGTCATAGAATTCCTGTGCTGCGAAAACGAGACAGTGGGAAACATCCACGAGAGGTTGAAAAAGGTGTATGGAGATGCTGCTGTCGATCGCAGTACAGTTAGTTGGTGGGCAAGCAGGTTACTTGATGAAAGTGGGCACAGCAATATTGAGGATTGTCCTCGCAGCGGCAGGCCTCGTAGTGCACACACTCCAGACAATGTGCAGAGAGTTAACGAATTGGTGACTGCTGACAGACGCATCACAGTGAACGAAAACGAATTGTCACGCTACGATGGGATGGGGGAAGGAAGTATTTGCAGAATCCTGAAAGTATTGGCGTTAAAAATGTTTGTGCCAGCTGGGTTCCCAGGATGTTGACAGTGGCTCACAAAGAAACAAGAAAAACGGTATGCCGCGAACTTTTGGAACAGTACGAGAATGGTGGAGATGAATTTCTTGGAAGAACTGTGACAGGTGATGAAACATGGCTCCATCATTTTTCACCAGAGACAAAGAGGCAATCAATGGAATGGCATCATGCAAATTCACCCAAGAAAAAAAATTCAAAACCACACCTTCTGGTGAAAAATTATGACTACGGTGTTTTTCGATTCCAAAGGACTCTTGCTTGTGGACATCATGCCAAGTAGAACCACCATATATTCTGATGCATATGTGACGACACTGAAGAAACTTCAAGCTCGACTAAGTCGTGTTCGACCACATCGGCAAAAGCAGAATGTTTAGCTGTTACAGGACAATGCACGGCCACATGTCAGTCAAAAAAAAAAACTAAAGCGATCACAAAACTCGGATGGACAACACTGAAAGACCTGCCTTACAGTCTTGACCTGGCTCCATGTGACTATCATCTCTTTGGAAAACTGAAAGACTCTCTTCGTGGAACAAGGTTTGAAGATGATGACTTCCTTGTGCACGATGCCAAACAGTGGCTCCAACAGGTTGGTCCAGAATTTTACCGTGCGGGTATACAGGCGTTGGTTCCAAGATAGCGTAAGGCAGTTGAGACGGATGGAAATTATGTGGAGAAATGAAGATATTGTTCCTAAAGGATGTATCTACACACTATAAAACTTTCAAACATGTAGAATAAAAGAAATATTTTAAAAAAATGATGTGCATTTCTTTTTGAGTGACCCTCGTATATCCCATAGAACATCTGTGGAACACAGTGGAGAGGGCATCCGTGAACAAAATACTGCACCGGCAATACTCTCGAAATTCTGGACGGCTTTAGACGCAGCTTGGGTCAGTATTTCTGCAGGGGACTTCCAATAACATGTTGAGTCCAAGTCATGTCGAGTTGCTACACTACACCAGGCAAAAGGAGGTCTGACACGATATTAGGAGGTATTCCACGACTTTTGTCACCTCAGCGTATGATGGCGTTCCCTGTGCTTGGGACACTTTTAATGAGGTGTCTTAATGTCTGTGGAGGAGTGGCAAACCAGTCTTCCTCGAGAGCTGAAAACAGAGAAGACAGTGACGTTGGACACTGGGTTCTGGATCAAAGTCGGCGCTCTAGCTCAAAGGAATGTTATTCTCAACAAACCATTATCTCACATACGAGATGCGACAATAAAGTAATGAGACTGATTTTCTTTGAAAGATGTGGAAACCCTGCAGGCTTGCGTATGCACAATATCTTTGACCTTGGACTATAAGCTGCTTCTAGTCCAAGTGGCACATCGATGCAACTGCTCAGTCGTGAGTTGTGATGTAATAAATTAACACGTGTTTGTGTCTCTCGTCACGGAAGTGAAACCGCATAACATTGCGCAACGGTATACCATTTCTTTTTGCGTTAAATTGGGTGAAAACGTGACGACGACTTACAGTAAACTTCAGAAGGCTTTTGGAGAGGAGGTTATGTCAAGAGCTCAAGTTTTTCGTTGGCATAAAATGTTTAGTGAAGGCAGAACGAATGTTGAAGATGAAGACTTCAGTGGACGACCATCAACCTCACGGACGGATGTCAACTTGGCCAGGGTGCGTGAACTCGTACGATCTGATCGAAGATTATCCATGAAAATGATTGCAGAAGAACTGAACATCAATCGAGAAATGATTCGTCTAATAATAACTGAAGATCTTGGTATGACAAAGATTTGTGCAAAAATGGTCCCCAAAAATCTCACACCACAACAGCGGGAAACACGGAAAAATGTGGCAGCCGATCCGTCAGAGCAAACGGAAATCAATCCAGAGTGGTTGAGCCGTGTTATCACTGGTGATGAAAGTTGGTTTTTTCAGTAAGATCCAGAGACAAAACGCCTTAGTTCGCCATGGTGCTCAAAGGGATCACCTAGACCAAAAAAGCTCGCATGTCAAAGTTAAAAGTGAAATGCATGCTTGTGTGTTTCTTTGATTGCAAGGGAATTGTTCATAAAGAGTGGGTGCCTCCTGGACAAACAGTTAACCAATATTACTACAAAGAAATTTTGGAAAGACTTCGCAAAAGAGCTCTTCGTGTCCGTGCCAACATTACTGATAATTGGATTCTGCATCACGATAATGCGCCATCCCATACTGTTCTGTCAGTACAGCAATTTTTAACCTCAAAACAAATTTCAGTACTACCACAGCCGCCTTATTCACCAAATATCGTTCGGTGCGACCTTTTTCTATTTCCAAGAGTCAAAACGGCGGTCGAGGGACACCATTTTCAAACAACACAAGATGTCCAAAAAGCTGTGACGAGGGTCTTGGATGATATTACAGAAGATGAGTTCCAGAAATGTTACCATCAATGGCAGAAGCGCGGGAAAAAGTGTATGTAATCAGAAGGGAGACAACGCTAAACTTGACTAAAATGGTGCCGGCCGGTGTGGCCAAGCGGTTAAAGGCGCTACAGTCTGGGACCGCGTGGCCGCTACGGTCGCAGGTTCGAATCCTGCCTCGGGCATGGATGTGTGTGATGTCCTTAGGTTAGTTAGGTTTATAGTTCTCAGATCTAGGGGACTGATGATCTTAGAAGTTAAGTCCCATAGTGCTCAGAGCCATTTGAACCATTTGAACTAAAATGGTAAGCAACATTTTTTTTCCACATCAGTCTCTTTACTGTATTGTCGCTCCTCGTATAATGCTTCGTGACAGGATGCACTATATGCTGATACAACCAACATCTCCGAACTGTCTCTCTACTGTACACAGTACGCAGTGCTGTTAAATGTGTCCGTATCCTTCCGCATTAGCATTTTCTTAAGCGCAATAAGGGAACCACAACCTAACCTCAAAAAACCCACCTATTCGTAACACCGCCTTCTCCATACTGCACTATTGCTATCACACTTGATGTTAGGTAACGTTCTCCAAGCATTCGCCAAACCCAAACCTTCCATGGGATTGCCGCAGGATATAGCGTGATCCATTACTCCGAATCATTCGTTTCCAGTCATCCAGTGTCCAGTGGTGTCGCTCTTTATACCACCTCAAGCGTCGGTTAGTAACGACTACAGAAATGAGTGGCCTATGGGGAGCTGCTCGATCATTGTACCCCATTATGTTTAAGTCCCTAAGTACAGTCGCTGTACTAGCTGCATTGCTGGTAGCACTAAGGCACTCACGAGTGGTTCCTTCTACTACTTTCATGCGACTTTTTACAACCACGCTCCGCAATGATCAATGGTCCCTCTGCGTTAGTACACGACGTCTACCTGGTCTTGGTTTAGTAAAAAAACAATGTATATTTACGACGTCTGATCGAATAGCGCGTGCTTTCAAAAAATGGTTCAAATGGCTCTGAGCACTATGCGACTTAACTTCTGAGGTCATCAGTCGCCTAGAACTTAGAACTAATTAAACCTAACTAACCTAAGGACATCACACACATCCATGCCCGAGGCAGGATTCGAACCCGCGACCGTAGCGGTCTCTGGGTTCCAGACTGCAGCGCCTAGAACCGCACGGCCACTCCGGCCGGCGCGTGCTTTCACGGCAGCTATTTTACTGACGATTTTTTATAGGGAAGTTGGTGGTGGTGGGGTGGGAGAAGGCTGCTATTTTATATGTAGCCTAGGATATATTTTTTCGCTCAACTGTTCGTCTTTTGCTGCTACAACTATCTTCTGAAGTTACAGAGATATACGGATACATTCCATGGCGTCCAATGCTTCAAAAGTGATTACATGGAGAGTTTATTGGACGAAATCCTCATCCAAACGTTGTCGAACATTAGTTACGACGTTACGAGACGACTAGGGTCATCTGGGATTGTTTCTAATGGTTGGACCAATGAAGTATGGGAAGTGTTTGCTTCTAGGAGCAATTAGCTCACTATCACCTTAGCCTCTGAAGCTGTCTCTCGCACTGAAACACGAGTAGTTAGCCAGAAAAATATGACTTTATTGTGCCCTCAAAGACTGAACACACTTGAAACACTGTCAGATTACAAATTACAAAAAAAAATGGCTCTGAGAACTATGGGACTTTAACTTCTGAGGTCATCAGTCCCCTAGAACTTAGAACTACTTAAACCTAACTAATCTAAAGACATCACACACATCCATGCCCGAGGCAGGATTCGAACCTGCGACCGTAAAGGTCGCACGGCTCCAGATTGAAGCGCCTAGAACCGCTCGGCCACCTTGGCCGGCGTCAGATTACAACTGTGGTGGACCGGCACTCTAAACTGGGACCTTCGCCTTTCGCTGGCAAGCGCTCTACCGACTCCACTAAGCATGACTCAGTCGGTAACTTAGTTGTTAGAGCACTTGCCAGCGTAAGGAAAACGTTCCATATTCGCCGGCCGCGGTGGCCGAGCGGTTCTAGGCGCTTCAGTCCGGAACAGCGCAACTGCTACGGTTACAGGTTCGAATCCTGCCTCGGGCATGGGTGTGTGTGATGTCCTTATGTTGGTTAGGTTTAAGTAGTTCTACGTTCTAGGGGACTGATGACCTCAGATGTTAAGTCCCATAGTTCTCAGAGCCATTTGAACCATTTTAAAGCTAACAGGAAGCTTCAAATCAGCAAACACTCCGCTGCAGAGCGAAAATTAATTCTGGAACCTAAACACAGTCCTCACCATAAAATATTTACGAATTAAGGTTGCCAGGAGACGGGTCCTTTTGTCACGTGTCATGTTGATACATTCAGTAAAATTTTTGCAGCTACTTCGTAATCTACGTATTCCGTGACTATTTCTTTAACGAATCAATGTCGTAGTAAACAAGTCTCACCTTAATCTGAAATGTTTCGCTGTCCTAATATAAAATTGACTATTGCATTAAAAAATGTGTTTCACTGGAAGGTGCACGTCAAGAGAAAACTGAAATATTCAAATTGTGTATAGAACTCATCAAAAGTGGAGTGCAAGTTACACAAAAAAAAGTAACATAATAAATTTCAGGACAGCTTCCTTCATATGTCAGCTACAATTAGGCCGATCTGTTACTTGGTTACATCGGTAGAAGGCTGGAATGGTTTCCATCAACTTTATCCCGTCACATCAATAACCAGGCAGAGAAAACACATCTTATCATCCACGTGCCCAAAAACTGGAAAAGTGGATTTTACTTTTATTTAATTCAAAGAAATATTTTACGAGTACATTTTGTGTCTGTTCATGTACGTACGTTTGTACTCTTTCCAAGTCACCTATCTTGTATTAATCTCTTTACCACCCCACCACACCTCTAACCTGAAAGAACCTAAATACCTTCTTTTATTCTTCGTCGCCTGCTGCGTTTCCTCTCTTTCCAGCTTAGCAAGTATCCCTAGATGCACGAGCAAATTTCTGTCTAACTTTTCTTTTTGTGAGGAGTTCTCGTAGACTTCATTCTTCCTCTGTAATTTCTAGTAACTCTGTTCAAATAATTTTTAACAATTTTTCGTTAGGAACATATTTAAAATAACTGTGGTTGTTCCTTCGAGGCAGCTTGAGAAGGGTTGGAATGTCCCTGGTGGATTTTTTACTCAGACGACTACTCCTCGTTCGAAGTTACTTAGTTCTCGTGTTCTACCCATTCTGCCGTTACTGCTTCTCTACCTACAACACGGTACTCCCCGTCTCCATTTCTAATGTCGAGTCCCCTTCTCGTGACATCTAGTCGTCTATTCCGCGTTACATAGGGCAGTCTGAAGAGTTTTGATCGCGTAGCGTAGATGCTCTGTCTTCCACCATGCAGCTGTTTCCAAAGTAAACCTGTAATGTACTATACGTATGTTTTTGGATACGGTCCGCCTTTAGCAAAACACAATTTTGTTTTTTAACCCCAACATGTGTCACTGCAGTTGCAGCATCTTCAGTGGGCTTTTATTTTTCATCTGTTAACGACAAAGAGTGTTCTTTGCTGTTTGTATACATGTAGCTATTAGCTTTTAAATCGTAATTACAGGTATTTGAAAAAACACATAAATTACGAATTCATACCTTTTTACCACATGGTGTGTTTTTTCTGATGAGTTGTGTTTCTACAGTGACCGTTTTGTTCCACAGTTTGTCATCTGCAACCACTTATACCTTAAAGTAGATAAATTGTTTAAGCTAAAATTACGATTTGAAAACTTGTTACTTCTATGCCTGAAATTATTTAATTCTCTCTCTCTCTCTCTCTCTCTCTCTCTCTCTCTCTCTCTCTGTGCGCGTGTGTGTGTGTGTCTAATTACATAATGTTTCACTTACATTTTCTTTTCAATCATCTTCATCACTATCAAACACTATACAGGGTGATTCAAAAAGAATACCACAACTTTAAAAATGTGTATTTAATGAGAGAAAAATAATATAACCTTCTGTTATACATCATTACAAAGACTATTTAAAAAGGTTTTTTTCACTCAAAAACAAGTTCAGAGATGTTCAATATGGCCCCCTCCAGACACACGAGCAATATCAACCCGATACTCCAACTCGTTCCACACTCTCTGTAGCATATCAGGCGTAACAGTTTGGATAGCTGCTGTTATTTCTCGTTTCAAATCATCAATGGTGGCTGGGAGAGGTGGCCGAAACACCATATCCTTAACATACCCCCATAAGAAAAAATCGCAGGGGGTAAGATCAGGGCTTCTTGGAGGCTAGTGATGAAGTGCTCTGTCACGGGCTGCCTGGCGGCCGATCCATCGCCTCGGGTAGTTGACGTTCAGGTAGTTACGGACAGATAAGTGCCAATGTGGTGGCGCTCCATCCTGCTGAAATATGAATTGTTGTGCTTCTTGTTCGAGCTGAGCGAACAGCCAATTCTCTAACATCTCCAGATACTGTAGTCCAGTTACAGTAGCACCTTCGAAGAAAAAGGGACCAAAAACTTTATTGGCTGAAATGGCACAGAAAACGTTCACCTTAGGCGAGTCACGTTCATACTGAGTTGTTTCCCGCGGATTCTCAGTGCCCCATATACAGACATTGTGACGGTTGACTTTCCCGTTAGTGTGGAAAGTTGCTTCATCACTAAACACACTCTTTGAAATGAAAGATTCATCTGTTTCCATTTGAGCAAGGATACAATCACAGAAATCGATTCTTTTAATCTTATCAGCTGCAGACAGTGCTTGAACCAATTTCAGACGATAAGGTTTCATAACTAACCTTTTTCGTAGGACTCTCCATACAGTTGATTGTGGAATTTGCAGCTCTCTGCTAGCTCTGCGAGTCGATTTTCCTGGGTTGCGAACAAATGCTTGCTGGATGCGTGCTACATTTTCATCACTCGTTCTCGGCCGTCCAGAACTTTTCCCTTTGCACAAACACCCATTCTCTGTAAACTGTTTATACCAACGTTTAATACACCACCTATCAGGAGGTTTAACACCATACTTCATTCGAAATGCACGCTGAATAACTGTCGTCGATTCACTTCTGCCGTACTCAATAACACAAAAAGCTTTCTGTTGAGCGGTCGCCATCTTAGCATCAACTGACACTGACGCCTAGTCAACAGCGCCTCAAGCGAACAAATGTACAACTAAATGAAACTTTATAGCTCCCTTAATTCGCCGACAGATAGTGCTTAGCTCTGCCTTTTGTCGTTGCAGAGTTTTAAATTCCTAAAGTTGTGGTATTCTTTTTGAATCACCCTGTATATTGATTGGCCACTGTCACTGTCACTGTAACTGTTTCACTGCTTTACCACCTGTAAAAACAAACATGGCAGGCAGAGGAACAATTGAATGCGTAAAAACAAGATAGCTGACAGTGGAACAGTTGAAGGTGTTCCTGGGAGTTGTTCTGAATCTTTCAGAGGCGTCTGTGATTTTTATTCTTTTGTGTGTGACTGTGTGTGTGTGTGTGTGTGTGTGTGTGTGTGTTTGTATGTGTGAAAAGGGAGAGAGAGAGAGAGAGAGAGAGAGAGGGGGGGGGGGTGACAGTAGGTTTAGGGATATATTTTATTTTATTTATTTATTTATGTGTGACAGTAGGTTTTAGGATTTTGTGTGTGTGTGTGTGTGTGTGTGTGTGTGTGTGTGTGTGTGTGTGTGCGTGAAAAGGGAGAGAGAAAGAGAGTGTGTGTGACAGTAGATTTTAGAATTTTTTTTGTGTGTGCGTGGGGGGGGGGGCGCTGGGATGGGGAGGGGGGGTTAGAGCTCTATTGGTTTGTCTTGTCTAATAATTCTTTGAGGGCAGAGAACAGAGTGCCATTGCAGAGAGCTGTGTATTCATTTATCACTTGTTTGCCTGCCACTATGGCTTTTTGTATCTGATAGTTTTCTTCAATTATTAGTTTTGTTTTTACAGCTAGTAAAGCAGTGAAACAGTGACAGTGACAGTGGCAACGCAATATATAGTGTCTGACAGTGATGGAGATGATTTAAAGGAAACAATATGTAAATACGGGCAACACACACAGAATTAAATAATTTCAGGCATAGAAATAACAAGTTTTCAAATCGTAATTTTGGCTTAAGCAATTTATCTACTTTAAGGAATAAGTGGTTCCAGATAACAAACTGTGGATCAAAACGGTCACTGTAGAAACACGACACATCAGAAAAACCACACCATGTGGTAAAAAGGTACAAATTCATAATTTATGTGTTTTTCAAGAAAAAGTAATTACGAATTACAAACTAATAGCTACATGTATACAAACAGCAAAGACACTCTTCATCTTTAAGAGATGGAAAATAAAAGCCCACTGAAGATGCTGCGCCGGCCGCGGTGGTCTAGCGGTTCTAGGCGCGCAGTCCGGAACCGCGCGACTGCTACGGTCGCAGGTTCGAATCCAGCCTCGGGCATGGATGTGTGTGATGTCCTTAAGTTAGTTAGGTTTAAGTAGTTCTAAGTTCTAGGGGACTGATGACCTCAGATGTTAAGTCCCATAGTGCTCAGAGCCATTTTTGAAGATGCTGCAACTGCAGTGAAACATGTTTGGGTTAAAAAACAAAATTGTGTTTTGCTAAAGGCGGACCCTATCAAAAACATACGTATTGTTAAAGCAAACACGGAAGAAAAGAGTTTCAACCCCAAGATGATAGTAATGTACTATTAATAATATCGAAATCTACAGTTCAAACGTTTAATACACTATTGGCCATTAAAATTGCTACACCACGAAGACGACGTGTTACGGACGCGAAATTTAACAGACAGGAAGAAGATGCTGTGATATGCAAATGATTAGCTTTGCAGAGCATTCACACAATGTTGGCGCTGGTGGCGACACCTACAACGTACTGACATGAGGAAAGTTTCCAACCGATTTCTTATACACAAACAACAGTTGACCGGCGTTGCCTGGTGAAACGTTGTTGTAATGCCTCGTGTAAGGAGCAGAAATGCGTACCATCACGTTTCCGACTTTGATGAAGGTCGGATTGTAGCCTATCGCGATTGCGGTCTAGCGTATTGCGACATTGCTGCTCGCGTTGGTCAAAATCCAATGACTGTTAGCAGAATATGGAATCGGTGGGTTCGACTAGCGGTCGAGATGACAGGCATCTTATCCGCATGGCTGTAACGGATCGTGCAGTCACGTCTCGATCCCTGAGTCAACAGTTGGGGACGTTTGCAAGACAACAACCAACTGCACGAAAAGTTCGACGTTTGCAGCAGCATGGACTATCAGCTTGGAGACCATGGCTGCGGTTACCGTTGACGCTGTATCACAGACAGGAGCGACTGCGATGGTGTACTCAACGACGAACCTGGGTGCACGAATGGCAAAACGTCATTTTTTCCGATGAATCCAGGTTCTGTTTATAGCATCATGATGGTCGGATCCGTGTTTGGTGACATCGCGGTGAACGCACATTGGAAGCGTGTATTCGTCATCGCCATACTGGCATATCACCCGGCGTGATGATATGGGGTGCCACTGGTTACACGTCTCGGTCACCTCTTGTTCGCATTGACGGCACTTTGAAGAGTGGACGTTGCATTTCAGATGTGTTACGACCCGTGGCTCTGCCATTCATTCGATCCCTGCGAAACCCTACATTTTAGCAGGATAATGCACGACCGCATGTTGCAGGTCCTGTACGGGCCTTTCTGGATACTGAAAATGTCCGACTGCTGCCCTGGCCAGCACATTCTCCCAATCTCTCACCAATTGAAATCGTCTGGTCAATGGTGGCCGAGCAACTGGCTCGTCATAATCCGCCAGTCACTACTCTTGATGAACTGTGGTATCATGTTGAAGCTGCATGGGCAGCTGTACCTGTACATGCCATCCAAGCTCTGTTTGACTCAATGCCCAGGCGTATCAAGGCCGTTATTACGGCCAGAGGTGGTTGTTCTGAGTACTGATTTCTCAGGATATATGCACCCAAACTACGTGTAAATGTAATCACATGTCAGTTCTAGTATAATATATTTGTCTAATGAATACCCGTTTATCATCTGCATTTCTTCTTGGCGTAGCAATTTTAATGGCCAGTAGTATACTTGGAGAAACTCAGAGAGCTTGCGATATGAACCGTAACTACTCGGTAAGGTTTCTACTACGCAGGTCGTAAGTAGGTTGTTTTTCTGACTGCAGGGCCCTGGAGTCGGTGATTTGCGATGCCAGCGACCAGGAGTACGCGGTTAACGTGGCGCATGCTGGGCGGCGTAACGCAGACATCATCCTGCAGCTACAGGCAAGTTCTCGCCAGAGACAAATGCAGTGATTATTCATTTTTATCATATCTCAACGAAGCCAACGAAGCAATCCAATGAAAAGAAAGACATTCAAAAGAGTATCAGAACAGTCGAAACTCATTGCTCAAAGAAAGGAACTGCCACACCAAATACTAGAGCAGTATTTTAACGATGTCCATGACTGTCATCGTTAGGAACAAGCAATTGTCTGTTGAGTACACAGTTGAATTATTGTTTTCCGCTCAATAATCAACCTGTGATTGTGAGAAATACCTCATTATGATGTCATAAAACTAGATGGAATTTTGCACATGATGTGGTGATGGACAGAATACTGCCTCACCCCGGAAGATCAAAATTATCTGAAGCACCTGCGCCAATGATAGTTTGTGACGCCATCTCTCACGTCAAAAACTAAATTTCTGCCTGTCCGCATAAAACGATCGCTTCTGTGCGCCACTATATGTCTAGATGATTCCTCTGCTGTAGCTATTGGACCATATTATACACTGCGCAACAGAACTAGAGGATCATTTTTTCTAAACCCCGTATTTGCCTCTCATTCCAAAATATGAGTTTTAAATTTGGGTCTAGGGTGCCTGCAACCTTCCTCTGTAGTGATGTAAAAGCGCGGCGCCCTGCGACATCACCCTCTGACTCTATGACGTTTCAAACAGCAAGCTGTCGACGCATCCGGAAGAAAGGGCAGAGCTCAGAAGTTCGTGTGACGTTTAAAGTGGGTTAATTATGTCACACTGGCACCAAATTTCACCACAATCCTGCCAAGCGCCACTGTGGACGTGTCTCACGATAGAAAGGTCATCACAGCCCTTCTTACACACATTACACGCCTTCTGATGGAGCCCTGAAATCACGCCGTTTTGTTATGGTTTGTCGAGGTAAACATTTCAAAGCATTGCCGTTCAGAATTTAAACGAAAAGGTCTCAGAGGGATGCCATAAAGTGCGTCAATGAGACCAGTGACGGTGGTCCCATACATTTCGCGACCGAAAACGACAGTTTTCAGTGTGATGAGCAATGGGAAGACATTCTTCATAACCTTTGATGCTGCTGATACCCTCAGACGTTTCAACCCTTCTCTGGAGACACTGGGGGGCCACATCCCCAATGAGCATGAACGCACCCCTTTGGAGTACACTGTGACTGCAAGTTCTACTCTCGTGTACAGACTTGAACCACTAAAGCCCGTTTAAAACCACTCGACGAAACATGAACGTGATCTGAGGCAGCAAAGGGTCATTAAGCTTTTCAGTGCTCCTTTGTCACACCCTCCTATGGCTTGATAATGGAGGGGCATAACATTGACACATGCGATAATATAGCAACAAAGGGTCCCCCTAAGACCCCGCAGTTCAGAAAAACACTCGGAAGCAGCTGCCCACATTTATTGAGAATTTTAAAAACGTACCTCTACAGAGAAAACCTGCAAAGTATCCCAAGGCGCCTGCAAGTAGGCAACCACTAAATGCACCTCTGAGATCAGCTGCCTGCCTGCAAGACCCTACGAGTATTACTCCACAGGGTATTTCTCTTTGGTCCAGAATCATGAAATTTGAGAAGGAGCAAGGTTTCACAGTACAAGTAAAGGAAAAAATCCAAAAATTGTGAATTTGTAATTATGTCACATCAGTTTCTTTTTGTCATTTGATATGATTGTCTGTCTGTCTGACTTACTATTAAGACCCCTTTTTCTTAGGAACGTGCTAGCTGAAATGTGTTATATACTGTGGTCTATGGTTCCTTAACATTTTGATACCAGCAAACTCACTGGTCTAGAACCATGAAATTTGGCAAGAAACGGGGTTCCGCTGTAGAAGTAAAAGAAAAAATCCAAAAATCGTGAATTTGTTATTATATCACAATTGTCTGTCTGTCGGTCCGTCTGTTAAGCCCCTTTTTCTCAGGAATGGGTAGACGTATCAGTTTGAAATTTATGTGACGAACTAAGGTCTGTGGTTCCTCGGCCGTGTAATAAATGTAAGATTTTCAGTCAATGCAGTCAAAAGATACGACCATTTATGTCTTATGTTCTTATACACGCAAACTCCCTCATCGAAACCCGTGGTATTCTTCCCGTAGACCTAGAATGATGAAATTTAGCAAGAAGCGAAGTTTCATAGCACAAGTAAAGAAAAAAATTTGAAAATTGTTAATTTGTAATTATATCACACGGAAAAAATATTTATTTTGTCATTTGCTATCCTACTTAAAACTAAAAATTAAAACATTCTCGAAAGTCATGGAATTCCAATGATCGATACCGTGCTAGTATCGCTATCGATAACAGGCAAAACTCGTCGAGATGCTCGATTCCTAGTATGAATGAAATATCTATATACAAAATTAACCTTCAGAGCCGAGTCCTACTCGCACCTGGCCAACTTTTTAGCCTGTTGAATGTCTTTATTCCCTCATGAAATATCACGAGTAATGTGAACAAAACAAAATGTCTCTACAACTTTTTTACAATCTCTCTGAGAGCCACCACATCTTGACGTTTCGAAAGCTCGCAAATTTCAAACCGGCTAGGTCTTTCCCACTCCCAGCTAATCACAGCCCATTTTCTGGGATGACGAAAAGCACCCCCTCCCCTAGAACGTGTACCTGTCGCCAGGCCGCTCATCGTTCGGCGCGCGCCGACTCCCGCCTCGTAAATATGCAAATCATCAGGTGACCGCTAGCTGTCATTCTGCTGCCATACTGCTCATACATATCGACACGTAGTCTTGCGAAGATTCCACCTTGTTACGTTACAGTCTACGTTCGTAAACCATAAAACTTCTGTTTGAATCTACATCGAAGCGCCAAAGAAACTGGTATAGGCATGCGTATTCAAATACAGAGATGTGTAAACAGGCAGAATACGGCGCTGCGGTCGGCAACAACAAGTGTCTGGCGAAGTTGTTAGATCGGTTACTGCAGCTACAATGGCACGTTATCATGAGTTAAGGTAGTTTGAACGTGGTTTTGTAGTCGGCGCACGATCGATGGGACACAGCATCTCCGAGGTAGCGATGAGGGGGGGGGGGGAGGGGGGGGGAATTTCCCGTTCGACCATACACGAGGGTACCGTGAATATCATGAATCCGCTAAAACATCAAATCTCCGACATCGGTGCAGCCGGAAAAAGATCCTGCAAGAAAGGGACCAACGACGACTGAAGAGAATAGTTCAACGTGACAGAAGTGCAACCCTTCCGCAAATTCCTGCAGATTTCAATGCTGGGCATCAGCAAGTGTCAGCGTGAGAACAGTTCAACGAAATATCATCGATATGGGCTTTCGGAACCGAAGGCCCACTCGTGACCTCACGATACAAAGCTTTACGCCTCGCCTGGGCCCGTCAACACCGACACTCGACGGTTGATGACTGGAGACATGTTGCCTGGTAGGACGAGTCTCGTTTCAAATAGTATCGAACGGATGGACGTGTACGAGTATGGAGACAACCTCATGAATCCATTGATCCTGCATGCCAGCAGAGGACTGTTCAAGCTGGTGGATGCTCTGTAACGGTGTGGAGCGTGTATAGTTGGAGTGATATGGGACCACTGATGCGTCTAGACACGACTCTAATAGGTGACACATAGGTAAGCATCCTGTCTGACCACCTGCATCCATTCGTGTCCATTGTGCATTCCGACGTTCAAAAATGGTTCAAAGGGCTCTGAGCACTATGGGACGTAACTACTGTGGTCATCAGTCCCCTAGAACTTAGAACTACTTAAACCTAACTAACCTAAGGACATCACACACATCCATGCCCGAGGCAGGATTCGAACCTGCGACCGTAGCAGTTCCGGACTGCGCGCCTAGAACCGCTAGACCACCGCGGCCGGCCATTCCGACGTGCTTGGGAAATTCCAGAAGGGCAATGCGACACCCCACACGTCCAGAATTTCTACAGAGTGGCTGCAGGAACACTCTTATGAGTTTAAAAACTCCCGCTGGCCACCAAAGTACCCAGAAATGAACATTGTTGCAAAATGCTGTTCAGAAGAAATCTCCTGCGCCTCGTACTCTTACGGATTTATGGACAGCCCTGCAGGATTCGTGATGCCACTTCCCTCCAGCACTACTTCAGACACTAATCGAGTCCGCGCCACGTCGTGTTGCGGCACTTCTGCGTGCTCGAGGGGGCCCTACACGATATTAGGCAGGTGCACCAGCTTCTTTGGCTCTTCAATGTATATATACTGCCTTACAAAAGAGTGAAGCACCCAGGAGAACAGAAAAGAAATGAAACTTCACGGATTGAGAGGGTATGTAGCACTATTTGAGTGATTACGATGCCGATACTTGGCAGTAGGAGCCCACTTATTAGTATGACGTTACACTTGACACGGATGCATGAACCGATACAGTTGGCAAGGGTGTCATAAAGCCATTGTGTCCACTCCTGCCGTGAGGGGTAGCCGCGTGGTATAGGGCGCCTTGTCACCGTTCCCACGGCTCCCCCCGTCGGAGGTTCGCGTCCTCCTCCGGGCTTGGGCCTGTGTTGCCTTTTGCGTAAGTTAGTTTAAGTTAGATTAAATAGTGTGCATGCCTAGGGACCGATGATTTCAGCAGTTTGGTCCATAGCACTTACCATATACTATACTGTTCGCTCCTAAGGCAAGCTGGTCCCTCATATCCTGAAAACTGGGAATAGTAAGGAGTTGACTTATACGATGGCCCCAAACACGTTCTGTAGGAGACAGATACGGGGCTCATGCTGGGCATGGGAGTGTGTCATCACCACACAGACAGTTCATAGAGAAAAGTGTCATGTGTGGACGAGCACTATCGTGTTAGTAAATGGCACCGCGATACTGTCGCATGAGAGGTAGCAGGATGTCCGTGACGTATCACTGTGCATTTAGAGTTCCCTCGGTCACTACCATCCGTGACGACCTGAAATCACACAAGATGGCTCTCCACACCATGACGCTAGTAACAGCACCGCTGTGCCTGTCCAAACGTTGGAAGAATGGGGCCTCTCGCCACGTCTCATACTTGTCAATGACGGTCATCCAGGGTAGTGCAGAACCGCGATTTGTTGCTGAACATATTGAGACGCCATTCATCAGCAGTTCATGGTTCCTGTCATGGCACCACTCCAAAAGGTACAATTTGTGTTGTGTTATTAACGGCAGCCTATGCAACGGACGCTAATCCCTAGCTCAGGTTTGCAGGCCTCCAACTAGTGACGTAGCATGAGACAGAATGCTGCAGGGAATCCATTACTTGTGCTCGGATGGCAGGCGCAGATGCGAAGTGGTAACGATGATTCTGGTGCACAACTCGGCGATCCACCACTGTGGTTGATCAGACACCGCCGGACAGAACCTTGATGACGACTATGCTTGCCCTCACATTTCCAGGCAGTCCAACACAGGGCCACTGTCACATACGAATTCCCTACAAATCTGGATGCTGCACAACTCTGCCAGCTGACCAAATGCACAGCGACAATGAGGCCCTTTTGAAACTTTGTCAGGTACTGATAATCCTGACTCGCACGTGCACACGATATCCCCATATCCTTCAAAGCGATCACTTACACGAGCGAATATGTTTTCTGTGTGTTTCACCTGTTTTGCCCAGCAGTGCAGATCACTCATATGCAATTCATATTTCATGAAATGAATATTACTTTGAAGATAAGACCGCTTCAGCTGTAAGTCCTTTATTTATCAGCTCGACTGGTTTCGTAGCATTAGAGCTGCATCATCAGGTACAGTCTGTACAAATTAACAGACAAAAAGTCATATAAGACAAGAAAACGTAAATTTTTGGAAATTTGTGGTAAAGTCTTACGGGACCAAACTGCTGAAGTCATCGGTCCCTAAGCTTACGCACTACTTAATCTAACTTAGACTAACTTACGCTAAGGACAACACACACACCCTTGCCCGAGGGAGGATTCGAACCTCCGAAGGGGGAAGCCGCGCGAATAATGACAAAGCGCCCTAGAACCGCGGGAAAACGTAACTAAAGCGAAAGATATACGGGATGAACATACAAAATCAAGTCGTGTTCGGATCGAGTAAAAAGAATAAGATGATACAGTGTTCGTAGTTAGCAATTTTTCGCTAAGTAGCGGACGCCAAGTAAAAATAGCGTAAAATAACATAGAACGCTCCCGTTTTACGCTCCCGTGATACGCTTCCGCAGTTCCCAGAAAGGACGAAAACTAAAAATAAGAAATTCCTAGTAAAACACTATCAGTTAGTTAAAAAAACTACTAAATACCACTCACCACGTATTACAGCATCTGGTGAACTAATGGGTCCCCGTATACTGACAAAAAGTGATCAAAAACCGACCTATATCATCATCTATGGGATTATGTAATCTTAATCAGCTCACGGTCCCTCATTTACCCAAAACGCACTGAAAAACATACTGGTAAACCCCAGTTATTCGCTCTTAGACTGTGGTTCATCCCCCAAAAAATCCAACATAAAACTATTTTAAGGCTTAGCACGAAACTGACATGAAGTGAAAAATGATTGAATATCATGTCGTACCTAAACACCTCAATAGGCAGAAAGCAACACACTGCAAAGTCAGGTGGCAAAGGCTGCAGTTACCGCCCTAAGTGTGCGCACTGGATGTGTCCTGACAGGCGGCGTGCCAGGACGGAACTGTGGAAACACCATTTAGTGACATGGAGAGAAGGTTCGTGTGGAGCGTGCACGCGCATCCGCGAATAACTAGACATGTAGAACTGTGACCGGGCTGACGAGATGAAACATCCCCTTAGAAACTTTTTACAAATGACAGTGCTGGAAAACTTCTACGTTATTCGATTTTCAAAAATGTTCAAATGTGTGTGAAATCTTATGGGACTTGACTGCTAAGGTCATCAGTCCCTAAGCTTACACACTACTTAACCTAAATTATCCTAAGGACAAACACACACACCCATGCCCGAGGGAGGACTCGAACCTCCGCCGGGACCAGCCGCACAGTCCATGACTGCAACGCCACAGACCGCTCGGCTAATCCCGCGCGGCATTCGATTTTCAAATAGTTGAGGAAAACTGAACGTACTCGGACATTTCTCTCTTTACTTATTCTGATCATCACTAAACTGACACACAATATTTTTTTAGCGCAACGCAATCTGATTTTCAATAATCCCTACAAAAGAATGGCCCTCACTAACAACAACCTATACCTTTCATGAATCACTTACCTCACAAAAATCTTCGTTACTCGAACTACTGCAATACAGCGTGCGTCAATACTGCCAGCTGAGTAAAAGATTCTAACTATGAAGGCACTAACTACTGATTGGCATAGTTAGCAAATGAAAGATTTTGATAGAGAACAAACAATGTATTTACCTTAATAATGTTCAAAAGTCATTATATATATATATATATATATATATATATATATATATATATATATATATATATATATCAGTTCATGATATCCAATATTACAAATTTACTCTTTCTGATGGACACACGTCCAGATCGTCCGCTCTCAAAATTCTGCCATCTCTCTCCCCACATCCACCACTGCTGACGGCTCATCTCCAACTGCACAACGCTACGCTCTGTTCGCATCCAACTGCCCAACACTACAATAGAAAATATTCCAACAATGCAAACCAGCCACAGACTGCACACAGCACAGTCAGTGATTTTCACACAGAGCGCTACGTGGCGTTACCAACAAAAAATCTAAACAGCCTACTTACAGCCCCCATGCTCCCCACAAAAATTTTACAAACTGTTTTGGGCAGTGGCCAATACAGATTTGAAAAAAATTTTCATAATTACTATAACAAAGATATCAAATGCACACACTTATTGATACACTGTTGGTCAAAAGCAAAGATTTTCTCACAGTCCATAAAGACAGTCCTGATCATTCATCACAGTAGTAATTGCAGTTTTTCTTCACAAAGTCTGAGCAGTAAAAGAAAATGCACACGGAAGTAGTGGATTTCCATGCAGTCTTGAAGAAGTAGTGTTTTATCCTTCCAACGGAAAGACAGTGCTAACTCTTGACATGCAGACAGGTAATGGGCCACAACAGAGCAAACACACAGCAGAGTCAGTCGAAGTTTTGAAGAATATTGGTAGATGGTACTGGTGGGCCATCACAGGTGGAGACCCACTGCAGTCCTTGTAGAGATAATGGTATTGGAGCAAAGTCTGAGCAGTAAAAGAAAATGCACACGGAAGTAGTGGATTTCCATGCAGTCTTGAAGAAGTAGTGTTTTATCCTTCCAACGGAAAGACAGTGCTAACTCTTGACATGCAGACAGGTAATGGGCCACAACAGAGCAAACACACAGCAGAGTCAGTCGAAGTTTTGAAGAATATTGGTAGATGGTACTGGTGGGCCATCACAGGTGGAGACCCACTGCAGTCCTTGTAGAGATAATGGTATTGGAGGGCCATCAAAGGTGCAGGCCCACAGTAGTCCTTGTAGAGATGGGCAGCAGCCATCTGTTGCGACTGTGCGGGTGCACAATCACCATCAAAAAGTCTTGCAGACAATATAGCAAGTCCATAAACCACCACTTGTGCACTCACAAACTTTTTGGAATGTCCTTAAAACCAGCAGTGCTGTTAACCAGTCCCTTGCTGAATTATCAACACATGTGCAAATGCTAACAGTCCCCTTTTTTTTCTTACATATCGTGCATGTACTATGACCAACAAAAACGTGTGCAGTGAAATGAAACTTAATTTGAAGAACTGGTGTCTATACAATTATAAATTTACGACATGAGAATACAATTACAAAGGTACAAAATACATCATCAAATAACATAACAATACGGATAACATTTGTAGTAGTACAGGCTTTACAAAAGAATAGAAATAAACATATACATCAGTGTTACAGGAATTATGACATAAGTAAATAAATAAAATAATGAGAATAGTTTTCGAAACATTAATTTCACACATGAGCATTGAAACAGAACAGAATTAATAATGTCTAAACATCTTTACAAAGTAAATAACATATTACAAATAAAATTCTACAACATAACTCTGTTCAGATAAACATATAAAGACAGGAAGGACACAAATACACAAGGATACACAAACACATTGCGGAATAACACAAAATGACAGGACAGGGTTTGTTTTACTGCAGTATTTTGCAAACAAAACTTTCTTTACTTCTTGGAGATCTCCCTTCGTTCATCATTATTGCCAAAAAGTCCTATCTATACCTGCTTTCTGTATTCTATTCATATTCTCTTTCAAAATAATTATTCTTCATTGTACAGTACCTTTTTTTACAAACTTTTTTCGTATAACTTCTCAATGCATTTCCTCCAATTCATCGCAACTCATTCTCTTATATAGCCTACCCCCTCTTAAGCTAACTTAAATCTACTGAGCTCAGATGCATAAACTAAGGGACGAGGCAATGCAGCAGCACAAAACAATTAATATTAACAGCAATGGCAAAAAATGCAAATTGGCAAAGCTAGCAGCAATAAATATAAATTAGCAAAGCAAATGCAACATTACAACTAATATGAGCCAATGTGCAGCAACAAGAAAAATAAATCAGTAGTAAAACTGGCTTAACACAAGGTAAAATTGAGTAGGACAACAGCAGCAAATGCAATAACTTATACCTAAACATGACAAAGCTCAACCAGAAAAATATTACAGTAAAGATAGGAAATGTCTAATGCTTATGTCAGGTCTTAACACTAGAGTGATGCATCACAAAAACGTACTCTGCAAAAAACTTACCAAATCGTTGAAAAAATTATGTATGCAATTCCTGTGAAGGGAAATGTCTATTTGTGCTCTCTTTTCTAAGAAAATAGATCATAAAATTATTCTTTACTGGTTCTGTAGACAGAAAATAGTGATATTAGTTCAAATAATATTTTAACCAATTCTGCAGTGCAACTAGAAACTAGATATGAAACAAAATGAGCAAATATATACATTACAGAGAGAGCTGAGTGATCGTTTCTAATGTGTTAAAACCGACGTAAATTCGTAAAAACTATTATTAGTGCCAACATTGTCCATCAAAAGCACCACGTTAATGGTTGTAAAATGGTTAAGGGGTTTATTAAAATTTTTAAACTATGACACACAACTATAATTTATAATAAAAAAACCGTGATCTAGACTAGCGTGATGTGGTTTACACTAATCGTTCTTGAATTAAAATTTAGTAAAAGGATGAAAAACGTGCTAATAAACAATGGACTTACAACTGAAGCGGTCTTATCTACAATGTATCCGTGCTGTGGTGCTCTGACTACAAAGTCCGTTAAAATAAATAATAGTTTATTTGGGTCTACCTTTTTGAACAAGCAGAAGCGCCATCAACAACCATATCGACGCTCTCCAGCTTTCGTGATTCTTTTTTCAATCGGGCTCACTGGAGTACTCTCACCGTAGCTGCGTGTGGCCGAGCTAGAGAAGGAACTGCAAGCGGAAAAGGCGGCTCGCGCCCAGCTGGAGGCGGAAGCTGCAGAGAGGGTACGGCCGCCTCCACCGCCCCCACAGCCATCCACGCTGTCCGTCAAGCGCGACGCCAAGAAGGCGGGCAGCCCAGGTACCAAGAAGGGGAAAGGCGGCGACGGCGAAGAGGGGCCGACGGTCGAGGAGTTGATGGAGCGCCTGCACACGGTGACCGCAGAGCTGCAGGAGGCGAGGGCGCTGCTCGAGGAGGCCGAGGCCACCCGGAAGCGGCAGGCCGCCGACTACGCCGTCCTGCGCGAGGACGTGCGCGACCTTCACTCCAGGGTGGCGGCGGTAGGTGCTCGGCGGCTGCACGAGGCCCCCTGACAGTAGCCTGCTTTCATCTTGTCTCTTATGCTCTTATACTGACGAAAACGGAAAGTGTTACGCCGCAAACACCTTGAGCCAACTCTGCTCATACTACAGCATTTACACTACTGGCCATTAAAATTGCTACACCAAGAAGAAATGCAGATGATAAACGCGTATTCGTCGGACAAATATACACTCCTGGAAATTGAAATAAGAACACCGTGAATTCATTGTCCCAGGAAGGGGAAACTTTATTGACACATTCCTGGGGTCAGATACATCACATGATCACACTGACAGAACCACAGGCACATAGACACAGGCAACAGAGCATGCACAATGTCGGCACTAGTACAGTGTATATCCACCTTTCGCAGCAATGCAGGCTGCTATTCTCCCATGGAGACAATCGTAGAGATGCTGGATGTAGTCCTGTGGAACGGCTTGCCATGCCATTTCCACCTGGCGCCTCAGTTGGACCAGCGTTCGTGCTGGACGTGCAGACCGCGTGAGACGACGCTTCATCCAGTCCCAAACATGCTCAATGGGGGACAGATCCGGAGATCTTGCTGGCCAGGGTAGTTGACTTACACCTTCTAGAGCACGTTGGGTGGCACGGGATACATGCGGACGTGCATTGTCCTGTTGGAACAGCAAGTTCCCTTGCCGGTCTAGGAATGGTAGAACGATGGGTTCGATGACGGTTTGGATGTACCGTGCACTATTCAGTGTCCCCTCGACGATCACCAGTGGTGTACGGCCAGTGTAGGAGATCGCTCCCCACACCATGATGCCGGGTGTTGGCCCTGTGTGCCTCGGTCGTATGCAGTCCTGATTGTGGCGCTCACCTGCACGGCGCCAAACACGCATACGACCATCATTGGCACCAAGGCAGAAGCGACTCTCATCGCTGAAGACGACACGTCTCCATTCGTCCCTCCATTCACGCCTGTCGCGACACCACTGGAGGCGGGCTGCACGATGTTGGGGCGTGAGCGGAAGACGGCCTAACGGTGTGCGGGACCGTAGCCCAGCTTCATGGAGACGGTTGCGAATGGTCCTCGCCGATACCCCAGGAGCAACAGTGTCCCTAATTTGCTGGGAAGTGGCGGTGCGGTCTCCTACGGCACTGCGTAGGATCCTACGGTTTTGGCGTGCATCCGTGCGTCGCTGCGGTCCGGTCCCAGGTCGACGGGCACGTGCACCTTCCGCCGACCACTGGCGACAACATCGATGTACTGTGGAGACCTCACGCCCCACGTGTTGAGCAATTCGGCGGTACGTCCACCCGGCCTCCCGCGTGCCCACTATACGCCCTCGCTCAAAGTCCGTCAACTGCACATACGGTTCACGTCCACGCTGTCGCGGCATGCTACCAGTGTTAAAGACTGCGATGGAGCTCCGTATGCCACGGCAAACTGGCTGACACTGGCGGCGGCGGTGCACAAATGCTGCGCAGCTAGCGCCATTCGACGGCCAACACCGCGGTTCCTGGTGTGTCCGCTGTGCCGTGCGTGTGATCATTGCTTGTACAGCCCTCTCGCAGTGTCCGGAGCAAGTATGGTGGGTCTGACACACCGGTGTCAATGTGTTCTTTTTTCCATTTCCAGGAGTGTATTATACTAGAACTGACATGTGATTACATTTTCTCGCAATTTGGGTGCATAGATCCTGAGAAATCAGTACCCAGAACTACCACCTCTGGCCGTAATAACGGCCTTGATACGCCTGGGCATTGAGTCAAACAGAGCTTGGATGGCGTGTACAGGTACAGCTTCCCACGCAGCTTCAACACGATGTCACAGTCCATCAAGAGTAGTGACTGGCGTATTGTGACGAGCCAGTTGCTCGACCACCATTGACCAGACGTTTTCAATTGGTGAGAGATCTGGAGAATGTGCTGGCCAGGGCAGCAGTCGAACATCCAGAAAGGCCCGTACAGGACCTGCAACATGCGGTCGTGCATTATCCTCCTGAAATGTAGGGTTTCGCAAGGATCGAATGAAGGGTAGAGCCACGGGTCGTAACACATCTGAAATGTAACGTCCACTGTTGAAAGTGCCGTTCACTGCGAACAAGAGGTGACCGAGACGTGTAACCATTGGTACCCCTCACCATCACGCCGGGTGATACGCCAGTATGGCGATGACGAATACACGCTTCCAATGTCCGTTCACCGCGATGTCGCCAAACAAAGATGCGACCATCCAACCTGGATTAATCCGAAAAAATGACGTTTTGCCATACGTGCACCCAGGTTCCTCATTGAGTACACCACCGCAGGCGATCCTGTCTGTGATGCAGCGTCAAGTGTAACCGCAGCCATGGTCTCCGAGCTGATAGTCCATGCTGCTGCAAACGCCGTCGAACTGTTCGTGCAGATGGTTGTTGTCTTGCAAACGTCCCCAACTGTTGACTCAGGGATCGAGATGTGGCTGCACGATCCGTTACAGCCATGCGGATAAGATGCCTGTCATCTCGACTGCTACTGATACGAGGCCGTTGGGATCCAGAACGGCGTTCCGTATTACCCTCTTGAACCCACCGATTCCATATTCTGCAAACATTCATTGGATCTCGACCAACACGAGCAGCAATGTCGCGATACGATAAACCGCAATCGCGATAGGCTACAATCCGACATTTATCAAAATCGGAAACGTGATGGTGCGCATTTCTCCTCCTTACACGAGGCATCACAACAACGTTTCACCAGGCAACGCCGGTCAACTGCTGTTTGTGTATGAGAAATCGGTTGTAAACTTTCCTCATGTTAGCACGTTGTAGATGTCGCCACCGGAGCCCACCTTGTGTGGATGCTCTGAAAAGCTAATCATTTGCATATCACAGCATCTTCTTCCTGTCGGTTAAATTTCGCGTCTGTAGCATGTCATATTCGTGGTGTATCAATTTTAATAGCTAGTAGTGTACATGACTGCGGGTACGTTAATTAAAAGTTCATCATTTGCGAGTTTATTTTCAGAACGCAAACATTCCTACAGACGGGGAATGATGTGAGTACATGACGGCTATTGGATGTGTCTAACGTTACTGGAACATTTCAGGAGCATAACGCAGCACATCGTGCCCAGAGCTCGTGCACGCTATATCGATGGCGCTTGCTCCGAACGTCTCTCGCGTTTCGGCTCGGGTGAGCTAGAGCTTTAGTTTGAAAGACTCGCTGGTTTGATCTGTCACGCGCAGGGTAAGCAGCTAGTGCCTTCTTGTAAAGTATAGAGCTCCGGGGACGGCACCGAGGCAGAAGGTTTTTGACGAGTGTGCTTCGGTGCGCTGTGCTCTGGGGCACCTCGAGGTTGCGCTGGCTCTTCCGTTCCTTGCAAGGTAGTTCAAATGGCTCTCAGCACTATGGGACTTAACTTCTGAGGTCATCAGTCCCCTAGAACTTAGAACTACTTAAACCTATCTAACCTAAGGACATCACACACATCCATGCCCGAGGCAAGATTCGAACCTGCTACAGTAGCGGTCGCGCGGTTCCAGACTGTAGCGCCTAGAACCGCTCGGCCACCCCGGCCGGCTGCAAGGTAGCTCCTTGACGGTTGTCTTGAGCGGCTTTAGATCAGCTGATCAGTCGCTGCGTTCGTTAGCTTTTTAGCAGTTTTGTTGCTTAAATTGCCCAGTGGTTTTAGGTACTGGGGAGATCAGCTGGGCAGCTGTTGCATTCGTTTCAGTTGTTTTAGTTGTTGATTAAATTTTCATTTGATTTTAAGTGCTGCACGGATCAGCTAGGCAGTCATAGTGTTCTTTAGCTTTGTAGCAGTTGGTTGTTTAAATTTATTAGTGGTTTTAGGTGCTGCTCGCACTGAAACCTTCAGAAGTCAGACACTCAGATCCGCATCAAACGTAAGTCGACAGAGAATCAATCAAAACACCGATTTAGTTCGTGCTGTGTGCTGTCATTCTATTGAACAAACGTAGACGGTAATTAAAAGTAACACCAGAACTACAGAGAACAGGAAATGCTTATCTGTGAACAACTGCTTTGCAGGTCTCTCGTGGGTGGGTCGTATTTAAGGTCCTGCATTTAGACCCCGCTGATGACAATTTTTTTACGCGTGAAAGTGTTACGTGGGAGAACATTTTCCTGACACGTAAACGGTCTTTTCTGAGGTTGTAGAAATGTTATTTTGGCAGTATGCTTTCGCTTTGATAGTTGACAGTAGCAAACGTACAGAGTACGTTTGTATACGAGAGTGATCTCAAAAGTAAGGTATCCTATTTTTTTATAAGTACAGAATTCTGCTTGTGTGGCAGTTGGTCACACTGTTATGAACAGTGCTTCACGCGCTGTGTGCAAATATGAGCACGCCGTGCTGAGGCGCTCAGTCTTGGCTTGGCAGCCGTTGAGAGTGGAGCTCCCGTTGGATGTTACCGCCAAGTGCGAATTGCGCGCAGTTATTCGGTTTTTGAACGCAAAATGCACTGAGCCGATTGAAATCCATCGCCAATTGACGGAACTGTATGGTGTGTCGTGCATAGATGTCAAAAATGTTCGTAAGTGGTGTAGAGAGTTTGCAGCTGGTCGGACCGAAATTCACGCCAAGCAAAGGAGCGGGAGACCATCAATTTCTGAGGAGACAGTGTTGAAGGTTGAGCAAAGCATGCGTGAAGATCGGCGGATCGCCCTGATGATCTCTGCACGTTGGTTCCTGAGGTTTCACAAAGCACCGCTCGCAGAATTTTAACGGAAACATTGAACTACCGGAAGGTGTGCGCAGGGTGGGTGCCACACATGCTGACTGAGGACCACATGCGGCAACAAGTTGATGGTTCCCGCGCATTTCTTCACCGCCTTGCAGCCGAACAGGACAACTTTCTGGACTCAATTGTCACGGGTGATGAAACCTGGGCATACCAGTTTACACCTGAGACCAAGCAACAATCACGCCAGTGGCGGCATCCTTCTTCGCCAAAGCCGCGGAGCTGGCGGCGAGCTGGTATGACATGGGCACACAAATACTGCCACAGCGTCTACAAAAATACATCGACAGAAATGGTGATTATGTCGAAAGATAGCTAAATGTTTAAGCTGTAAACTGATGTAAACTATTGTAGAAATAAACAGGTCTATGTACTTGTAAAAAATAGGAGACATTACTTTTGGGATTACCCTCGTAGATAGGCGTGGTGTTCTGTCGGACATCTGCAACAGAAAAGACACCACTCGTGACGAAACAGTTAGTGCGTCTGTAATTTCACAGAATAAACCTAAACAATCGGAACAGTAGAATAAAGAAACATCTGCTTCACACGTGTGGTAGTATTAATAGTCCCATGTAACACTTTCACGCATAATACAATAAAAATGTCACTATTGGGATTTGAGCCGAAGACCCTTAGTACGACGATCTACAAACTTCCCCACCGAAGCTATACGTATGCGTTACTCATAGTTATGCTTTCCCTGTGCTCCGTAGTCCCGGCGTCACTTTTAATTACCTTTTACGCATGTTCTACTAGACGACAGCACACAGCATGAACTAAATCGGAGTTTTGGTTGATGCTCTATCGACATACATCGTTTGGTACCGATCTGAGTGTCTGACATCTGGAGGTTTGGGTGTCAGATCACCTGGACAGCTGTTGTGTTCACCTGAGTTGTTGCTGTTGTTGAATGAATTTTCGTGGGTTGTAAACGCTGCACATGTCAGCTGGTCAGCCATTCTTGTCGCCAATTTTTTAGCAGTTCTTGTTGTTATTATCGGTGGTTTTAGGTGCTGCTCAGATCAGCTGGGCACCTGTTGAATTCGTTTCAGTTGTTTTAATTGACGATTAAATTTTCATGTGGTTTTAAGTGCTGCACAGATCAGCTAGACAGCCACTGTGTTCTTTACCTTTGTAGCAGTTGTCTGTTTAAATTTATCAGTGGTTCTTCCATCTCTCCAGTTCTTCTGGAGCTCCGATGTGCGCTCCAGTATCCGGCTACCTGCTGATATAGCTCAGATCAGCTGGGCACCTGTTGAATTCGCTTAAGATGTTACTGTTGTTGATTGAATTTTCGTGGGTTTTAAGTGCTGCACACATCATCTGGGCAGCCATTGTGTTCGCTAGCCTTCTAGCAGTTCTTGTTGTTGTTATCAGTGGTTTTAGGTGCTGCTCAGATCAGCTGGGCAGCTGTAGAGTTCGTTTGTATTGCTGTGATTGCTTACTGAATTTTCACGGGTTTCAAGTGCTGCACAGATTATCCAGGCAGCTTTTGGAGTGGTTGATGTTGCTGCAGATTTTGTTTGTTATATATTAATGCGGATATTTTTGCTGCGCAGCTCAGGCTAACAGCTTTTGAGTTGATTAGCGAGGCTGCACGTTGACTTTGGTGTTCCTCATGGCAGTTGTGAACTGAAGGGAGCTAACGCCGATTTTTCTGTTAAGGCCGTACTAGTTGTCGTTGGTCTCAATGGAGGTTATTCTTCAGCGATTACGAAATCGTCCATTATTAGCGGACAGAAATCCGTTTAGGTCGAAAGGCGCTGATGTTTATAGTTTTAGAGCGCTGTGCAACAAGTATATCCTTGAGCTTTGCATGTCTACATTTAGTGGGCGCCCTAGTGGTCCAAGTGGGCTGTCTGTTCTGGCCCCTCATTTGGTTGCTGAAGTATGTGGTTGTTAAGGTATTGTAAATGGGATAATCCTCCAGCCCTCCACTCAAGAATTACTTGTGGGATCGAGTGCGTGTTACAATGTGCAGCCGGCCGGAGTGGCCGAGCGGTTCTAGGCGATACAGTCTGTAACCCCGCGACCGCTACGGTCGGAGGTTCGAATCCCGCCTCGGGCATGGATGTGTGTGATGTCCTTAGGTTAGTTTGGTTTAAGTAGTTCTAAGTTCTAGGGGACTGATGACCTCAGAAGTTAAGTCCCATAGTGCTCAGAGCCATTTGATCCATTTTTACAACGTGCACCTTTCAGACTTTGAGAAACGTCGAATCATTAGAATGAGGGACTTGAGACAGATTGCACAGACAGTTGGCTGCCGTGCAGATGATTGATGAACGAGTGGTGATATTGTAGCCTCAGGACAACAGTCTGGTATTGGGCGCCACGGAGGTTGAGTGCTCGCCAGAGGAGATGGACTTATATGGCCGATAGGGGGTACCGCAGCCTCCCGCACTGTGATCGCATGGCGAAAGCGCTATCATCTCGTCTCGTGAATACGGCGGTCAATAGCGTTCCTCGCAGACGATGTATAGGTGGTCGCCCAGCGCACAGCTGTTCAGTGCAGTACTCGCGCTTGATATTGTCGGGTCTACCTCCGACTGCTTGATAACTACCTTGTTCGCCTCCCGGTTGCTCCCTTTGATCGTATCTTGGACTTGTTTCGTCACTGCTCTTGGTCTTGTTGTCATCATTGTGGTGAAGGTGTCGCTTAGCGCCTCGTTGTCATCTAGTTTGATTTTCCTTGTCCTAGTCTGTTGTCTTGTCCTCAGTCTTTATGTCGCATTTCGCTCGCCTATCGTTAGTTGGAATTACTCTTCCGTAAGGGGTTCTCCCGTCTTGCAGCTTCTTCCATCTCTCCAGTTCTTCTAGAGCTCCGATGTGCGCTCCAACATCCGGCTACCTGCTGATACAGCAAACGGTGAGGCAAAGAAGAACAGGCACGAGTTCTTGCAGAAAGACTACACCGCGAGAACATCACAAAATTGTATTATTGGCTCTGACTATGAGACAGCTAAAATCTGGGGGAAGGTTACAGGTGGAGCGCCACCACCAACCATCGAGAGCCGGATTACTGGAAGCTGGATTGAGATATCTACCTGCCGTGCGTCGTTCACCACTGACAGCATACTAGAGACAACAGAGACTTGCATGGCGTAGAGACTGAGTCCAGTGGGAGTGGAATTGTGTTGCGTTCGGAGATGAGTCTTATTTGTGCTTGCTGCAGTCGACGCCATCCTGTCCGTAGATGACGCAGACATGTAACACGAAGCAGCGGCTCTTGAGATCCATACCTCTCCAGTTCCTGAAGTAATGGTGTGCACTAGCATTGTGTATGATAGCAGAACTGATTTGGTGATTGTTAAAGGGAAGCTGATGCTTCCAGTATGTGTCAAAAATGAAAAACTGTCTTGTCATACCCTTCAAGGCAAGGATATCAAATCGCATGCTCCAACAGGACAATACAAAACCCCACACAGCAGTTCACACCACAAATGCCATGAGGAATCTATGGATCTTTAATTGACTTGTTCAATCCCGTAATTTGTCACCCGTTGAGCATCTCTGGAATGTGGTGGAAATATGTATACTTTCACGTCAGCCTCTAGCTGATAGTCCTCATGAACTGATACAGTAAGTGTTTCAGACATGGCACGCCACGATCAGTACAAGGGTATATTCAAACGTCTGAGGAATACACTTCATACTGACGTTGCTGATGGGCGTCAGGTCCGAATGGAATGGAAGTATCCACTAAGTAGAACATCCCGCCAAAGTTTGCTAAATATCGGTCTGGTACTGCATGGTCTAACACTTTCCATTTCCGTCAGTGTACACTCTAAAGAAAAAAAAACAACAAAGCACCACGAAGGAATTATCCAAATGGGGAAATCGGTAGATGTGAGGAACATGTACAAACAACTGATTACAATTTCAGAAAATTTTCAAGATTTATTCAAGAGAATGAGCTTCACCAACTGAGCAAGTCAATAACGCGTTGGTTCACTTCTGGCCCCTATACAAGCAGCTATTCGACTTCGCATTGATTGTTACAGTTGTTGGATGTCCTCCTAAGGAATATCACATCAAATTCTGTCCAATTGGCGCGTTAAATCTTCAAAATCCCGAGCTGGTTGTAGGGGCTTGCCCATAATGCTCCGAACGTTCTCTAACTCTCTCATCCTATATGGGCAGACATTATCGTCCTGAAATGTAAGCGCAGGATGGTTTTCCACGAAGGGCAACAAAACGAGGCATAGAATATCGTCGAGGTACCACTGTCATGTAAGAGCGCCATGAATGACAACCAAAGAAGTCATGCTATGAAAAGAAATGGCCCCACTGGTCGTGGGGTAGGCGACAAATGACACTACCATATTGATGGCACACATCAATGTATGATTCGGGTAGTCAGCAGTTGTACCTGACGCATGGAATCCAATCGCTCTTTTCCTTTGTTTTTAGGTACTCCTCTCCATAACCAATGCACTCCTCCTCTGTGTCATAAACATCATCACTCAAGTCTTCCTTGTACTGCATTCCCTCTGATGAGTCTAAAGTCACTTTAGCCTCCTGCTTAGTTCTTTTTGGATTTTTTTATGTGACAGACAAGTCGTTCTTCATTGAATAAACCCAGCAAGCTGTTTGACCCATTGCAGTTTTTGAATCACAACCGGTTTTTATTTTTTCGCTATAAGATTTTCCTTAAAATATTAAACTCTTCATAAGCTTTTCTGATTGAATAATCTTCAGTTTTTACTTTATTTATAGCAATTTGAAGATCTTCTTCTCCCCATCTGTCTCTAGTAGAACCAGTCTTGGGTACATACTTAGTTGGTGTCTGTAAGAAAATGAATTCCCGTTAAAACTAAAAAATAAAGTTTTACGAGGTGGCTAACTATACCAAAGACGGTGTGGCCATCTCTCCCAATCGGCAGGGAGCGACAGCCATAGTGCGTCATCAAACATGATGGACGAGGATATAAAGAGAAACAACATGACGGTTTGTAGCTAGAACTACAGAGCCCTGAAATGTAAGTTACTGGAACTACTCATAATCTGACTTACGGAAAAACGGAAAAGAATTGGCATTTTATATAATATTAAGGTGTATTAAAAACTAATTTTTGTTTAAATAGTCAATGGAGGCATCAACGTTTCACTCGTGACCAAGGCTCGCCATCAACAGACCGGCAGCGCTGTAAAGCGGGTAGTTGGAGAACTACAGCCGTTAGCCATCTCTCCCGTCTCACTATCTGTGTTTTATCTTCCATTACCGATTGTAAGCATCGTCTTTGCAACTGTCTATGTCAGCAGGAACGTGAGGTAGATGACAACAGTGAACAAAATGGAAAGCGCCACCAACATCATTAAACAGGGTTATTCAAAAAGAAAGAACAGATTTCAAACATTTACTGCTAGATAGAAACACAATTGCAACGTTCCTGCAAAGAGAAAAGTTCAAATTTTTATGCATTCAATGTGTGCACCTTGTGTGACACGACAAATATCAAACCAATGGCTCGTTTCCTGCCACACAAGAAGCAGCTGGTCTCTCGTTATCGAATTCACAGCTTCAACAGTGCGATGTCGGAGACTTTCAAGAGTGTTAGGCATAGGGGCGATAAAAACGCGGTCTTTCACGCAACCCCACAGATGAAAGTCACAAGGTGTGAGGGCTGGAGACCCTGGAGGCCACCGGCGATGAAGTTCATCTTCTGTTCCTTTTCTTCCAATCCAACGTCCTTGAACAGTGTCATTCAGGTAACGTCGGACGTGCTTAGAGATCATATGTATGTGATGTGGCGCCTGTTCTTCCGAACATGTCCGGAAGAACAGACACCACATACCTCTCATTAAGGCTATGACGGGCAGTGGACATAGCCAGAAGAACAGACACGACAGATACAATTAAGGCGAGGATGGCCGATGACCCCTCCGGTGCAGAAGCACACCGAGCTCGAACTCTAACGGGAATCGGCGAGGAGCCACGAGTAATGAGAATAATGAGCAGGGTCACTACATCAGTAGTGTGTAGGTGAGTTGAGAATTTGGGTCTGACAGGAGCTATGCTATGATAGTCCATGCGGCTGTGGTAACCACTATCTCCAGATGGCGTACTGGTCAAATCCTAATCCGGCATAAATTTTCAACTTTCCCACTGATTTACACTGAAGACCCAAAGAAACTGGTACAACCGCCTAATATCGAGCAGGGCCCCAACGAGCACACAGAAGTGCCACAACACGATGTGGCGTAGACTTGACTAATGTCTAAAGTAGTGCTGGAGGGGACTGACACCATGAATCCTGCAGGGCTGTCCATAAATCCGTAAGAGTACGAGGGATGGAGATCTCTTCTAAACAGCACGTTGTAAGGCATGCCAGATATGCTCAATAACGTTCATGTCTGGGCAGTTTGATGGGGAGTTTGGTGACCAGCGGAAGTGTTTAAACTCAGAAGGGCGTTCCTGGAGCCACTCTGTAGCAATTCTGGACGTGTGGAGTGTCGCATTGTCCTGCTGCAATTGCCTAAGTCCGCTGGAATGCACAATGGACACGAATGGATGCAAGTGATCAGGAAGGATGATTACCTAAGTGTCACCTGTTCAGATTCGTATCTAGATGTACTCTCAGGGGTCCCATATCACTCCAACTGCACACGCTCCACACCATTACAGAGCTTCCACCAGCTTGAGCAGTCCCTTACTGACATGCAGGGCCCATGGATTCATGAGCTAGTCTCCATACTCGTACGCGTCCATCCGCTCGATACAATTTGGAACGTAACTCGTCCTACCAGGCAACATGTTTCCAGTCATCAATAGTCCAATGTTGGTGTTGACGGGCCCAGGCAAGGCATAAAGTTTCGTGTCGTGCAGTCATGAAGGGTACACAAGTGAGCCTTCTAACAATACCACCACTTGCAAAATAGGTTAGAAATCAGATTAATAACGTTGTTCACACAGCATATGTTCGCTTTATCGGGCAACAACAAAGTTATTGACTGTGGATCGTATCGTCAGAATGGAAATAATTAAGTCACTGTAAAAAAGTCATTAATTTTGACACTTATCTTGAATGGATTCCCACGTAGATTTCGTCGAAGTTGTTATGGCTCATCTTGTTGATTCTAGGGTGATTCCACTTTGACTGCTAGAAGGTCCAGATCTGTATTTTAGCAATATTTGAAGACCTAACAAATGCGTTTTTCAGGAAATTCTTAATGATCAAACAATCCCAGAGCAGAACAATGGTATGGTAGAAATAATTTTTGACTTGGTGTTCACGATCCACATTTTTATTAAACTTCTTGTAAATTCACATATACTTCTTATTAATTATCATATCATCAAGAAAACAGTTTTTCATCAATCTTCATATATTTAATTTCCACTTTAACCAAACACAAGACTTGACTGTTCTTTTACAACGCGAAATAACAACTTAACTTCTGCAAAGTGAAACAAAGACTGCTCTGTGCGCATTCGTGCCAAAACGGTTACAAGTAAGTCCAAGATTATGACAGTCTCACAGAAATGAATACACACAAGAACCATATCACTGTAATATATCGATACATCGGAGTACCTATACCTTAATAAAACCAAATGTGAATATTGTCACAAAAATATGTCTGTTACTTCGAAGAAAAGTAGTACGACATTGCTGGTATCTTGAACTGGGGTTGGAGTGGCGTAATGGTTACGTAAATAAAGAACCATTACAGCCTTCAGCCCCAAAAGAAGATGTTTCGTTGAATGGTTCACAGGCTGACACTCACTGATGGCCAGCATTGAAATCTGCAGAAATTTGCAGAAGGGTTGTACTTCTGTCACTTTGAACGATTCTCTTCAGTCGTCGTTGGTCCCATTCTTGCTGGATATTTTTCCGAGATTTAATGTTTTACCGGATTCCTGATATTCAAGGTACACTCGTGAAATGGTCGTACGGGGAAATCCCCACTTCATCGATACCTTGTAGATCAAACTTACTTAAATCTTAATAACCTGCCACTGTAGCAGCACCAACCGATCTAACAACTGTGCCAGATATTTGTTGTCCTATTTAGGCGCTGCCGACCGCAGCGCCATATTCTGCCTGTTTACGTATCTCTGTATTTGAATACGCATACCAACACCAGTTCCTTTGGCACTTCAGTGTAGATCAATGCCCTCTGGTAGCTAACATCCTTAATTGTACCTTAAGCTTATTATCTGATTGGCTGCTGAGCTGTAAGTTACTTGCTGCCAATCAGTTTGTTAATCTGAACCAGATGTAGACAACCCGGCAGTAGCATAATGAACAGAAATACGCCAGCCTTAAGCCGCATACTCTGCATCGAGTGGTCTCGCTCCAGCAGGTTACGCAGCTCGCCAAGCGGGAGCGCACGTTCTCGGACGCGCTGAAGGAGGCGCTGGAGGACATGGAGGTGCAGTGGCGGAAGCAGTTCGAGGACGACGAGGAGCAGCTGAGACAGGCGGAGCGCCGCCAGAAGGAGGCAGACCTGAAGCTGGAGGCGGCCGAGGGCGCGCTGGTCTGCTGCCACCGCGAGGCGGCCCGCCTTGCCGCCAGCCTGGAGGTCTGCCACGAGAGGGCGGCGGCGCTGCGCCGCCAGCTGCTGGCCGCGCTCCCGCAGCCGCCATCAAAGGTCCAGCCCTGCTCCCTAAGCTCACCGGCAAAATGTTGAGAGCCTACCGCGTGGCATTACTGTCACATATCACAAGGCGATACTGATTCATCTTTGATACCATTTCGTGATTATCTTCAACAGAGTGTATGAAGACATTCTTCCAGTGTCGTTACTGCGTCCTCTTTGTCGGCAGAAGGCAGTCAGTGAATCTCATTAGGAAGGGTGAATGTCCTCTGGGAGCTGGGTTGTTTTCTCTAAAGTAAGGTTGCAGCCCACTTTGTGCATTTACCGGCAGAACCGGTACCTCTACTAGGCCAGGGTGAAAGGCGCCGAGCCACCACTGGCGTCCCTAGAGAATAACGGAGCACAACATTTTTGCTTATTCTGTTTCGACATCAAAGGATGAGACACCGAGATGCCGCCTGACCAGTATGAGGAGGTCCATCGCTTTCACTGCAAACTTTGGTGTATCTAGTAGAACTGAGTCGTTCCACCACTGAGGTTGGTGCATAGAAGCCAACCAATCGACAGGACACTGCCCATCACAGTACCAACCTCTTACTTGACAAGGTGCATTTTGTATGCGAAGAGTTGGAAGTTTCCGCAGAGTTCCGCCATTCTCTCATAGAATAAGCCGTATTCTCGTCCATCACATTGGCAGTAGCATTGAGTTGTTCCCTCCGTATAGAGGTACATGAAATACAGGCTGGGGAAAGAAAAGGGAAGGAATGGATGGGAATTCGTGACTTCCAGACACACGGTAATAGTGGTAATGCAGAGGCGAAAGTTGAAAATTTGTGCCAGAGTGGAATTTGAACCCGGATTTGCATCTTCTCATGAGTGGTTGCATCAACTGCTAGTTTTTTTTGCTTAGTTTTTTTTCTTTTTTTTGGTTCACAAAATTGCTGATCCATGTTCTCGGCCACTTTTCTTTCATATACACTACTGGCGATTAAAATTGCTACACCACGAAGATGACGTGCTACAGACGCGAAATGTAACCGACAGGAAGAAGATGCTGTGATATGCAAATGATTAGCTTTTCAGAGCATTCACACAATGTTGGCGCCGGTAGCGACACCTACAACGTGCTGACATGAGGAAAGTCTCCAACGGATTTCTCATATACAAACAGCAGTTGACCGGGGTTGCCTGGTGAAACGTTGTTGTGATGCCTCGTGTAAGGAGCAGAAATGCGTACCATCACGATTCCGACTTTGATAAAGGTCCGATTGTAGCCTATCGCGATTGAGGTTTATCGTATCGCGACATTGCTGCTCGTGTTGGTCGAGATCCATTGACTGTTAGCAGAATATGGAATCAGTGGGTTCAGGAGGGTAATACGGAACGCTGTGCTGGATCCCAACGGCCTCGTATCACTAACAGTCGACATGACAGGCATCTTATCCGCATGATTGTAACGGATCCTGCAGCCATGTCTCGATCCCTGAGTCAACAGATGGGGACGTTTGCAAGACAACCATCTGCACGAACAGTTCGACGACGTTTGCAGCAGCATGGACTATCAGCTCGGATACCATGGCTGCGGTTACCCTTGACGCTGCATCACAGACAGGAGCGCCTGCGATGTTGTACTCAACGGCGAATCTGGCTGCACGAATGGTAAAACGTCATTTTTTTGGATGAATCGAGGTTCTGTTTGCAGCATCATGATGGCCGCATCCGTGTTTGGCGACGTCGCGGTGAACGCACATTGGAAGCGTGTATTCGTCATCGCCATACTGGCGTATCACCAGGCGTGATGGTATGGGGTGCCATTGGTTACACATCTCGGTCACCTCTTGTTCGCATTGACGGCACGTTTAACAGTGGACGTTACATTTCAGATGTGTTACGACCCGTGGCTCTACCCTTCATTCGGTCCCTGTGAAATCCTACATTTCAGCAGGAAAATACACGACCGCATGTTGCAGGTCCTGTACGGGCCTTTCTGGATACATAAAATGTTCGACTGCTGCCCTGGCCAGCACATTTTCCTGATCTCTCACCAATTGAAAACGTCTGGTCAATGGTGGCAGAGCAACTGGCTCGTCACAATACGCGTCACTACTCTTGACGAACTGTGGTATCGTGTTGAAGCTGCATGGGCATCTGTACCTGTACACGCAATCCAAGCTCTGTTTGACTCAGTGCCCAGGCGTATCAAGGCCGTTATTACGGCCAGAGGTGGTTGTTCTGGGTACTGATTTCCCGGGATCTATGCAGCCAAATTGTGTGAAAATGTAATCACATGTTAGTTCTAGTATAATATGCTTGTCCAATGAATACCCGTTTATCATCTGCATTTCTTCTTGGTGTAGCAATTTTAATGGCCAGTAGTGTAGTTTTTTTGTGGAAAAAAGGGGTGATTGCAAAAATAAATACTTCATTTCTTCTACCTCTTGATGAGAAAACGAAACAGTAAATTAAAAACAAATGCATCGCCCGGGAATCGAACCCAGGCCCCCTACCAAGATATTTTTTATTTTGTTTTTTACATATTTATTTATTTATTTATTTATTGTTTGAGGAGCATAGTCAGTGGCAGGCTGGAGGAGGCAAGGCAGGCAGGGGTCGAATTCCGAGGCCTGGCCACGATGTCTCCCTCGTCCTAACACTAAAGTGCACCATCAAGTTTTTTGTTTTTAATATAATAAGCAACAAAAAACAAAGGAGCCATACGCCAAAAATTATGACGATAATGTGAACAAAAAAGGGCCATCTTGCCCGCTGGGATCTCCTTTGAAGCAGTCGGCAAGTAAGAGGCGGTAGTCATTACAATGGGCATCACTAGTTATCAACCGCTGGAGTGTCCGAGGCCGCTGCACACAGACAGGGACTGTTTCTGTTACTGTAGAGGAATCGTGGAAATATCACGTCTGCAAGTCAACTTCCTCTCGCAGCCGGCACACTTCAGCTGGGCCATGGGTCCATGAATGACGACCCCAAAAAGTTAGCAAAAAGGTTCTGGTATTGAGTTCTGTTTGTTAGGATCAGGAATTCGTCAATCATGCACTGCCACAAATCGAGGACTTCCTTCTCGCCGTCGCAGTAGATGTAGATTATCGGTATTCCTTGAACCCAACTGAGCGAATTCATCCGGGTCATCGGGAAATAGACTGCGTCGGGATGAAAGAGGTCCAGGGACACAGTCGAAATATAGAGGCGGCGTAGCAGGAAAGCCAGTATCTGACGGATCAGTTTTCAGTACTCGCGGGCGGGGCCACAGTTCAGTCTGTGTTCGTCCGTATCTACCGTCGCGCAATGGGGGCACATGGGGTCGTTAGTTAGGTAAATGGCATGTAGTCTTCGTCGGGTCGGAAATTTCTCGTTAGTGACCACATACCACGTCGACTGCACGAAAGTGGACAGGAAGGGCGCGTAGATGGTTCGCCAAACCCGCGTCCAGTCGACCGTGGGGTGGCGTGGTACAATGTTGTTAGCCGGATTCCAGCGTTAGAGAACACTATAATAAATCTTTGCTGTCGGATTCCGTGTTCCCAGTACAGCCTCCAACATATAGCTGTGGTCCACGAAAAACGTCCTAATTCGTGATAGCGAGGGCGATAAATGTCCAGCGGGTACCTCTGCTATCAGGATGCCAGGAAGACAGTCTGTTGGTGAAGTCCAGAGTCGCCGCATTAAGCGAAGGCTTCCTTTGTGGAAGGGTAAAGTAAGAGTAACAAAACGGATCTTAAAAACTGCACCAGCATTTACCACGTGTCCGAACACTGCCTGTATCCTGGAAGCCACCGTGTCTGTCATCGGTAATGCATGGGCGTAATGGTATATTACGTACACTGATGTACTAAGTGCATTGCAAAATGTCCAACGATCTAAATTTTTTGAGGCGTGCCTCTATGTGGAGTCGTCGTTAGACCTTACAATACGTAAAGGCTGCTGTACATTGTATCTGTCGATGGAGCGATATCCCTAAACATTTGAGCATTGAGACTTTTGTCAGGGGTACATCTAGTTCTGCAGGCATGCCTCGTCCCACCTCCATGTAGCTTGATTTCCAGAGGTTGATCACACGGCCTGTGACCGCCCAATACTGTTGGAGCCAGGAAAGCGCCATTCGTATTTCGTCATCAGTCCGTGCTAAGAACATGACATCATCGGTGTATGCGCCACATCGAAAGATCACAGAGCGGAGGCTAAGACCTTCCGAGCGTCTCTGCAGTCCTTGAAGAGCTGGCTCGAGGGCAATGGCGAATAACATGGCAGAAAGAGGACAACCCTGGCTGACAGACCTGTTGATACAGACGGGGGCAGACAAATAGCCGTTTACCATAATTCTCGTTACCACCCCATGGATCAAACAAAGCAAAACAGATGTCGTCATGTGTGGTACACCAATGTGTTCCATAACTGCACACAGAAAACCGTGTTTGACGAAATCAAAAGCGTGGTCTAAATCCAGTGTAACAAGAGCATCGGGGAGACGGCATGTTTGTATCAGTGCCACCACATCTCTATGCGTGCTCAAAGTCGTAAACACATTAGTGTTGCATCCAAGGCAGGTTTGATTGCTTTGACCATCCAGACATGGTCCCCGACCAACTGGGACATGTCCAACTGAACAGACACCATGTTCAGATGGCCAATGCAGTTAGGGCAATCACTTATGAGAAGCAGTAAATCCGGGTTTGAGTCTTGATCCAGCGCAAATTTTCAACTTTCGCCATTGCATTAAGACAATGTTCTGTGCGGCTGGAAGTCACGAATTGACACCAATCCCTTCCCTTTCTTTCCCCATTCTCTATTTCATATACATGTATGCACCAGCCGCGTCATCATGAGTGGGGTCTGTTTCATTGGACATGTCCAACAGAACAGATACCAATAAAATATTATATAGCCTCCATAGAGAGTTTTTTCTGTATTTCTTTTCTTTCTAGTGGACACGAAACATATATCTCCCTCCACAGCTCCCTACCCTTTAAAAAAAAAAAAAAAAAAAAGTAAGGAGTTGTGGAGGGGGATACATGTTTCGTGTCCATTCGATCACATCTCCTCCCCCCATCTCCCACCCCACATGAGGGTCACTCGTCTCCCTACCACTATCTCGTGCCAATGGACGCACAGTTTGCTGATTTTGGGGTAAATGTAAGCGTCGCAATTGCTGTAGTGCAGTCCATATTCTCACAGCTCGTTACTTGCTGAGACTGCCGCACAACTTATGTTGCTTAGTTTGGTTACAATTTGTGCCATATTGTTACACTGTTAACTTTGATTTCTTGAGCTGTCATTATGGTCACATCCACGTTTGGCGACATCACGGTGAACGCACATTGGAAGCGTATATTCGTCATCACCATACTGGCGTATCACCCAGCATGATGGTATGGGGGGCCATTGGTTACACGTCTCTGTCACCTCTTGTTCACATTGACGGCACTTTGAACAGTGGACGTTACATTTCAGATGTGTTACGACCCGTGGCTCTACCCTTCATTCGATCTCTGCGAAACCCTACATTTCAGCAGGATAATGCACAACCGCATGTTGCAGCTCCTGTACGGGCCTTTCTGGCTACAGAAAATGTTCGACTGCTGCCCTGGCCAGCACATTCTTCAGATCTCTCACCAATTGAAAACGTCTGGTCAATGGTGGCCGAGCAACTGGCTCATCACAATACACCAGTCACTACTGTTGATGAACTGTGGTATCGTGTTGAAGCTGCATGGGCAGCTGTACCTGTACACGCCATCCAAGCTCTGTTTGACTCAATGCCCAGGCGTATCAAGGCCGTTATTACGGCCAGAGGTGGTTGTTCTGGGTACTGATTTCTCAGGATCTAAGCACCCAAATTGCGTGAAAATGTAATCACATGTCAGTTATAGTGTAATATATTTGTCCAATGAATACCCATTTATCATCTGCATTTCTTCTTGTTGTAGCAATTTTAATGGCCAGTAGTGTACATGACATGTAAAACCTCAACCGATTTTGAGATCAGAATAAAAAATTCGGAGGCATTACATTCCAGCACACCCTCGTATTATACATGCAAAGGAAAATTTTGTGTGTGATCTCTCTTTTCCTGCCAACAATATTTGAAACAGATTGAAAATATCATTGAATCAGAAATTATAAAAGAATATAGGTGTTAAATGACAATGCTTGCTTCTATTAACTGTAGTTGTTCTCTCAGTTATATTGTATTTATGGTGTGGTCATTACTTTTACGATGTTGGCAAACATTCCTATATATTTCGCATTTGTCATAAATTTCCAGTGATCATTCTCAATGTGGGACAAATAGTCTATAAGGGTTCGGGCAGTAAGGGCCACAATCACCATGTGAACCACAACATTGAATTTAAGGACTATGGGACTGCATACTGTACTGATGCTATTTAAGAATATTGGGGACTGTCAGGTCTGTTATTGGGAGGAGGCAGAAGCACTATTCTGTCGTGCATACTTATTTTGATGAATACTGCTGGCAGAAGAGTGTTCCTCAGGTTACGTATTTTACGGGGCTTGTGGGGAAAATATATAGACCCTGTTTTGTAAGGTTAATTTGAGTCATTGACAATCTGTCTTTTTTGAGCAGGAAAGGGGATGACTTTGGTTTGGGTTTGTTCCATGTATGCCCTTGTTCATTTTTTTTAGAAAATTTAGTTTTGTGTTTTTATTATTTTGGTTTTTTAATTGGTTGTTAAATTGCATTATTTTACTATGTTCAACCACTTTTTTTTGTCCATCGGTGTTATTTCTGTTCATGAGCATCGATACTTCTTTCATGAAAAATTTTATGTTTGGGAAGTTTGATTCTTTGTATTTTTAAAGTTGTTTCTGTTGTGTAAACTTTTGGCCTTCTGCATTGGTATCAGTCTTTTAAATTGAGCGATACAGGTCAATTGATGTTATTGATACCACCTTTCGTTTGTTTTCATTATTTTTTAGCTACGTCTATTGCTATCACCTTTTGGCATTTTGTACTGCCATCTGATTTTGGATTTTTGTATCAGTATTTGTCTTTTGTGTTGAGTTGCAGTTGGTTTCTGCTAATTTTCTGGTTTTAACTTATTTTCTGGTTTTAACTTAAAGCTGTATCATGTTTATCTGGTTGTTCCATTTTGTCAATTTTTCTACTATCATTATTTTGCAGTTGTTATTTTAGAATTTACTTTATCCTCACCAAAACCTCAATCTCCCATGGTTGTTCTGTTAGATTCAATACTTATTATTAAAAATTTCTAACAGGCTGCATTTGATTGTTTACATTTTCACGCCATTTTGAAATCGTGTTTGTGTAGCATCGAAGGGCATCACAAGCCCTATGGCATGCCTCACAGTACATGACCCAACATCTCTTAAGCCGTATCTATACATGCAACAAAAGTGTTGCCACAGCTCATTGTATACTGCAGTTACATTGCAGTTGCATGTGTGAATTCCCAGTTTTCAGTTGTGCAACTTAAGAGATGCAACTTTTGTCACACCACAAAAAGTTCATGTTGGTTGTGCTTTGTTACACCACTTCCCTTTCACCACTGCTCCCTGGTAGCTGTATTCTGAACACGGTTATCATAGAGTAATTGCTGCTGTGCTCTATTCAATTTCAGTGTATTTTCATTTTATTACAAAAATGTCGAAACAGTAGTCGGCAGGTACACTTCTGCAGGTTCTACAACTACAAGAATAAAAACTTGTGTTTTGCAAACCAATGATGTAGGCCTATCCCATAATCTTGAAAGATTTTGGGATGACAAATAAATAAATTTAATGAGTTACCAAAGAAAGCGAGTCATACAAACTTTGTGATTTGTGAGACCAAACACTGTATTAATTGTGGATTATACATGGGAAATAGCCTAGAAGTGTGGTGTGGCAGCTCTAATGCCATAAGCTGCACTATAACATTAACACTCACCCAGATGTTTTCAGTTGATGCCGTGATAAAAGTTGTGCAACTATGTAGAATTTGTGGTGTATTGTACGAACATAGCTCACTCTACCACTACAGAAAACCACAAGCAGTGGTGTCACGTTAGTTGCATGTGTGAACCTGGCACTATGTGTAGCAGTGACCGCCTCTGGAAGGGAGCATGTGACTATTTGACAAGATTAGTGGAGTCAAGCTTTTACGATGTATGTCAGGCAATGCAATTAGTGTGGCGTCAGAAGTTCTTTGCAGGGACTCTTATTTCCCATAATGGCTTGATATGATGTCATTTGTCAAAGCTAACAGGTAGTATTGATCGGTTTTATTTATCCATTGTTCTCCATAGTTCTTGACATTTAGGTACATTTCAGTCATATATTTCCAATCATTGTAATTAGCCACACAAGAGGGCCTTTCAAAATTCAACAGTGGTTGCCCACTCAAAGCTACCGGCACATTAGAAACATTCAGTTAGTTGAGCAAATAAACCTTGAATATTTCTCAACAGAAATATGATACCAACTCACCAAACACACGTAAAATACAGTGTCTCAAAGAAAAAACAAACGACGATCATTCATGCCATGTAGATACTATCGATCTTGATTTATCAGTTTCTGAAAGATGGTTGGTACACTTATCAGACTTTCGCCACTAGCCACCCCTGTGATAAAAGTTTAATATATTTTCTTATTCACTTTTTAAATGATGGCATTCATGTTTTATGTGCTGAAGTCGCTTGCAGAAATTACAAGAAAAAATAATCCGAGTAGGAAAGTTGCCACTCACCATATAGCAGAGGTTCTGACTCACAAGAGGCACAACAAAAACATTTTCACACTTAAAACTTTCGGCCAATGGCCTTTAACAACAATACACACACACACACACACACACACACACACACACACACACACACACACGACTGTAGTCTCAGGCAACTGAAACCACACTGCAGATAGACAGAGAGAGAGAGAGAGAGAGAGAGAGAGAGAGAGAGTGTGTGTGTGTGTGTGTGTGTGTTGACAAAGACCATTGGCCAAAAGCTTTAAGTGTGAAAATCTTTTTGTTGTGCCTATTGGTTAGTGAAAACTTTCCTTCTCATAATATTGTTACATTCCATCCTGGATTTTCCATTGTTTGATAAAAAAAATCAGTATTTAATAGTCTATCTGTTACATCACTACCCTGCTACATGCCAGTAACCAGTTAACTGAGTACAAGTAAGCTCAAGTATTATCAAGTTCAATACATTTTGAAGACAAAGCTATTTGACAGTAACACAAATTTGCATTTTCAAGATAGATAAAATTGTTAAGACATTAAAGGAACTCAGTACATTTGCAAGTATCACACATTCCATGGTAAAAGACTTTCCAAGGTATAAGAAAGTGCACGACGAAAATCAGGTTATATAAATAGTTCTAAAAATATATAACATTTTACTCACCATAAAATCCTGTAGATAGCTGAAGAATTAACAATTTATTCCAAATAGCTTTAATCTATTAAATGTGTGAAACATGACATGAAACATGAAATATTCGCAAATGCCGTGAAAAACAAAACCTCGTATCTAACAACAACAAAATATATTGAAACTGCCTATGGCTCTCTCTACTGTGCATTCCTTCACATGAGATTATAAAATCAGTCACTGGACTGAAGTATCAACTAAGAAATATCATGTGCTCCTAGATACACTACCCTCTGGATAAAACACACTCTCCTGCTTTATGGGTGTGGAAAATTCAGTAATCTCTTATGGGCCCATAACTTATCATGTATTGACTCCAATCAGTCGTTTAAAAAAATTACAAAGTTGATTTAGAAATGAATGACATTGATGTATATCCCCACCATGTTCCTGGGAACACAATAAACAGCATCTGAGTAGTTTAAGTAAAGAAACAGTGATCCTTTTTTTCCCCAAATAAGCCATTTTCTCTTAATATGCTTATGCTAAAGTAACTATAAGTGATTCTTACAATAGTCACTGTGATATGAGTATCACTAGTTGCAATTTATTTTTAGTTAGTGTATTGTTAATACAATGTAGATATTATGTATTGTGCTTTGCTTGACTTCTTTTATTGTGCACCTTGAATCATTTCACATCCCTGAAGATTCTCCTTATTTGATGGAATCTAGAGAACAGAATGAATGAATAGTTACATTTATTTCTACTCGAAATTAATTGTCCAGTTAACCTTTATTTATTTATTTATTTAGTCCTTCAAATCCTGCATGTATAGAATATATACAAGGATACCGGATATGGTTAGTTATTTACAAGATAAAACCTCTTATCTAATACATTCTGAAGTAGACCATACCATGCGTGGTGTGGCCATATGAGAGGCAACACATCGGTCATAGCCATGTGTGACTGACCCTTCTTGTTGTGTGAATCCTGAAACTCTGCACTTGCATATTTCACAGAAAGCTTCATCCAAAGTTTGTTGCTTCTCTCAGAGAATGAAACAATCTTCACATTAGTGCAACAGTGTTCTCAGTTATGTGATTGTTATCATTCTTAGCTAAGTGGTTGTTATTGTAGTCCAATCTGTACCTGCCTCTCCTCACCCCCCCCCCCCTTCCCCAACGACACCACCAAAAAGAAAAAATATGCTACATTAAGTTCTTTGTCAAAATATCTCCCCAGGAAGCTCAACTCACAGGTGATATCTCTGGGTCTTGCGCTGGGATTAAAGATAGAAATTACGTGGTATTCATTACTCAGGAATTTTTGTACTAATTTTGGCATTCCCCTCCTATGACTAATAATACCTAGGAGAAGGACATTCCTTGTCTTTTTGTTTCATGTTTACTATTACCCCTGAAATGCACTGTATACCCTGTTGTCTGATTGTGGATACTTTCTTCCACAGTTTCTAGAGCACCAAAACTGTTCGAGACATCTAGACTAAAGCTAGCAGACTTGCAACATCTCATAAACTTCATGAGTGATTTGGCAGTTCTGGTCATGAAGTTCTATCTTCTAACCCACTCCTAACTGTATTACTACCAACCACAGCTCTCACTTGCTCCAATTCTACCTTTGCTTCTCCAGGAGCAGCTATGAGATTCAAAGTCAAGTGTTCATCCTTCATGATTTTGGAGCTATAAGTATAACTACTACACTGCAAAAAGGCCAGCCACATTGCCTTCCAAGCATGTTTCATGTTGCTTCACAAAATTCTATTTGGAAAAAGTGTATCCATTGTTCACACTTGTTTATTCTCTCAGTATTTATTCTTTGTTTTTAGATAGTTTTCAAGTTCCTCTCTGTTGTTGCTGCTGCTACTACTACTGTCTTCGTTAACAACTGTTTCCAGTCTAGTCTCATGAAACTTTGTGATGAAATTTTATGTGTAATTGCTTTAGTGTTTCACATCTCTCTCTCTAGTGAACTTGTGCATTTTGTTGTCAAGTATTGTTCTTCTCTTTCATTTTGATAACTCTCCGTTCTTGCATGCTTTGTGTTTAGTAATGTGTACAACACCACAGTAACAAAAACAATTCAAGTTTCTGTGGTGGAATATGTCCAATATTCTTCTATGAGTTGTACTGTCCCTGTGACAAGAATAAGTGTTTATTTGCCAATTGAGTGATGTTGGTGAACCTCTTCTCCAGTATTCTAAGCATCTCCTGCTAGTTAGTAATTTGGAAATTCAACTTTTTAGTTAATCTGAATGGGCTTTTCTGCACTGTGTGATCATGTCCACATTACAATAGTGAATGTGTGCTGTTTCAGATGATAGAGTTTCTTGGGCAAAAGCTAGATGAAAAAGAACGCGAACTGGAGGAGGTGCGGAATCAGCTTCGAGAAGAACAACAAGTGACTGCCACTCTAGAAGCAGAGCTATGTGACTATGATGACTACTTCATTGATGGTACAGTGACAAGTTACAGGATGGCACTGTCATTTGCTGGAACAAGGTTTGCATGCGACAATATGGTGACACACATTACTTAAATTGCTTACTTGCCAACATTCAAATGTTAATCAAACAATGGAAATTCCAGGTAGGAATATCAACAATCTAGGAAAAGATAGACTGCTACTTACCAAAGAAGACACGTCAAGTTGCAGACAGGCACGACTAAAAGACACTCACATAACACACACACACACACACACACACACACACACACACACGAACACCAACGCCAGCATCTCGGGCCGGAATGCAACAACATGTGGGATGCAAGCAGAAATCTGAAGAGGGTGGGGAAGGGGAAGGGACAGCAGTGTACAGGTAGGGAGAGAGACGGAAGTGTTAAGATGCTAAAGTGTCTTACACGTTCATGATGGGAAAGAATTGTAAAAGTGAATCACTGAAGTCTTCCATAGGCATAATAATAATTTTATGTGATCCTGTGAGAATGTACTGTAAATGAATCAGGTCAATTTTGCATGTTATCTTACAGTTTTGTTTCACAGTGTTACAAAAATAATCTTGAGATGGTACTTTTTGCTCTTAAACATAATTTGTTGTCAGTATCTCATAACCTACAACATATTTTGAATACAGTATTGTTGTTGTCTTCAGTCAGAATACTATACTCATGCAGCTGTCCATGCTGCTGTATCTTGTGCAATCATCTTCATTTCCTCCCAGCTATTGCAACAACATCCACTTGAACGCATCTGTCATAGTAAAGCACAAAAATTGTAGAGGGAGACTATGGTTGTACTTTAGTCTCCCTCTACAATTTTCACACCTGACGCTTCCCTACATTAATGGATTAACTCTTCCTTGATGTTCCAGAATGTGGGCTACCAACCTAGCACTTCTTTTATTTAAGGTGTGCCAAAAATTCTTTTCTCTTCAGGTTCATTGAGTACATCATCATTAACTGAGCTACTAATCGAATCTTTAGCATTCTTCTGTAGCAGCTTGATTCAGAAGTTTGTTTGTCTTTTGTCTATACTGCCTATCATCCATGTATGCCTTTTCATGCCTCACTTCCTAATGTGATTTCCTGATCATGATGAACCATGGACCTTGCCGTTGGTGGGGAGGCTTGCGTGCCTCAGCGATACAGATAGCCGTACCATAGGTGCAACCACAATGGAGGGGTATCTGTTGAGAGGCCAGACAAACGTGTGGTTCCTGAAGAGGGGCAGCAGCCTTTTCAGTACTTGCAAGGGTAACAGTCTGGATGATTGACTGATCTGGCCTTGTAACAATAACCAAAACGGTCTTGCTGTGCTGGTACTGCAAACGGCTGAAAGCAAGGGGAAACTACAGCCGTAATTTTTCCTGCGGGCATGCAGCTCTACTGTATGGTTAAATGATGATGGCGTCCTCTTGGGTAAAATATTCCAGAGGTAAAATAGTCCCCCATTTGGATCTCCGGGCGGGGACTACTCAAGAGGATGTCGTTATCAGGAGAAAGAAAACTGGCGTTCTACGGATCGGAGCGTGGAATGTCAGATCCCGTAATCGGGCAGGTAGGTTAGAAATTTAAAAAGGGAATATAGTGGGAATTAGTGAAGTTCCGTGGCAGGAGGAACAAGACTTCTGGTCAGGTGACTACAGGGTTATAAACACAAAATCAAATAGGGGTAAAGCAGGAGTAGGTTTAATAATGAATAGGAAAATAGGTATGCAGGTAAGGTACTACAAACAGCATAGTGAACACATTATTGTGGCCAAGATAGATACGAAGCCCACACCTACTACAGTAGTACAAGTTTATATGCCAACTAGCTCTGCAGATGACGAAGAAATTGAAGAAATGTATGATGAAATAAAAGAAATTATTCAGACAGTGAAGGGAGACGAAAATTTAATAGTCATGGGTGACTGGAATTCGAGTGTAGGAAAAGGCAGAGAAGGAAACGTAGTAGGTGAATATGGATTGGGGCTAAGAAATGAAAGAGGAAGCCGCCTGGTAGAATTTTGCACAGAGCACAACATAATCATAGCTAATACTTGGTTTAAGAATCATGAAAGAAGGTTGTATACATGGAAGAACCCTGGAGATACTAAAAGGTATCAGATAGATTATATAATGGTAAGACAGAGATTTAGGAACCAGGTTTTAAATTGTAAGACATTTCCAGGGGCAGATGTGGACTCTGACCACAATCTATTGGTTATGACCTGTAGATTAAAACTGAAGAAACTGCAAAAAGGTGGGAATTTAAGGAGATGGGACCTGGATAAACTGAAAGAACCAGAGGTTGTACAGAGTTTCAGGGAGAGCATAAGGGAACAATTGACAGGAATGGGGGAAAGAAATACAGTAGAAGAAGAATGGGTAGCTTGGAGGGATGAAGTAGTGAAGGCAGCAGAGGATATAGTAGGTAAAAAGATGAGGGCTAGTAGAAATCCTTGGGTAACAGAAGAAATATTGAATTTAATTGATGAAAGGAGAAAATATAAAAATGCAGTAAATGAAGCAGGCAAAAAGGAATACAAACGTCTCAAAAACGAGATCGACAGGAAGTGCAAAATTGCTAAGCAGGCATGGCTAGAGGACAAATGTAAGGATGTAGAGACTTATCTCACTAGGGGTAAGATAGATACCGCCTGCAGGAAAATTAAAGAGACCTTTGGAGAAAAGAGAACGACTTGTATGAATATCAAGAGCTCAGATGGAAACCCAGTTCTAAGCAAAGAGGGGAAAGCAGAAAGGTGGAAGGAGTATATAGAGGGTCTATACAAGGGCGATGTACTTGAGGACAATATTATGGAAATGGAAGAGGATGTAGATGAAGATGAAATGGGAGATACGATACTGCGTAAAGAGTTTGACAGAGCACTGAAAGACCTGAGTCGAAACAAGGCCCCCGGAGTAGACAATATTCCATTCGAACTACTGACGGCCCTGGGAGAGCCAGTCCTGACAAAACTCTACCATCTGGTGAGCAAGATGTATGAAACAGGCAAAATACCCTCAGACTTCAAGAAGAATATAATAATTCCAATCCCAAAGAAAGCAGATGTTGACAGATGTGAAAATTACCGAGCTATCAGTTTAATAAGTCACAGCTGCAAAATACTAACACGAATTCTTTACAGACAAATGGAAAAGCTAGTAGAAGCCAACCTCGGGGAAGATCAGTTTGCATTCCGTAGAAACACTGGAACACGTGAGGCAATACTGACCTTACGACTTATCTTAGAAGAAAGATTAAGGAAAGGCAAACCTATGTTTCTAGCATTTGTAGACTTAGAGAAAGCTTTTGACAATCTTGACTGGAATACTCTCTTTCAAATTCTAAAGGTGGCAGGGGTAAAATACAGGGAGCGAAAGGCTATTTACAATTTGTACAGAAACCAGATGGCAGTTATAAGAGTCGAGGGACATGAAAGGGAAGCAGTGGTTGGGAAGGGAGTAAGACAGGGTTGTAGCCTCTCCCCGATGTTGTTCAATCTGTATATTGAGCAAGCAGTAAAGTAAACAAAAGAAAAATTTGGAGTAGGTATTAAAATCCATGGAGAAGAAATAAAAACTTTGAGGTTCGCCGATGACATTGTAATTCTGTCAGAGACAGCAAAGGACTTGGAAGAACAGTTGAATGGAATGGACAGAGTCTTGAAAGGAGGATATAAGATGAACATCAACAAAAGCAAAACGAGGATAATGGAATGTAGTCGAATTAAGTCGGGTGATGCTGAGGGAATTAGATTAGGAAATGAGACACTTAAAGTAGTAAAAGAGTTTGGCTATTTGGGGAGCAAAATAACTGATGATGGTCGAAGTAGAGAGGATATAAAATGTAGACTGGCAATGGCAAGGAAAGCGTTTCTGAAGAAGAGAAATTTGTTAACATCGAGTATAGATTTAAGTGTCAGGAAGTCATTTCTGAAAGTATTTGTATGGAGTGTAGCCATGTATGGAAGTGAAACATGGACGATAAATAGTTTGGACAAGAAGACAATAGAAGCTTTCGAAATGTGGTGCTACAGAAGAATGCTGAAGATTAGATGGGTAGATCACATAACTAATGAGGAAGTATTGAATAGGATTGGGGAGAAGAGAAGTTTGTGGCACAACTTGACCAGAAGAAGGGATTGGTTAGTAGGACATGTTCTGAGACATCAAGGGATCACCAATTTAGTATTGGAGGGCAGCGTGGAGGGTAAAAATTGTAGAGGGAGACCAAGAGATGAATACACTAAGCAGATTCAGAAGGATGTAGGTTGCAGCAGGTACTGGGAGATGAAGAAGCTTGCACAGGATAGAGTAGCATGGAGAGCTGCATCAAACCAGTCTCAGGACTGAAGAGCACAACAACAACAACAACACTCCATTTTACCCTAGATCTGTTTTTGTTGCTTTTAAACTTTTAACTGCTTTTCTAGATACTATCCCTTTCTGTTGAAAAGATCTGTCAAATCCTATGTTGCCTTTAACAGGATTACAAGCCATCAACAAATGTCAAACGCAATTTTTCGTCAACTGGACTTTAAAATTCCATTCCCAAATTTGACCTTGGTTTTCTTTATGTACTTAATGTACAGATCTGATAACAATCAGGAAAGGCTGCATCTCTCTCTCACTCCCTTCTTAACTGCTGTCTCCCTTCACATTCTTTGACTGTTACAACTACATTCTGATTTCTGTTGAAGTTGTAGATAGACCTTTTGTGCACCCTATTTTTTATTCCTGATAATGTCAGAATTTCAATTAATGTATTCCACTCAGCACTGTCAGAAGCTTTTCCAGCAACTGAATATGTTAGAAACTGATCATCAACATCTATCAGTTATTACATTATTCTGTAAATGATTCAAATTAGTATTTTGCAGCCATTAGATTAGATTAGATTAGATTAGATTAATACTAGTTCCATGGATCATGAATATGATATTTCGTAATGATGTGGAACGAGTCGAATTTTCCAATACATGACATAATTAGGTTAATTTAACAACATACTTAAGTTAATATAACAACTTTATTTTTTTGTGTTTTTGTTTTTATTTATTTTTTATTTTATTTTATTTATTTATTTTTTTATTTTTTTTCTTAATTTATATCTAAAAATTCCTCTATGGAGTAGAAGGAGTTGTCATTCAGAAATTCTTTTAATTTCTTCTTAAATACTTGTTGGTTATCTGTCAGACTTTTGATACTATTTGGTAAGTGACCAAAGACTTTAGTGCCAGTATAATTCACCCCTTTCTGTGCCAAAGTTAGATTTAATCTTGAATAGTGAAGATCGTCCTTTCTCCTAGTATTGTAGTTATGCACACTGCTATTACTTTTGAATTGGGTTTGGTTGTTAATAACAAATTTCATAAGAGAGTATATATACTGAGAAGCTACTGTGAATATCCCTAGATCCTTAAATAAATGTCTGCAGGATGATCTTGGGTGGACTCCAGCTATTATTCTGACTACACGCTTTTGTGTAATAAATACCTTATTCCTCAGTGATGAATTACCCCAAAATATGATGCCATATGAAAGCAATGAGTGAAAATAGGCGTAGTAAGCTAATTTACTAAGATGTTTATCACCAAAATTTGCAATGACCCTTATTGCATAAGTAGCTGAACTCAAACGTTTCAGCAGATCATCAATGTGTTTCTTCCAATTTAATCTCTCATCAATGCACATACCTAAAAATTTGGAATATTCTACCTTAGCTATATGCTTCTGATTAAGGTCTATATTTATTAATGGCGTCATACCATTCACTGTACGGAACTGTATGTACTGTGTCTTATCAAAATTCAGTGAGAGTCCATTTACAAGGAACCACTTAGTAATTTTCTGAAAGACAGTATTGACAATTTCATCAGTTAATTCTTGTTTCTCAGGTGTGATCACTATACTTGTATCATCAGCGAAGAGAACTAACTTTGCCTCTTCATGAATATAGAATGGCAAGTCATTAATATACAATAAGAACAACAAAGGACCCAAGACTGACCCTTGTGGAACCCCATTCTTGATAGTTCCCCAGTTTGAGGAATGTGCTGATCTTTGCATGTTACGAGAACTACTTATTTCAACTTTCTGCACTCTTCCAGTTAGGTACGAATTAAACCATTTGTGCACTGTCCCACTCATGCCACAATACTTGAGCTTGTCTAGCAGAATTTCATGATTTACACAATCAAAAGCCTTTGAGAGATCACAAAAAATCCCAATGGGTGGTGTTCGGTTATTCAGATCATTCAAAATTTGACTGGTGAAAGCATATATGGCATTTTCTGTTGAAAAACCTTTCTGGAAACCAAACTGACATTTTGTTAGTACTTCATTTTTACAGATATGTGAAGCTACTCTTGAATACATTACTTTCTCAAAAATTTTGGATAGAGCTGTTAGAAGGGAGATTGGATGGTAATTGTTGACATCAGATCTATCCCCCTTTTTATGCAAAGGTATAACAATAGCATATTTCAGTCTATCAGGGAAAATGCCCTGTTCCAGAGAGCTATTACACAGGTGGCTGAGACTCTTACTTATCTGTTGAGAACAAGCTTTTAGTATTTTGCTGGAAATGCCATCAATTCCATGTGAGTTTTTGCTTTTAAACAAGTTTATTATTTTCCTAATTTCAGAGGGAGAAGTGGGTGAGATTTCAATTGTATCAAATTGCATAGGTATGGCCTCTTCCATTAACAGCCTAGCATCTTCTAATGAACACCTGGATCCTACTATATCCACAACATTTAGAAAATGATTATTAAAAATATTTTCAACTTCTGACTTTTTGTTCGTAAAGTTTTCATTCAATTTGATGGTAATACTGTCTTCCTGTGCTCTTGGTTGACCTGTTTCTCTTTTAATAATATTCCAAATTGTTTTAATTTTACTATCAGAGTTGCTGATTTCAGACATGATACACATACTCCTGGATTTTTTAATAACTTTTCTTAATATAACACAGTAGTTTTTATAATGTTTGATAGTTTCTGGGTCACTACTCTTTCTTGCTGTCAGATACATTTCCCTTTTCCGGTTACAAGATATTTTTATACCCTTAGTAAGCCATGGTTTGTTACAAGGTTTCTTACGAGTATATTTAACTATTTTCTTGGGGAAGCAGTTTTCAAATGCATTTACAAAAATGTCATGAAATAAATTATATTTTAAATTGGCATCAGGTTCACGGTACACCTCATCCCAGTCTAACTGCTGTAGGCTTTCCCTGAAATTTGCAATTGTTAAATCGTTGACTGAACGTACTACTTTGGAGGACTGTTTAGTATTGCTGAATGGAGCTATGTCATATATTGTAACTAGCTGTGCACCATGATCAGAAAGACCATTCTCAACAGGCTGAGCATTTATCTGGTTAAACTTATCTTGGTCTATAAAGAAGTTATCTATCAGTGAGCTGCTATCCTTTACCACCCGAGTAGGAAAATCAATAACGGGTGTCAAATTGAAAGAACCGAGTAATACTTCAAGGTCATTTTTCCTATTACCCTCTTTCAGAGAATCTACATTGAAGTCCCCACAAATAATAATTTGCTTCCCCCTGTCTGACAGATAGCACAACAAGGAGTCCAAATTTTTCAGAAATAGATGCAAATTTCCTGATGGGGACCTATATACAGTTACAATTATAAATGTGTCTTAATTTAATTTAAGCTCACAGGCACATGCTTCTATATGTTTCTCTACACAAATCTTTTTTGTTTCTATACTTTTTGCACAATGATAACTTTTGACATATATGACTTATTAAACTATTTCGAGTAATACATATCAGTACCTTTTTTTGATAGTGGCATTATTACAGTTGTCTTGATTATTGGTAATATTTTTCCTCTTATATGCTCTCCACAACAACTGAAACATAGATTGTTCTCACAAGAATCTTAACAGTTTGAAGGGAGTGAGATCTACCCCAGGTGCCTTGGTCTGAATTATGTGTTTCAGTATTCTGCAAAATTCTTCTCACAGAATCGCATCGCTTACTTCATCAGCATTATCTGTTTCCTCTTCCACCTTCCTATCACCGCTTAGTAATGAGTTTCCATCTGAGCTCTTGATGTTTATACAGCTTCTTTTTTTTATATGTAGTGTCCATGTTTCCTATGGTCATGCAGGCACCTACGGTTCAGGAAAAGAAAGCACTATGTACCCTTATACATGCAGTGATTATGGAAGAAGAAAATAAAAAAATCTCCACAAGCAAAACATATCTCCGCTTGAATGGCTCCAGCAATCTGATCCTGATAATTTACAGGCTCAAAATACCCTAAATGAAACAGTTAACAATAAGACATTTGTTTTGAAGCCTTCAGATCATTTTTGGGTGAACACAAAATACCAAAGGAGTGACAGTTTTTCACCAAAGTCTAAGAGGACTCTCAAGTAAAGTACATCAAATTTCTCTTTTCTTGGAGGACTCAAAAGGGATAAAAGATGCTGATGCTGATGTTGTCTGTTTCAATGAGCACTTTGTCATTTACACCACCTGTTCTCTCCAGATTTTAAACTATACTCCAGCAGCGTAACCTATAGAAATAATATGAGGGAAGGAGGACTAGAAATTTTTGCCCCCTTCAAAGGACTTGACATCAGGAATAATGCCCAGAGCAACACTTTGAGCCATGTGCAATTGAAATGATGGACTTTTTCACTGTAATAACTGTGGCCATTTGTAAAGTTCCTTCTGGAAACTCTGGTACTGTATCAAATAGATCATCTGCTGATGCATCTTTTAATCAAAACCAAATGATACAGTAGTTCTTCGTCATTTTAACATAAATTTTCTAACAGACCCACATCATTAAGCTGATCTTTAACACATGATGTGTTCTTTTAACCTAGTAGTGGTAGTTACTTTCTCTGCCAGAATCACTGCCAGTTCCAGCGCACTAATTGACAACATCTTTGTAGACAGTGACAAAACTGACAACATTTCTGTTGGACAAGGCAAAAGTTGCCTTTCTGTCCAGGATCGGCAAATGTTGAGTCACTACCTACAGCATATCTCAGATGCTGTGGGATCCTACAGTTGAACAAGCAGGCTCACCAATGATGTTACAATTCAGAAGTTTAAACTCTACCCTCAGGAAGTTGATTGGGTGCCTATTTATTAAGAACCTGATACCAATATCTAAATGTAATATGTTTAGTGATGAAAATGCATATGCCTGCTCATATAACATAATGCGCAACACACTAGGTTATGAGACAGGAAGCTGAGCCACACCAGGATCGAACCCATATGGTAGATTACTGAACATGGCTGGTCCACCAGACAGCCTGAGTGTGATTTTCAGGTGGTTTCCATACTCATTTAGGCAAATTCTGGACTGTTCCCCACTTTATATCTGAAAAAAATATTATACACAAAAAATTAAAATACAGTCATATACAGAACATAGTTTATACAACGCACAGACAACTGGTACATCCAACTTTCCTCCCTTGGATAAATGGCAACTGCAGCAAAAGAAAGGGCATTTGATCACACAGTTGAAATAATATACTTATGCAAAATCTTCAGTGCAGCAGCAACGAAAAGAATGAAAGAAAGAAAGCAATGAAATTGCATTTTTGCTTGAAAATAAATTCTCAAGAAGAATCTGCAAACTACACAACAAACAATTACATGACAGCCATGGATCAGTTTTGGCATCAAAATGTCCTGTACAAGGGAATGAGAACAATACAATGAATGCACATTTTAAAATAATGCTACTAAACAAAAGAACTTCCACAAAATGAATTGTAAGATTCTAAACAAGTTGACTGAAAAAGGTAAGTGATGAAATTGATCATTCAGGTAACAAAATCAACAGGATATGCAATCCTTCCTTGTTTATGCATATAAATCAGAATGTATGTGTATATCTTTAGCACATCCCCCTAAACCAAATTTAATATCCATACTACAGTATGACAATCAGCACTGTGGGTTAGAAAGTCCTAATTCCATAGAAGCAGAGATATGGAAATAAAAGGGTTTTCTAACCCTGACATGTATGCTGCCGTGTACAACATGTGTGTTGTGAGGTTAGAATCAGGAAGCCTTGCAGAGTTACATGTGTGAATGGGCATGGTAAAGCACAGAGTGGAAATGGTTACTGAGAGAGGATGAGGTGGATACAGAAAATTATGGGAGGAGTAGACTGACAAGGAAAGAAGGAAGAGGGGATGAACAGAGAGAGGGGCAGGAGAGTGTGATGGACAGATAGAGGGATGAGGATGGAATGAAGAGAGAGGGAGGGGTAGATGAGATGGACAGAGAGAGTAAGGAGGAGGAGATGGAGGGGACAGGAGGGAGAGGGGGAGAGAGAGAGAGAGAGAGAGAGAGAGAGAGAGAGAGAGAGAGAGAGGAGATGGCCAAAGTGTGTATGGAGGAGGAGGAGACAGACATAGGGAGGGCAGAGGAGATGGATGGAGAGGGGCAAGAAGGGAACATACAGCAAGAGGGGGAAGAGGAGATGAGCAGAGGGGAGCAAATGAGATGGGCAGAGATAAGTGAAGGAGGAGCTGGCCGGAGTGGCCGAGCGGTTCTAGGCGCTACAGTCTGGACCGTGCGACCGCTATGGTCACAGGTTCAAATCCTGCCTCGGGCATGGATGTGTGTGATGCCCTTAGATTAGTTACATTTAAGTAGTTCTAAGTTCTAGGGGACTGATGACCTCGGAAGTTAAGTCCCATAGTGCTCAGAGCCATTTGAACCATTTGTGAAGGAGGAGATGGGCAGAGATTGGTAGAGGAGGTAAGGACAGAGATGGGAGGAGGAATATATGGTCAGATAACAGATAAAGGGGGCGGAGGAGATGGACAGAGAGAGTGAGTAGGAGGAGATGGACAGAGAGAGTGAGGTGGAAGAGATGGGCAGATAGAGGTGGGAGGATGAGGTGGACTAAGAAAAGGGGGGAAGAAGAGGTAGACAATGAGAGGGGGGGTGGAGGAAATGTGTGCAGCATATCAGTCTCAAATGCTAACCTGGGTGAAGCTGCAGGAATATATACAGGGTGGTCCATTGGTAGTGACCAGGCCAAATATCTCACGAAATAAGCATCAAACGAAAAAACTACAAAGAATGAAACTCGTCTAGCTTGAAGGGGGAAACCAGATAGCGCTATGGTTGGCCCACTAGATGGCACTGCCATAGGCCAAACGGATGTCAACTGCGTTTTTTAAAATAGGAGCCCCCATTTTTAATTACATATTCATGTAGTAAATAAAGAAATATGAATGTTTTAGTTGGACCACTTTTTTTGCTTTGTGTTAGATGGCGCTGTATAGTCACAAACGTATAAGTACATGGCATCATGTAACAATGTGCCCGTGCGGATGGTATTTGCTTCGTGATACATTACCCATGTTAAAATGGACTGTTTACCAATTTCGGAAAAGATCTATATCGTGTTGATTTATGGCTATTGTGATCAAAATGCCCAACGGGCATGTGCTATGTATGCTGCTCGGTATCCTGGATGACATCATCCAAGTGTCTGGACCGTTTGACAGATAGTTACATTATTTAAGGAAATAGGAAGTGTTCAGCCACATGTGAAACATCAACCGTGACCTGCAACAAATGATGATGCCCAAATAGGTGTTTTACCTGCTGTCACGGCTAATCCACACATCAGTAGCAGACAAATTGTGCGAGAATCGGGAATCTCAAAAACGCCGGTGTTGAGAATGCAACATCAACATCGATTGCATCTGTACCATATATCTATGCACCAGGAATTGCATGGCGGTGAATTTGAACGTAATGTGCAGTTCTGCCACTGTGCACAAGAGAAATTATGGGACAATGACAGATTTTTTTGCACGCATTCTATTTAGCGACGAAGCATCATTCACCAACAGCGGTAACGTAAATCGGCATAATATGCACTGTTGGGCAATGGAAAATACATGATGGCTGTGACAAGTGGAACATCAGCGACCTTCGTGGGTTAATGTATGGTGCGGCGTTATGGGAGGAGGGATAATTGGCCCCCATTTTATCAATGGCAATCTAAATGTTGCAATGTATGCTGATTTCCTACATAATGTGCTACCGATGTTACTACAAGATGTTTCACTTCATGACAGGATGGCCATTTACTTCCAATATGATGGATGTCCGGCACATAACTCATGTGCGGTTGAAGCGGTATTGAATAGCATATTTCATGACAGGTGGATTGGTCGTCGAAACACCATACCATGGCCCAAACGTTCACCTGATCTCACGTCCCTGGATTTCTTTCTGTGGGAAAAGTGATCCACCAACAATGTCTGACATTGTCAATGCATGTGTGAACATTACGGAAGGCAAACTACTTGCTGTTGAGAGGAATGTCGTTACACGTATTGCCAAATGCATTGAGGTTGACGGACATCATTTTGAGTATTTATTGCATTAATGTGGTATTTACAGGTAATCATGCTGCAACAGCATGCATTCTCAGAAATGATAAGTTCACATAGGTACATGTATCACTTTGGAACAACCGAAATAAAATGTTCAAACATACCTACGTTCTGTATTTTTAATTTAAAAAACCTACCTGTTACCAACTGTTCATCTAAAATTGTGAGCCATATGTGGAGACTATTACAGTGCCACCTATCACAAAGTGAAAAAAGTTGTCCAACTAAAACATTCATACTTCTTTACGTACTACACGAATATGTGATAAAAAATGGGGGTTCCTATTTAAAAAAATGCAGTTGCTATCCGTTTGACCTATGGCAGTGCCATCTAGCGGGCCAACCATAGTGCCATCTGGTTCCCCCCTTCAAGCTGGACTTGTTTTGTTCTTTGTAGTTATTTCTTGAGATATTGGCCCGGTCACGATCGATAGACCACCCTGTATATATATGTGTGTAAGAGTATATGTCCAGTGTCTCCTCCTATACCACTACACTGATTTTGACTACAACTGATGCACATACTGCTTGTTCTATCAGAATCAGCACTGTGGGGTTAGAACTTCCTAGTTCCCATAGGAGCAGAGATATGGGCAAAAATTATTTTCTACTCCTGAGTTGTAGGCTATCCTGCACAATAGGTATGTGGTGTGTGTACTTGCATGCCTTGCAGGGCTACACATACAGATGGGCACAACTGAACAAAGATAGATAGGTGAGGAGGTGCATAGTGAGAGGGGTGGTGGAGGATGAGAGGTTACAAAAAAAAGGTGGGAAGCGGAGACGGTCAGACAGAGAAGAGGGAGAAGGTGAGAGAGAGAGAGAGAGAGAGAGAGAGAGAGAGAGAGAGAGAGAGAGAGTGAGTGAGTGGGGGGGGGGGGTGGAGGGGAGGGAGGAGGTGACGGACAGAAAGAAGATTGAGGAGGGGATCGAGACGGTGGAGAGAGTAAGATGGATAGTGAGAGCAGAGAGGAGAAGAGACCGGGGGGGTGGGGGGGGGGGCAAAGGAGATGGACAAAGAGAGTGTGGAGAAGATGGAGGTAGAAGGGAGCAGAGTAGGCAGTCAGAGAGAAGGGCAAGGAGGGTACAGACACTGAGAGGAGAAGCAGGAGATGTGCACAGAGAGAGGAGGAGGAGATGGACAGAAAGAGAGGTGAGAGGGGGGGAGATGCAGGAAAAGTTAGGTGAAAGGTATAGGGGGTAGTGGGCAGTTGGAAAAGAAAAGAGGGGATAGGAGAAGATAGGCACAGAGAGGGGGAGGAGGATATGGACAGAGAGTGGATTAGGAAGATATGTTCAGTGAAAGGGGGCAGTGGAGATGGACAAAAAGAGGGGGATGGGCGAGATGAAGAGACAGAGTGAGCGGGTAGGAGATGAATAGGCAGAGGTGGGAATACAAGCTGGACAGGGAGATTGGGGGAGGAAGAAGTGAGCTCACAGGAGGGGGGCGGGAGAAGATGGAAGATGTGTGCAGTATATTTGCCAAACAATGGAAAATCCTGGATAGAATAATGACAATATAATGAAAAGAATAGATTACTACTCACCATGTAGTGAAGATGAATCACAAACAGAACCTGTCCGTGATTCAACATTTCCACTATATGCTGAGTAGAAGTCTATCTTTTTCATAATGTATGTGTCAAATGCATATGCAGGTGAAGCTGCAGGGAGAAGGCCAGTGTAATAAAAGTGAGGCAGGCCTTCCTATATTGTCCTTAACCTCCTCTCGCGCCCCCCCCCCCCCCCCCCACACACAAACATACACACACAATTATCCAGCTACATTGTGCCAGCTGAACACATGATGCGGGGATTGCATTTTGGAAAGTAAATTGAGCTGAGAGATTGTGTTGGGGTGGGGTGAGTAGTGGCAGAAAGAAACAGGAATTCTGAGAAACTGTTGCCTGGGGAAGAATCCAGATGGCGTGTGTGATGAAACGGGCACCCAACGTCATGACTGTCACATCGTAAAGCATGCTCAGCAACAGGATATTGTGTGTTACCATTATATACCCTCTGTCTATGTCTGTTCATCATAACTAATAACATGGTGGAAGTATTACCAACATAAAAGGCCAAACAATGTTTATAACAGCTGGTACATGACGTGTCATTCACAGGTCGCCTCCCTGTGACGGTGTATGTCTTGCTAGTTACAGGGCTGGTATAGGTGGCAGTTGGAGGATGAATGGGAATTCTTACAGGTGGATGGTCACAGGAATAGGGGGGAAAAGGGTGCAGAAGGAGCGTGTGTCTGACCAGGATACTGTGGAGATTGGGGGGGGGGGGGGGGGGCATCAAAAAGCTATTTTAGGTGTGGTGGGCAAAATGTTAGACAGAATAGACTTCATATCAGGGTATGACTTTAGAAGTCATAGCCTAGTCAAAGTAGCTGATTAATACATTCAAGACCAGGACAACACTGAGTGAATAGAGATATATATACTTAAGCTGTTATTTTGGAGGGGTCAGCAGTACCAGAACTGGATATGATAGCCTGGGAAAATCTGCTTTTGAACTAGGCTGGTGGGATAATTACATGCAGTGAAGACTGAGGTGAGAATGGTATTGTATTGGTGTAAAGAACCTGCACCTGAACAAATATGTTTCCCTCAAATTCCAAGCTGTATGGGAGGAAACATTTGATACAGAAAGGATGACAACTGTTGAAATGTAAGTACTGTTGTTTGTTAGAAGATCTAATGTGAAGAGAAGTGTGTAGCTGATCCTAGGCGAGGATGAAGTCAAGATCAAGGAAAGTGGCATGGGATACAGAATAGGATCATGTGAAATTTAGTTTGCAGAATGTATTTAGAGATTCCAAAAATTTTAACAGGCCAGCCTCACCTTGAGTCCAATATGGCAAAGATGTCATCAATGTGTAGCGATCGTACAGTAATAACCTGTACTTTCCGTGCATACCTATGTATATGTCTTTGCTATATTTACGATCTTTGGGTCTGCTTCGCCAGAGAGTTGGAGGAGTCGAGTGTTTACTCTTGCACTGTGATGTTAACCTGTGGACGTTATCCAAATAAATCGTTATTGTGCTGTAAGAAGTTGGTTTATGGGACTCAATACCTATCAAAACTCTACAAATGTATCTAAACAATACTATGGGCTGAAAGCTTAAGGATCCCAGGAAAGCCTCCTATAACTGGACCCAAAAAAAAGGCTGGCTTTGGAAGAAACCATCATTGTTCCCGATGGCCAAGCCTCTGAACTGTTTTATCTCTGATGTGTGTCCCTCAGAGTGGGTAAGCATAAAGTTGATTAAGGTGAGCAGCAAGGGATCAGGTGGATGCTGATCAAGGTAATTTTGAGCAGCAGACAGATCATGTACATGGACGATGTTTGTATTAAAGGGAGCTGGCATCAATGGTGACAATCAAAGTGTGTGATGGGAGTGGGGATGGGCACAGATTCCAGGTGGTCTAGGAAATGGTTGGTGTCAATAAATACATGAGGGAAGTCTTTTGTACTATAGACTGCAAATATTGATCAACTAAGGCAGATATATGTTCATTGTGTGCTTCAAAGCCAGAAACTGTGGGGTGGCCAGGGTGATTGGGTTTGTAGATTTTAGGAGGAAGGTAAATGTAAATGTCATGCGACTAGGGCCTGCCGACGGGTAAGACCGTTCGCCGGGTGCAAGTCTTTCAATTTGACGCCACTTTGGTGACTTGCACATCAATGGGGATGAAATGATGACGATTAGGACTACACAACACCCAGTCCCTGAGTGGAGAAAATCTCCGACCCAGCCAGGAATCGAACCCGGGCCATTAGGTAGACATTCTGTCACGCTGACCACTCAGTTACTGGGGGCAGACAGGAGGAAGGTAAAAGGCAGTGATAGGTGGTTTGGGTGGGGTAACAAGTTCTATGGATAGAGGTATTAGTCCCTTTGAGGGTCTGAGGTTTTAAGGAAGGAGCTATAGGTGATATATGTAGAAGTGTCAAACAGCTGGTGTAGAACCTTGCTTATATATTCCCATCGGTCAAGTACCATAGTAGTAGATTGCTTTTCACTGGGAGGATAATGATGGAGTCAGCAGTTTCTAGGGACTGAAGAGCCTGGAATTCTGGAAAAGACAGGTTAGGGTAATGTTGTAGGGACCTGAGAAAGGGTTGTGTAGCAATACTGAATGTTACGAAATCTTGAAAGGCTTATAAGGAGTGTTTCTGAGTTAGTGGTGACAGGTCAAGTTGGAATTGTATGTTCAAGGGAGAGTCAGATTTCCTGTTGAAAGGTTTTGTGATTGGGTTGCACAGTGATATTTCCAGTTGACATTATGTGTGAAGGAAAATAGGTCCTTCACTAAAGCAGCATGATGATGTGCGGGTTTAGAGCAGAAAGTGAGACACTTGCATAATACATGCAATTCAGGATAGGACTGTGAATTAGATGACTGGCTGAGAACACTGTAACTGTGTAGCTAGTTCTTGTGATCATGAGTTGATCCATCATGCTTATTTCCCTATCTTCCACCTTTAAACTCCCAGGTTTTCAAATCTCATCCAATGCAGTCCCCAATAATTGGCCTTTCCTTCTCATCCCATCCAGTAAGACTTCCCTGCCATTGGATTCTGGTCAGCTTTTCCAAACTCTCCCCATTTTCCCAACCCCACCAGCCCTTATCATTCATTTTATAGGAACTCTTTGTTGTCCATCTGTCTGTCTGTCTGACCATTAAGAACCTTTTACTTAACAACCATTAGATATACCGAGTCCCAAATTATGTCACATACTAAGATCTATGGTCCCTCGGCAGTGTAAAAAAAAATTAAGCTTCTAAGTCAGTCCAAACAAAAGATACCACCATTTAGATCCCATATTTTGATACTCGCAAACCCACACATCAAAACCTATAACGTACTCTTGTTGACCTAGAAGCATGAAATTTGGCAAGAAACAAGGTTTCACAGAACAAGTAATGGGAAAAAATCCATATATTGTTAATTTGTAATTGTATTATTTGTTTGACATTTTTTATCTGACTATCTGTCTGTCTAACTGTTCTGGACCTTTTTTTCTCAGGAACAGATAGACATATACAGTTGAAATTTATGTCACATAGTAAGGTCTATCTTTCCTTGGCAGTGTGAAAAGTTTAAGCTTGTAAGTCAGTGTATTTAAAAGATACAGCCATTTATGCCACATATTTTGGTACTCACAAACTCACCCATCAAAACCTATAGTGCAGTTCCTATTGACTTAGAATCATTAAATTTGGCATGAAGCAAGGTTTCACAGAAGAAGTAAAGCCAAAAGATCTGAAAATTTCTAATTTGTAATTATATCACACGAAAGTCATTGAATTCCCAGGACTAATATCTTGCCAGTACCTATATTGATAACAGACAAAAATTGTAGAGATTCTTGTTTCCCAGAATGGATGAACTATCTACACACATAACTAAGTTTTTACAGAACCCACAGAGTGCAAGTCCTGCTTACACCTGGTAAATTTTATATGAATGATCTGCATGTGTATCTATACTCTGCAAACCACTATGAAGTGTATGGCAGAGGGTATTTACCATTGTACCAGCTGTTAAGAGTTTCTTCCCATTCTATTCATGTATGGAGCGTGTAATTATTCTAATCTTATTCTTGTGATCCCTATGTGAGTGATACAAATGGGGTTGTAGTATATTCCTAGAGTCATCATTTTACATTGGTTCTTGAAACTTCGTTAATAGACTGTCTTGGGATGGTTTACATCTATCTTCAAATCTCTTCCAGTTCAGTTTCTTCAGTATCTATGAGACACTCTCCTATGGATTCAACAGATCTGTGACCATTTGTGTTGCCCTTCTCTGTATATATTCAATATCCCCAGTTGGTCCTATTTGGTACGGGTCCCACGCACCTTAGCAATATTCTAGAGCTGGTCACATGAGTGATTTGTAAGCCATCTCCTTTATAGACTGATTGCACTTCCCCAGTATCCTACAAATAAACCAAAGTCTATCACATGCTTTACCCAAGACTGAACCTATGTGATCATTCCATTTCATATCTCTACTAAGTCTTATAACCAGGTATTTATGTGAGTTGGCTGATTACAACAGCGATTCATTGCTATTACAATCATAGGATGCATGTTCTTTTCCTTTTGTGAAGAGCACAATTTTACATTTCTGAACATTTAAAGCAAGTTGCCAATCTCTGCACCACTCTGAAATGTTCTCGAGATCTGAGTGAATATTTATGCAGTGTCTTTCAGACATACTTCATTACTGATAAGTGCATCATCTGCAAAAAGTCTAAGGTTATCATTAATATGGTCTGCTAGGTCATTAATATACAGTGTGAACAGCAAGGGTTCCAACACACATCCGTGGGACACACCTGACGTTACTTCTACATCTGATGATAACTCTCCATCCAAGAAAACATGGTGCAACCTTATAACATGCTGCTACCATCTTACGAAAAAGGTCCTCAATTCAATCACAAATTTCACTTGATGTCCCATATGATTGTACTTTGGACAGTAAGTGTAGGCATGGTACTGAGTCAGATGCTTTTCAGGAATCAAAAAATACTGCATCTACCTGACTCCCTTCATCCAAAACTTTCAGTATGCCACGTGAGAAAAGTACAAGTTGGGTTTCACATGACTGAAGTTATCGGAATCCATACAGTTGGCATTGAAGGATGCCGTTTTGTTCAAGACATCTCATTATGTTTGAGCTCAAAATATGTTCTAAGGTTCTACTACAAATTGATGTCAAGCATATTGGACTGTAGTTCAGTGGATCACTTCTATTACCCTTCTTGTAGATAGGTGAGACCTGTGCATTTTTCCAAGTACTTGGCATAGATTTTTGTTTGAGGGATCTACAATAGGTTACAGTTGAGAAGAGGTGCTAACTCAGCTGCAAATTCAGTATAGAATCTGACAGAGATTCAATTGGGCTGTGGAACTTAATTCAATTTTAATTATTTCAGATGTTTCTCAACACAACTGACACTAAAAACTTGTTTCATTCATCTTTTCAGTGGTATGAGGATTAAAATGAGGCAATTCTTATTGATTTTCCTTTGTAAAAGAACATTTGAAAACAGTTAAGCAAGTCAGCTTTTGCTTTGCTGTCCTCAGTTTCAGTTTCTGTCTCATTCTCTAGTCACTAGACACTAACTCTGATGACACCAACAGCCCTTACATATGAGCAGAATTTCTCTGGGTTTTATGAAATATCATTTGACAATATTCTGTCACAATAGTCATTGAAGGCATCAGACATTGCTCTCGTGACAGTAAAATATGTTTCATTCAGCATCGCTCTGTCTACAGGCCTATGCTTTGTTTTACACCTATTATGCAGTAATCTCTATTTCTTTAGCAGTTTCTTTAGAGTTATTGTATGCTATGGAGGTTCCCTCCGGTTATGAACCATTCTATGAGTATATACGAGGGTCGTCCACAAAGTAAGTTCCGTTGGTTAAATAACAAATGTGTGCAGATACAGAAAAAATATTTATTGTACAAAACTCTACAACTGTTAAACTACTTTTCTACATAGCTTCTGAAATTTTGTAGGCACTTGTCATAGCGTGACACAAGTTTTTGTATGTCTTCTTCATAGAAGGTTGCCACCTGTGTATTCAACCATGTGGTAACGTGTTCTTTCAGTTCGTCATCATCAATGAAGTGTTGACCACCAAGGACAGATTTTAGGTGTAAGAAAAGATGAAAGTTGCTAGGAGCGAGGTCTGGGCTGTATGGAGGATGATCAAACGCATCCCAGTGAATTTCCCGCAAGAGTTGTTTGGTCACATTCACCGTGTGAGGTCGGGCATTATCGTCCTTCATTGAACAGTCAGACCTATCTTCCAACCATTGAATCATTTGTAGCATTTTGCCTGTAAACCTCGCAGGTTTACCGATGAATTTCCTTTGGTTTAAGTTTCTTTGCATTTAGAAAACGAATCACAGATCTTATTTCACACATGATGGCATTTTCAATTATGGCTGACATTATAAAGAAGCACTACAAAGCACATGTTGGCAGCAGCAATCTGAAAATGATGTACATGTCTTCTCCTTGAGTCAGAATACCTGCCGCGCATGCTTGGAAGTGCGATCATAGCACTGCCGTGGATAGAAATAGAAATGGAACTTACTTTGTGGACGACCCTCATATCTGTTAAGTGCATGGTTAACTATTCTTTTAAACCTGAACCACAGTTCCTCTATGTGCTCCTGACCTGTGAAAATTTCAAGTTTCTCATTGAGATATGACATTACTGATTTTTTTATCTAGTTTACATATAAATATCTTTCTACTTGGTTTAGCTATCCTTTGTATTTCAGTAATCATTGTTGCCACAACTGCATCATAGTCACTGATACCTGTTTTGATATGGACATCCTCAAGGAGGTCAGGTCTGTTTGTTGCCATTAGATCAAATATATTTCCATCATGGATGGGGTTCCTAACTCTCTGTTGTAGGCAGTTTCCAGAGAAGGCTTTTAGTAATGTTTCACAGGATGTCTTATCACACCTACGACTAACAAAACTGTTATTTTCCCAATAAATTGTTGGATGATTGAAGTCTCCACAGATAATTACAATATGTATTGGGGAACTTACGTACAAGTGAAGTGAGGCTTCTTTAAAGTTTTCCACTACATAAGAAGATGAGTCTGGAGGGCAGTAGAAGGATCCAATTATCATTTTATGTTGACCCCTGATAGAGTCTTTCCAAAACAATTCTCACATGCAGCTTCAGTTTCTATCTCGGTAGTTTAGAATTTCTTGTGTACAGTGACAAATACACCACCTCCATCCCCATTAGCTATCCTTTTGATATAACTTAAATTTTCCTCCAAAATCTCACTGCTGTTGATTTAAGTTTGCAACCAGCTTTCTGTGCATAATATTATATGAGCTTCACTGTTTTTTGTGACCACTTCAAACTCAGGCAGTTTGTTGTGAATGCTTCAGCAGTTAACCATTAGGATTTTAATACTCTCATCTTTGGGGGCATTTCATTTGATCTTACACTGATACTTCTGAGTTTTATACAGCTATCATTATCTTGATCGGATGGAGAGTTGCCTAACCTAAAAAACCCTTGTGTGTGCCCCACACGCAGTCTGCTACCTTAGTTGCAGCCTCTGGAGTGTAGTGCACTGATGCATTTAGGGGGCCCTTCAGTTCCCAAACCTATGGCACAAGTTGAGAAAGTCACAGCCTAGCAGTCCTTCCACTCATCTCAGAACCAAAGAGCCATGATCAGTTCTGTGGATAATGCTCCAAATTGTGAGCTTCTTTGGAACTCCACGCATAAGGCTGGTCTTTTAAGACCTCTCTATCAGTCACTGTAATGAGCCAAGCATGACCTCAGATGACAGGTATCATATGTTCCTATTTGTCCCACAATCTGCAGTTGGTTGCACCCTGTTCCCTTAGTGGCTGCTGGAATAGCCACTTAAACATGTTGAATGAGGCTCCGAGGCATACACACTGAGTGCACATGGTGTCCTTCCCTGTCCATTGCTGCCATTTCCGTAAGGGTACCTTGATCTGCCATCATATATCCAAGTATCCAAAAAACTCTGCCTGACAAAAGAAGTGAATATGACATGGTTGAATGTCAATGGAACTTTGTACATACACACCATCTGCAGATGTGTAAATGGGTAGACTTAGAATTCTTTGTGACAGATAGAACAGCCACAGAGTGCATTAGTGTTGTTCACGTTTAGTGTTTTTACCAGGCGTGATACAGAACATAAAGTGCATGAACAGTGTCGGATGCTGAGCGAAGGACATAGAGATTCTTCATGCTCATGTGAGGTGGCATTACCAGCACCTGACAGAGTTCTGAAAGGAGCGTAATTGTTGCATTGTTGCAGTGCATGGAGATGTGAGGGCAGGCATATTTGTTGTCAAGGTCTGGTCAACCATGTCTGACCATGACATGGGAGGATGACCATATTGTGCACCAAGAACACCGTAACCCATTCCTGCCTGCTCCTGCCATCCAAGCGAGAGTAATGGACCCCCTGCAATATTCTGTCTCATCCCACAAAATTGTTTGGAGACCAGCTGCAGGTAGACTAGGAAATTACCATCTCATACAGTGGTTGCCATTTCCTCTACAACACAGACACTATGTTTGGACTGTTAGCACGCCTGGGAAGCATGGACTGCTAATGAATGGCATTACATTGTGATGAGCAATAAATAACAGTTCTGCAATATTGTGGGCCACCACCATAGGTGAGCATGACAGCAACTTGGGGAGAGGTCCCAGTCTCCAATGTTTTGGAAAGTCACAGTAGTTTTACTCCTGGTGGTACGGTACAGGGAGCCATTGGATATGACTTCTGGCCACACCTGGTAGTAATTGAAAGATATATGACAGCACAATGCCACATCATGGACTTCCTGTTCCCTCATGTGTTGTCTCTCATGCAACAGTGAAGTTGTGCCATAATGCAGCAGAACAGTGCTCATCTACACACAGCAAATGCCTCCATGTATTGTCTATGTGATACTGATATACTCCCATGGCCAGCAAGATCCCCAGATCTATCACTGGTAGAAGGCGATAGGACCAGAATGGATTTCAACTCCACCTCAGTGCCAGTATTCCACATATCAAGGACCAGTTACCACAATTGTAGGACAGATTGCCTCAGGAGAGGGTAAAATTTCTGTATGACACACTCCAATCGAATGAGTGCATACATTCAGGCCAGAGGGGGTGCAACTTCATACTGGTCAGTGGGCTCGTATCATCAAGTTATTTGTAAATTTGACTCAGTATTATAATCCCTGAAGTAACATCATGCATTCTCTGAACCCAGGAAGTTTCATGTACTTTTCCATATACCCTTCTGTGTGCTACACTTTTCTTTGTCAGGCAGTGTAGTTCTGTTTGTTGATGTATTATTACTGAGCCTTATGATGAATCTTCAACATACAAAAATGTATTTTCTATAATTTTCTTGTATGTTATGAGGGCTGATCAACCAAGATAGACTGATTTTTTTGTGTAGTTTCCATGATAGTGTCCTATCCAAGCCATGAGTATTTGAAAAGAACAGATTTTTTGCACAATGTCCATAGGTGGCAGCACTTTCATATTGGTAGGTTGGTAGTAATGCTCTATTTTGCAGACTCTCTTTGCATTTCACATACCAAACAGTGGAGGTGATGTGAGAGAAGCAGTACAGCGTAATAAAATTCTATGTTCATTTAAACCATGCAGCCACTAGAACATGAAAATCTGTAGCAAGTTTATGGTGAAGATGTACTACCTCATGTAACAGTGTTTAGGAAGTTCAAGGACTTCAAAGAAGGTCAGCTTGTCTGTGTTAAGCAAGGTGGACCTGGTGTTTTGGCTTCTGCTGTGATTGAAGTCAACATCAATACAGCTGATGTGATTGTCTATGAGGGTTGGTGGGTAACATCATCTAACCTCAATGAACTGTTGAGAATTCCATATGGCAGAAGTAAAACTGTGAGGACAGGTCGTGAGTCAGGCTTGGGTAGCTCAGTTGGTAGTGCACTTGCCCGCAAAAGGCAAAGGTCCCGAGTTTGAGTCTCGGTCCGGTATACAGTTTTAATCTGCCAGGAAGTTTCAAAATCAGCACACACTCTGCTGCAGAGTGAAAATTTCATTCTGGTTCCATATGGCAGTTTCTTTATGATTATGCATTATCGTCTCTGTATGACTCGTGTTTGTGCCCATGGGGTGCCCTTACTGTTGACTCTTGAACAAAAGGCTGTACAAATGGAGACAAGCTATGATATGCAGCTATCTTTGCTGGTGGAGGGGATACATTTCCGGAATCAGTTCTCACCGATGGTGAGTCATGGTTGCAGTGTTATGATTTTGAAGGAAAATGAGCCAGAACAGAGTGGAAAACCATCAGACGAAAGTTGTTCCATCTGCAGGGAAAATGGTGATCACATTTTTTACTGTCGTGGAATAATTTACCAGCATGCTAATCCCCATCACACTACTTTTGCAGCAGCTGAGGAAGCAATGAAATGACCAGAACTTTCTCGAACTGGGTAGCAACTTCATCATGACACTGCATAGCCTCATGTCACAAATCAAGTCATGCAGTTTCTGGCTGAATTCAACATAGCCCCAATCTTGCTCCCCTTGATCATTTTTTTTTATTTTTTCCCCTCAGACACTAAATGCAAAGCTCCAGGGCTTTCGATTTGAGAACTCTGAAGCAATGCTCAAGGGAAGTGAGATGATTCTCAAGAACCTGGCAAAAAATGTGTTCAAGGACTGGCAGAGATGAACACATTCAAGCAAGTGGAACCCACCCACATATGGCTAATGTCATATATAGATGCTAAGACTTTGTTTGAAAGCTGATCAGTTCTTATTGTCTGGAGACAACAGTAGTTCGTTTGTCCGTGTGTATGTGTGTGTGTGTGTGTGTGTGTGTGTGTGTGTGTGTGTGAAGAACTATGTACAAAAGCTGAATATTTCTAACAATCTTTTCATGGTTACTACGTATATCACTAGTCTTTATAGTAGTACAAGGATTACCCTGGGCAGTACTTCTGTCTGTTCATTTGTAAAGTAACATGTGAAAATGGACTTCAGAAATTTTGCTTTTGCTTTCCTACCAACAATTTCAGTTCCTGTCTCATCCTCAGATGTCTGAAGATGAACTTTGGTGCCATTGATGCCCTTTACATATGACTAGAATTTATTTGGGTTTTGTAAGAGATCTTTCAATAAGGCTCTACTATGGTAATAATTGAAGTCATCATGTAATGCTCTTCTGACAGACAAAAGTGTTTCATTTAGCTCCTACATATCTACAATCTCATCTTAAAGTGTTGCACCTGTAGTGCAGAGTTGCTGCTTCTTTAAAAATTCCTGTGCATTGTTTGTGTACCTGGGAGTGCCCCTCCCATCATGAAACTGCTCCACTAGGTACACTTGGTCAACTTTTCTTCTAAATTTGGCTGCAGTTCACCAACATGCACTGAATTAAATGTTTAATTTTAGTATTGTTTTCAAGGTTGTCTTGTCATGGTCAGCACTTACAAAAAAGTAATTTTTACAACCAATAGTTGGATGATTTAAGCCTCCAGTAATGATAGTGCAATTAGGGAACGTGTAATAGCAGGCTGAGGCACTCTCTTAAGTTTTCATTTACATCTGAGGCATTCTCTTAAGTTTTCATTTACATCTGAGGAAAAGTCTTCTAATTTATAAGTCCCTCACAATACTTCAGACAGATTATATAATTTAAAAATTGGTTTCTGAATTATGTAGACAACACTAATATAATAACAACTTTATGCTTATTGCTTCTATCAGTTAAAAATACAAGCTCACTTTTCAATTTGCATCCACTCTACAAGACTGCCAGAGATCACATGAACACCATATTCATCCTTTTTTTTTTAAATTTTGTCATTATACAGTGACAAGGGAAAATTACTTGGCACCAAAAATATATTTTGTTCAAGTAAGTGCTTAAATCCTGTATACTGAGGGCTTTTCAGCAACATGACCTTCAAATACACAATTAAAGCTGCAGAAGTCATGGCACCAAGACCACGATACACAGGTGGATGAATACCATCCTGAGTGAATATAGGTAGAACCCATCATCTTGGATGTGAAAATGATCATCACCACCAGAGGGTGTCGACAAAGTGGGATCTTGACCTCACTACTGTGGAAGCTAATGGTGAAAGGGCTCATAAAGAGCTAAAAGCTAATGATAAACTTTGCCAAGGATATGCAGTCAGTTTAGTCATAGTAACATCATAAGTAATACTTGGCAAACTTGCAAGTACTTTTAGAACACTGGCACAATGCAATCTGAACACTGTGCAAAACGGAAGTAGGAAACAGTATCTTAGGGTTAGTCCTAGGAAAACTGTTGGAGCACCACTCATGATGAAGCATATCTAGGACACATATTGAAATCTTAGCTCTTCGCCAAAATTCTACCAACAGAGGTGGTGGTGAAGTAGCTAGAGGTGCAAAAGATGCTCTATCTACACCATTAGTGTCTGTGGAAGAAACTAGGGTCTTACTCCCAAGAACATTCATTGGATCTACACCTCTGGGTTAAGACTTATGATAATTTTGGAGCTACAGTGTGGTGGAATAAACTAGAACAGAAGGTGGCTGCTAAGGAGCTAAAGAAAGTACAGAAAATGGCCTGCCTAGCCATAATGAATGCAATTAGCAGCACTCCTGCTGTTGGGTTGGAGACCTTGTTGGACATGCCCCCACTATATCTTTGGGTTACCGTTGAGGCAGTGGCAGGGGCATACAGGTTAAAACTGGAGTTTTTTAGGATTTCTAGAATCGCACACCAATATAATGAATATAGTAAGCATAGGAACTGTTGGAGAAATGCCAGCTTGTGACAAAGCAGGTGGAGTCTCCCCATCTGTTTTGTTTTTCTATGCCCACAAATAACCAAATTGTTTTTCACTAATTTTTATCTTATTTCCAATACATTTACTTACTGATATGTGACACTTATTTGGGAATCTCAAGTTCTTGTTCACACCAAATTTCACTGGAATTTATTATTCAGGTTCCATTTCCATTTGTGTAATTATTTTGTGTTAGGGCATTGTTAATTAAAAGTGACAATTAATTGAATTTATCACAATAGTTTGCTACATGCAAAACCCCATGAGTTAATAATTCTATTTACATAAAGTGTCCTACAAAGTTTGGAAGTTGAGCATTCTGACTTTCCTCTAACTTATTATCTTCTGAAATAATTAAACTAGAAATTCTCAGCCAGTACCATTTTCCTTCGCAGGTTTTGTCAACGCCATCATTAGATTCTGGACTTCGACTACTTACTTTCATTACCTTGATTTTTCTGTACCATCTGATCTACAGCATTGATTAACTAATGCACTAATTTATAATTTCATGTAATTCACTTTGATTTGCAATGTGCCATTTATTCATGTAAACCAGGGGATTCACAATGCAGAAGAAAAATAGTGCTGATGTATTTTTATAAATTTGTAACCAGCAACATTTTTTGTAAAACAAAATTCTGTTGGTTCTTGTAGGTCATCAGAAACAGTAAATTTCAACCTAACCACTTTTCAAAGCATAATGTAGCTTTCAAAATAACAGTTTATCTTTGCACCAGACTGTAAGTAGTCGGATGTCACACGAAACAGTCACCAGTTTGACAGCTAGCAAGTAATACCTATGCCAGACATGCTCTCATTATTGACTCACATTTACATTATGTACATTCTGCACATGGGAATACACACACCGTAAACCATGAAACTCATGAACTTTAATATTTAATTACTGTTGACTAAATTCAATATGTAAAATTAATGAATATTTTTGTGAACTGTGTTCTTATTATCAACAGTATATAATATTATTGTCATTGAAACTAGCTATTATTGGACTCAGTGAAAAAATGAAATGAAATGGCCATATGGCATTGATGCCCAGCAGTCCCACCAGGGGAAGGAAAGGAAATGTCTAACAGTTGTGCAAGACACCTTCTGCCATGCAATATATGGTGGCCTGTAGAGAATATACATGTAGCTGTAGAATTCAGTCAGACAGTAATGTTTCTTCAATTCCAAATAGTGTTTGACTCAATACCACAACAACGTTTATTAATGAAGTTTGGTCATATGCGGTATCAAGCAAAGTTAGTGACTGGATTGTGTATTTATTGTTAGTGTGGACATAGCATGTTGTTCTGCATGGACAGTCACGGACAGGTTTAGAAGAAACTTCATGTGTGTTCCAGGGAAGTTTGTCAGAATTCTTTCTATTCATTTTGTATATTGATGACCTGACAGATATATTAATAGTAACCTCAAACATTTCAGAGGTGATGCTGTCATCTATAATTAGTGCTACCTGATAAAAGCTGCATAGATATTGAATCATTTCTTGATAACATTTCAAATTGCTCCAAATACTGGGCTTTAAATGTTCAAAAATGTAAAATTATGCATTTTACAAAATGAAAATTATGTAGTGTCCTATGATTATAATGTCAGTGACCAGTCAACCATACCAAAAACTAGACATAAAAATTGATAGGGATGTAAAATGGGATAATTACATGAGCTCAGTTATAGATAAAGCACATGATAAACTTTGTCTCATTTGTAGGAAACTGGGAAAATACCCTCAGTTTACAAAGGAAATTCCTTAAAAATTCATGCACACCATCCTGTGATATTGCTCCAGTGTATGGGACCCATATCAAAAAGAACGAACAAGGAACATTGGAAGTATGCAAGGAACAGTGTATGAAAGGTTACAGATTTGTCTGACAATGGGAGAGCATCACATAAATCCTGAAAAATCTGGGCTGGCAGATGCTTGATTGATGCCACCTAACCTGTGAAAGCCCATTTAAAGAGTTTCAATAGCTTCAATTGAAGAATGTAAGAGTATCAACAAAAGCCCTAAGTATTGCTCTATTAGGGACTGTGAAGACATAGACTAATTGCAGCATGCACAGAGGCATTTAAGGAATCATTTTTCCCACTCTACAGATGCAAATTGAATGCAAAGAAACCGTAATAGGTTTTTACAATATGGAGTACCCACTGCCATGCAATTTATAGTGGTTGGCAGATTACAGATACAGTTTGCTCCATGGTTATGGAGGAAAAGCAGCTGATCTTAAAATTCAGAACTGATCTGACAGTAGCACAAGCAGAATGAGAACAGTTGAGGGCTGCAGTTGTTAACAGTAAATTTAGGAATAGGGTAAATGACTGGACTATAATCAGACCAGCCAGATAGGGCAAGTGGTTCAAGAGAAGCTGGAAGTCTGCTAGCTTCACTTCAGATATCACCAACAGCTTCACTGCTCTGGCAACTGGATAAAAATGTGTTAACAATCGCAGGCCGCAGTGGCCGAGTGGTTCTAGGTGCTTCAGTCCGGAACCGCGCGACTGCTACGGTCGCAGGTTCGAATTCTGCCTCGGGCATGGATGTGTGTGATGTCCTTAGGTTAGTTAGGTTTAAGTAGTTCTAAGTTCTAGGGGACTGATGACCTCAGATGTTAAGTCCCATAGTGCTCAGAGCCATTTGCACCATTTTTGTTAACAATCCAAGGAATTAAAGAGCACCTTGACAGAATAAGGAAAAAAGTACAAGCCAGTGTTAATGGTAATTGTAGGCTCAAAAAGACCAAAAAAGTCCTATTTGGCGTTGTGGAAGAGGAATGTCTGAACTAGTATGAAACTTCCTGTGTAGTGAGGACCAGATGAGGCATGTAGCATCTCGTTTGGGTTGGACATGAATTGATTAATGAAGGTTTAATATTGTTCTTCTTTGGCTCTCAGTTACTCAACTGTGGCCTTCAATGTGGCAATGGAAGACTTGGTCTGCTCCATGCTTGATTATTGCTGTAAGGAAATGTAATATTATTACTTTTTCTTTTCTTATATTATTACACCAACATCTTTCGTATATATAATCCATATATTGTCCACAAACATATACAGAATCCTTTGGATAACACCAAACATCAAATCAGAATGTCCAACACAAAATCTCTACATCCAAAAAGTAATAGATTCAGAATGACATTTTGTATGAGTAAACTACTGCCAAGAGTATATGTATTCTCCGAGGGCTTCATGCTTCTCACAAGTAGGCCAGCAAGTCTAGGAGCTTCTATAACAATATCCATCCAGAAACTTTCTCTCACAAAGTGACTACAATCATATTGAAGACACACATCATCCCTCTGCGTGATTCTCCAGATGCAAAATAAAATAACAAATCCACACAGTATTTGTCCCTCCTGTATGTTAACTATTTTATAGTTTTCACCCATGAGTATCATTCATCAGTAAGAATACTTAGGGTATGCATTATTCCTCTGGACTGTCGTGTAACATCACAAATTCCCCAATTTAGACAAATGATCTCACAGTAAATATATTTATGAGAACACAATTGATTCTGGCTGCACTATAGTTTGATAGTTTTGTTTTGAAAACAGTCTAGGTGGTATTACATTCTGAGTACTTAGAAATTTTAAACTTACCTACAACACATATGTCATAATACTTTTGTCTCTTAAATCTCCATTATTTTAACCATACAAACTTAGGTGCTCTTTACATTTTTATTAATTTCCTATTTAATTATTTATCAAGCTACTACAAATGAGGCAGGTTTCCTTCTGCACAACATTAGAGAAAGTCTCAAAAATATCAGTATTTCATCCTCATTGAAATTACCTCACACACCTCTGTCCTCAGACGTACTTCTCTTACTTCACCAAACATTTCTCCCTTCCCTTACAGAGATAATGTCCCTGTATACGGGATGTAAATGATAATTGTTTACAATGTACCACAGTGGTGTAGAGAAAGTGGAGACTAACAGTTTGAAACAGGACACTTTTCATTTATCACCTTGGGAAACCACTTCAAATTGGCCTGCAAAACCCACATATTCTATAGCAAAGACATATACTTAAATTTTTAAGAAATATTTCTATTTCATAATACTACATTGACCCCAGTAAATAAGCGAGATCTTAAACTTGACAGTTTGTCAAATTTAGATTTAGAAATGGTTTAAAGACATTACCTGTTTCCCATCTGTCTTGCTATTTTTTTCAGCAATGAATATCAAGAAACTTTTTTTACAAAAACTATTCATCTGGAGAATGAAATACAGCAGTTAAAGGAACAAGTGGAA